>NC_092876.1:360083934-360435184 GCF_028372415.1 Notamacropus eugenii
ATGGCGCCTTGGTATATAATTGGTGTGTGATTGGACTGTAGTTGACTTTTGCACTAAAGTGTTGTGTTGCTGCTTTGGCTTTCACAGTAGTGTCAGTGTGTTGTTGGTGTGTAAGTGGCATGAAGTTAGCATGTTGTTGGATTTCACAGAGATGTGTTAGGGTATTGTTGGCTATTGGTGTGTAATTGGCATGTAATTGACTGTTGTTAGCTTTGATACTGTGATATTGGAGTGTAATTGGCATGTTGCTAACTTTGATGGTTAAAGTATTATCATGGTATGTAACTGGCATTTTGCTGGCTCTGACATTTTGATGTTGGTATGTTATTGGATTATTGTTGGCATGTTGTAGGTGTGTTGACTTGATGTGATGTTGTATTATTTGTGTCTTGTCATATTGCTGTCATGACAGTGTGATGTTGGCATTTTGTTGGTGTGAATATATGGAACTTTCCCCTCCTTTTTCCTTTCTTCTTTGTCAGATTGCTTATACTGTCTGGGATAGGTTTTCTTCTCACATGTCCAAAGCTAAAGAGATGAATGTTCACTTGCAGCAGAACAATTATTTACTTCTGTTGCTAAGACAAATTGCACATTCTGAGACAGTAAGAGTTAGAATTTAGTATTTATCTTCATTTTGATGAAGACCAATATATTCACAGAGTATTCCTACCCCACCCCCTTGAGGTAGCAGTGGGCAACATATCACAGCTAAGCTGTATAGTTTTTTTTAAGCTGGAGTTGTTTTTGTTTTTTTTAATATAAGAGGGCAACAATAATAGAATCCATCCAGAAGGATGCTCCTGGCCCAGAGTCCACCAATATGATTGGTAGACTTGGGGAACTGAGATATTGAGAAGACTGAGACATCAGTAGGCTTTGAACATAGGCTAATTAGAACATTGATGTGCTAATAGCTGGGTAGCTGCGACTGGTTAATGAGTCTTTTTTTTTTTAATTCTCTGTCTTGCACAAAAAAAAAGCAGCAGTTGTTCTCACTCAGACACTTGACAAAATTAATTTGGAAAAACAAAAAGTCAAGAATGTCGAACGAAATAAAGAAAAAAACATCAAGGAATGAGATTTAGCAGTACCAGATCTTAAACAGTATTATAAGGCAATAATTATCAAAACTATCTGGTACTGGTTAAGAAATATAAAGGTAGATCAATGGAACAGAATAGACATACAATTTAAAGCAGCAAATAAGCATAGTAATCTTGTGTTTGAAAAGTGTAAAGACAAGATTTGGGGATAAGAATTCATTATTGGGTAAAAATTGCTGGGAAAATTGGAAAGTAGTATAGCAGAAACTGGGCAAAAACCAATATTTTACACTACGTGCCAAGATAAGGTCAAAATGGATACCTGACCTACATACAAAGAGAGATTTTACAAGAAAATTAGAAGAACATGGAACTTATTACTTATCAGGTTTATGGATAGGCAAACAATTTATTAATACACAAGAGATAGAAAGCAAAGAGGTGTAAAATGGATAATTTCAATTACATTAAATTAAAAAGGTTTGTACAAATAAAACAAATGTAAAGGAAAGCAGAGAACTGGGGGGATTTATAGAGAGTTTATCAGATAAAAGTCTCATATCTAAAATATATAAAGAATTGTCAAATCTATAAGAAATAAGTAATTCCTTAATTGATAAATGGTCAGAGGATATAAACAGGCAGCTTTCCAATGAAGAAATCAAAACAATATATAGTCATATGAAAAAATGCTCCAAATCATTATTGATTATAGAAAAATGTGAGTTAAAACAACCTTGAGATATCATTTAATACCTACCAAATTGACTAAAATGATAAAAGGGAAAAGTGAAAAATGTTGGAGAGGATGTGAAAAAATTGGGATGTTAATTCATTGTTGGTGGAATTGTGAAAGGATCCCACCATTTTGGAGAGCAATCCAGAATTATACCCAAAGAGTTATTGAACTACCTTTGATCCAGCAATACCATTACTTTGTCTATTTCCAAAGATAATTAGAGAAAATGGAAAAAGAACCTATATGTTCTAAAAAGGTTTATAGCAGCTCTCTATGTGGTGGCAAAGAATTGGAAATTAAGGGGAAGTCCATCAATTGGGGAATGGCTGAACAAGTTGTGGTATAAGATTGTGATGGAATACTACTGTGCTGTAAGAAATGATGAGCTCAGTGATTTGAGAAAAATATGGAAAGATTTGAACGAAATAATGAAGAGTGAAATGAGCAGAACCAAGAGAACTGTATACAATAACAGCAATATTGTTTTAAAAATGACTTTGACTAAATAAGTTACTTTGACTATTATAAATATTCAAATAAAGCACATATGAAAGAAAGATGCTATCTGCATCCAGAGAAAGAACTGATAAAAAGAAGTATGTAAAGGATAATTTTACATATATATGTATGTATGTATATATTTGCATATATATCTGTGTGTATATACATATATGTGTGTAAATATAAACATATATCTATATACCTATTTATATATATATATATATATACACACCTATTTGTGTCTAATGTAGCCATCTCTAGGGTGGAGGGTGGAAGAAAAAAAGAAATTTACATGATAATTTGGTTGTATATGTGAAAGAATTAGCAAGTTGTTTATAGTATATGCACAGTTTCATTTGTAATCATCTTTTTATTGTACTGTTATGGAAATGCTGGTTTTATTCCATAAATTTTTTTAAAAATGTTTAAAAACAAAGGACTTGACATTTGATGAAAGGAATGGCCTGCTCCCTGGTCCCCTTACTCCACCAACAGTCATCCTTATGCACACATAATGATTCAGTGACTGGGAGAAGGAACCCACTTTTTAATGGAACTTTTGGAGTCTGGGGCTCAGGTAGTTGTGGTCCCAGGCTAGGGAAGGCCTGTCAGAAGCTTCCTGTCCTCCCATATGAAGAACCTAAACCCAAGCCATCCTCACAGTGAGATCCTTCATTTCCCTGCAGCAGATGCTTTACCTCTCTTAAGAACAAATATATCATTGGAATAGATCTATTAGCACATTTGATCACTTCAGTCATCAAGAAGAATGACCTGCCTCACATCTGGTCCTTCAGTGTCTGGCCATCAGTGTACTGTGGGCATGGTTACTGCTTATGTTCCTTATTTGTTCCTTTTTATTCCTTTTGTTTATTTCTTCTCTATTCTTCATTCTATCCTGGGTAGTACAAACCTGCCAATATGGGATCCCAAAGGGAGACCTCATATCTCTAAACCAAGAATAAGAACAAATGGGAATCCTGAAATCCATCACTTCTCCCTAGAATAATTCAGTGTAACCCAGCAGAAAGGCCAGTGGGTTTGGGACTTGCCCATTGACTATAAAGAATGAAATAGGGCAGGGGGCTTGTAACGCCAATGCATTACTCATAGCATCCACTATGCATATGCATGAGTATTTCCAGGGTAAATTTGCAAAATATAATAAACTCTCTTCCTCAAAAGCAAAGCCAAAACATTTATTTAGGACATCATTAGAATACCAGGAGGTAAGAGTTAACAGGGCACTTATCACTAATGCAGGGAGTGCCAAAATCTTAAACATTCTTTCAAGCTTCCCCACAAAAACAAGTTCCCCTAGATAAATTCTTCCTCTCCCCACTCACAGCTTGCTTCTCTCTCTCTGCTTCCTCTCTCTCTCTCTCTCTCTCTCTCTCTCTCTCTCTCTCTCTCTCTCTCTCTCTCTCTCTGCCATGGGCAAGTTCCTCCCAGTCTGAGCTCCATGTGACCCAGGTTCCATGTGACCACAGGCTCCATGTGTTAGGCCTATTAGGTGTTAGGTGGGGAAGATCATCCTATTCTATTAACATTATAGGGCTCTGTTGTCCTGAACAGTATCCAATGTGATAGCTATTAATGAGAAAATGGTTGCAACAGAGAAGGACTGGTATGTGGTACGTAACCTGGCCAATGACCTTCATGGTTCTCCTCTGGGAGGAGGATCAAGAACAGTTTTCTTTCACCCAATAATGGAAACAATACACCATTATCGTCCTACCACAAAGGTATCTAAGTAGCCCTGCTCTCTGACACCTGTGGGTAGGATGGATAGCTAAGACATCCACTTCCCCTGCAAAGTGACTATTCTCCATTAAAATGAGCATTGTGCTGGTCACTCCCACTGAAGTGAAGACTCAGTAGGCCTTAACTGCCTCTTCCACATGCTAATATGGAATGGGAAGGCAACCAACTGAGTCAGGATGCAAGGTCCATTAATACAAGTGAAATTCCTTGGGAATCTAAGCACAGGAGCCCAGAGAGACATGCCAAGAACCATTAAAGAAAAGTTATTTACTTTGGAACTCCTCCCAATAAAAAAGAAACCCAGTAGTTCACCAAGCTCTTTAGTTATTGGTGGCAACAGGTGCCTCCTGTTGATTTTTCTAAGGCTCCCTTACTAGGTGACAAAACAATCTGCTACCTTCTCCTAGGGCTCTGCACAACAGCAAACCTTTGAACAGGTACGAGAAGCCATCAAAGTGACTGCTCAGAGGAACCCAAAAGGGTCCTCTCTTCTCTCATATACCAGGCACACATTCATCAGAGGCTGATGAAAGGGACTGCCACTGGCCCTGACAGTAACTGATAATACACTCACAACTGACCCACTCTTTTTCCTCCAAAAACATGCCCAGGGAAATAATGGTTTATCTACTTAGTCTTCCCCTCTATAATCCAGCAACAGGGGGCTGTGAATACTAAACTCAAAGGCCATATTCCTCCAAATCATAAATTTCTGGTTTTGCCTGCCTGGAGAAGTAAGTCTATGGCTGTTCTGGCACATCAGTCTCAACGCCCACCCAACAAAGAGCCTTCACAGACAAAATCTTCAGATGACACTATTTATCACCAGCCACCACTAGCTTAGAAATTCCCAAAATGAATCCTGCTAGGAAATTTTGGTATAGACATCTGGGAATGATAGGTGGGTACCAGACATAGTAGCAGCTGGCATCGGGAATATAGTTTGTGCAGAGTATAGCTGAAGATGGGAAACTAGGTTACCCAGTTTTACAGGTAACCAGAGCAAGAATGTATGTAAGCATGCATGTATAGTTATACGTTCATACATATGTATACACATACACACACACATACACATATATATATACAGAGAAATATGTATGCCTATATGTATGCATGTACACGTGTTGTATAGTATCAATGTCTGCCTGGAAAAGAGAAGGTATTGGGATATTATATGAAATTAGTTTAGAAGCACAGATGGAGCCAGATTATGAAGGGTTTTAAATATCCCAGATACATATACAGACTTAATGCTGTGCCTGGACCATGAGAGCCCAGTAAAAGCTTGTCAGGCAACTAGGTGGCACAGTAGATAGAGTGCCAGGACTGGAGTCAAGAAGACTCATCTTCCTGAGTTCAAATCTGGCCTCAGATACTTCCTAGCTGTGTGACTGTGAGCAAGTCACTTAACCCAGGGTTTGCCTCAGTTTCCTCATCTGTAAAATGAGCTGAAGTAAATGACAAACCACCCAGTATCTGTGCCAAGAAAACCCCAAATAAAGTCATGAAAAGTAGTACATGACAAACAATTGAACAACAAATGCGTTACTATTGATCAACTGACATTCCACTACTCCTCTGTGACTCAAATACAACCTGTTGCCTCCTATGAAACTCCTCAGCTGCTTGGTCACAAGGTATATCAAAATGTAACAAACTGCTGCAACCCCTGAAGACATGAAACCAGGAGCCAATATTCAAACAACAAGGCTCCTTTCTGTCAAGTATGAAGGTTTATGGAGTCATTTCTCACACTGTTAATAAAGAAAGGATTATGAAGCCGAAGAGTGGGAACATTGTGCCCTCTATTTTCCTCTGTACAGTGAAGGTGGCTGCTACCTTTCCCAGAACCAGACATTCCCTGTATGATCACCTTGTCTTCTTGCTCCAGCATGGCTTTTCCCATAGCTTCTGAGGGTTCTTTAAAATAAGAATTGGGTCAATGGGAATAAAAGGGGGATATTGTTTCCTTGATCATGGACAATATATTTTATCATGCTATTTAGCTAGGGTAGACCCAACAGCAAAGCCCCAGGATGTATATAAAACCCCTACCCTTAAGACTCTGCCCAGTTTTTCTCAGGTGAGTGAGAACATTCTACAGTCTATCTTCATTCACCTTAATGGAGGACTGGCATTCTAGAATTAAGACAATCTGTTCCCAGTTTACCAGTCCCGGCTATGCTCTCAGAAAAATAAGGAAGCACCTTCTCTACTTGTAACCAACTTTCTTTCTCCCTGTAGGACACAGCCTTCTAACAAGATGAAACCTGCCTTCTTTTTTCTGCTCATCCTCATCTCCCTTCTAGCACTGATGTTCCCTGGCCATGCTGACTGCTCCTTAGACTCAGTGGTGGAGAAGAAAATGCAGAAACCTCTTTGCAAATTAGGTAATAGACCTTGAGGGAATTGGGGTATGGAAACCTAAACTCAATATCTTAGACCCTAGCTTCAGCACCAAATCTCAAACCCAAATCTTACTCCAGTTCAGGACAATCTTCCTGTTGATCCCAGGACACAATCTAAAACCTTGAGTGTCTAATGTGGAGAAACAGGAGAGGTGCAGGAGAATGAGTAGGATTTATAGGGTAGCATTAAGCAAGAAACATCCCCTCCTCTCAGTGCTTGCCTTTCAGAGACTGGAAATCCAGGAACCCTCTATAGTACAAGTGTGACAAGTGCAGGCATGACCACCACTTGCCCTGCAGGTAAGTGACTAAAGATATT
Source organism: Notamacropus eugenii (assembly GCF_028372415.1). Taxonomy (NCBI): domain Eukaryota; kingdom Metazoa; phylum Chordata; class Mammalia; order Diprotodontia; family Macropodidae; genus Notamacropus; species Notamacropus eugenii. Next base: position 360,090,715 of record NC_092876.1, read on the forward strand.
CCCTGACATCACTTCCTAATAGATCGTCTTCCTCCAGTTTACTCCTGTCCTTCCTCCATTCCAATTATTCTGCTGAATTGTGCTTATGAACTTATTAACCCCCTCCCCCAAATAGCTTTGCTTTGTGTCTCCATTGTCTCTTGGGTGTTGATGCTGGGGATCACTTGCTTCCCATTTGCTCTTTCACTCTTTTTCATTTCTTCCTCTCATATCTCCTATTACTCTTCTCTTTTCTCAAACCCTCTCTCCTAGCCTCTTCACCTCATCTTACCCTTCTTTCCACTCTATTTCCCTTCCCATTCCTTCACCCACTGTTGCAGTTTGGCATTAATGAAGGAACAGGGTAGGATGAACCTATGTAAGAAGAGTCCTCCCTTTCCCTGGCATCTAGGGGCTCAAAATGTTTCTGCCACCTCTTAGGGTCTGTAGTTACTGGCTGTATGTATGGCTGTGGTTCCTAGGATATTCAAGGGGAAAACACGTGTCATTGTCAGTACCCAGCCATGGACCAGACTAGTGCTAAATACTGCAAGAATTCCTAATGAAGGGAAGGTGGGAACATCACCACACTGGGCCTTGATGTTCTGACTTTGAATAAAATCATGACCCCAATTCACCCCTGATGTTGGCTCCACTCCTGACCACAGAATCTCAAGTTCTCCTTAGCTCAAAGCATTTCTATTTCCCCTATTTTTAGTCATAGTCTCTGTACCTCAATCTACCTCTCCTGTCATGTCTTCTGCCTTTCAGATGATCACTATTTACTACCCAATCAATGATGGGTGAATGTAATGAAGAACCTTTGATTGGGGCTGAATCCACGGTGTCTTATTATGCTCAGTGGAAGAATGTAACAGGAGGATGTATTACAAAACCACTGAACAGAAGGGAATCCAAATTCTCCTCTGGTTACTTCTAGGGCTACCATCTAAGCAACTCACTAGTGATTTCTCACAGCCACCTCACCCCCATTTAGACTATTATCATAGGACTGACTCTACATTACCATACAGTACCTAAGGTGATCCAGGATATCTTTGGTAGAAGCATATTTTGCTATAATATGGAGAATTTGGTTACATAAACTATAAAGAAAAGTGAGGTTTACCTCTTGAAAACCCAGTCCTACCTGGAGCCTTCTTTGTATCTGGTTTCCTTCTAAATAGAAAAGATTCTCAAATTGAATTGGAGATTTGAGATTGAATTGTGAACTACAGTCTATCTCCTGAGGAAGCATGGTAGCTAGCCAACTTGTGATGAGATACCTAGATGCTGGGGACAAAAGTTAACCCAGGAAGCTATCCCACCCTCAGTAAACTGAATTAAGTTTATTTTAGTGATACTGTGCTTCAGCTGATGTAACAAAAAACAGGGGTAGCAATCCTAATCTCAGACAAAGCAAAAGCAGAAATAAAGCTAATCAAAAAGGATAAGGAAGGAAACTATATCCTGCTAAAAGGTACCAGAGACAACGAAGCAATATCATTACTAAACATATATGTTCCAAGTGGTATGGCATCCAAATTCTTAGAGGAAAAGTTAAGGGAGTTACAGGAAGAAAAAGACAGCAAAAGTTTACTAGTGGGAGACCTCAGCCTCTGCCTCTCTGAACTTGATAAATCTAACTTCAAAATAAACAAGAAAGAAGTTAAGAAGGTGAATAAAACTCTGGATAAGGTAGATGTGATAGATCTCTGGATAAAACTGAATGGGGATAAAAAGGAATATATCTTTTTCCTCAGCAATACAAGGCACATATACAAAAACTGATGATGTACTAGGGCATAAAAATCTCACAATCCGGTGCAGAAAGGCAGAGATAGTCAATGCATCCTTCTCAGATCATAATGCCATAAAAACTACATGTAATAAAAGGCCATGGAAAAATAAATCAAAAATTAATTAGAAAATAAGTAATGTAATCCTAAAGAATGAGTGGGTTGAACAACAAATCATAGAAACAATCAACAACTTCATTCAAGAGAATGACAATAATGAGACAATCTCCCAAATCTTATGGGATACTGAAAAAGCAGTTCTTAGGGGACATTCTATATCCATGAATGCCTTACATGTATAAAATAGAGAAAGAGGAGATTAATAAATTGGGCATGCAGCTGAAAAAGCTAGAAAAAAACACAACTTGAAAATCCCCAAGTAATTACCAAATTAGAAATACGGAAAACCAAAGGAGAGATTAATAAAACTGAAATTAAGAAAACTATTGAACTAATAAATAAAACTAAGAGTTAGTTTTATGAAAAAAACAATAAAATTGATAAATCTTTGGTCAATTTGATTTAAAAAAAGAAAGAAGAAAACCAGATTACCAATATCAAAAATGAAAAGGTGAACTCACCTCCAGTGAGGAGGAAATTAAAACAATAATTAGAAATTACTTTGCCCAACTGTATGCTTATAAATTTGACAATCTAAATGAGATGGATGAATATCTTAAAAAATATAAATTGTCCACATTAACAGAAGAAGAAGTTGAATACTTAAATACCCCATGTCAGAAAAAGAAGTTGAATAAGCCATCAAAGAACTCCCTAGGAAAAAAATCTCCAGGGTCAGATGGATTTACAAGTGAATTCTGTCAAACATTTAAAGAACAGTTAATTCCAATACTATATAGACTATCTGGGGAAATTGGTGAAGAAGGAATCCTACCAAATTCTTTTTGTGATACAAATATGGTTCTGATACCTAAACCAGAAAGAGCCAAAATAGAAAAAGAAAATCATAGACCAATTTCTCTAATGAATATAGATGCAAAAAATTTAAATATGATTTTAGCAAAAAGAATACAGCAATTTATCATGATAATAATACATTATGATCATGTAGGGTTTATACCAGGAATGCAGGGCTGGTTCAATATTAGGAAAACCATCAGTATTATTGATCATATCAGCAACAAAACTAACAGAAACCACATGATTATCTCAATAGATGCAGAAAAAGCTTTTCACCAAATGCAGCACCCATTCCTATTAAAAACACTGGAGAGCATAGGAAGAAATGGAACTTTCTAGAAAATAATAAATAGTATCTACCTAAAACCATCAACAAGCATTATATACAATAGGGATAAGCTAGATGAATCACCACTGTTTTTCAATATAGTACTAGAAATGTTAGCTTTAGCAATAAGAGAAGAAAAAGAAATTGAAGGAATCAGAATAGGCAAAGAAGAAACTAAGTTATCACTCTTTGCAGATGATATGATGATATACTTAGAGAATCCCAGAGAATCAAGTGAAAAACTACTTGAAATAATAAACAACTTTGGCAAAGTTGCAGGTTACAAAATAAACCCACACAAATCTTCTGCATTTCTATATGTTACTAACAAAGCCCAACAGCAAGAGATAGAAAGAGAAATCCCATTTAAAGCTAGCGTAGACACTACAAGAAATCTGCCAAAACAAACCAAGGGACTATATGAACATAATTACAAAGCACTTTTCACACAAATAGTCAGATCTAAGTAAATGGGAGAAAATCAGTTGCTCATGGGTGAACTGAGCCAATATAATAAAAATGACAATTCTACCTAAATTAATTTACTTATTCAGTGCCATACCAATCAAACTATCAGATAATTATTTTCTAGAGCTAGAAAAAATAATATCAAAATTCATCTGGAAGAACAAAAGGTCCAGAATATCAAGGGAACTAATGAAAAGAAATGCTAGGGAAAATGGACTAGCCCTAGCAGATCTCAAATTGTATTATGAAGCAGCAATCATCAAAACCAATTGGTACTGGCTAAGAAACAGAGGGGTAGACTAGTGGAATACTCAAGACACAGTAATCAATGAATATAGCAATCTACTGTTTGGCAAACCCAAGGACTCCAGCTTCTGGGAGAAGAACTCACTGTTTGACAAAAACTGCTGAGAAAACTGGATAACAGTGTGGTGGAAACTGAGCATGGACCAATGCCTGACACCATACTCAAGAATAAAGTCCAAATGGATACATGATCTAGGTATAAAAACTGATACTATAAACAAATTAGGGGAGCAAGGAATAAATAACATATTTGTCAGATTTATGGAGAATGGAGAAATACATGACCAAACAAGAGATAGAGAACATTATGAAGTGCAAAATGGATAATTTTGATTACATTAAATTGAAAAGTTTTTGCACAGACAAACCCAATGACACCAAGATTAGGAGGGAAGCAGAAAACTGGGAAAGAATTTTTGCAACTAGTGTCTGTGATAAGGGCCTCATTTCTAAAATATATAGAGGACTGAGTCAAATGTACAATAATACAAGTCATTCCCCAATTGATAAATGGTTAAAAGTTATGAATAGGCAGTTTTCAGAGGAAGAAATTAAAGATATCTATAGTCATAGGAAAAAAATGCTCTAAATCATTATTGATTAGAGAGATGCAAATCAAAACAACTCTGAGGTACCACATCACACCTATCAGATTTGCTAACATGGCAAAACATGAAGATGATAAATATTGGAGAAGACATGGGAAAGTTGGAACACTAATTCATTGTTGGTGCAGCTGTGAGCTGATCCAACCATTCTGGAGAGCAATTTGGAACTATGCCCAAAGGACTACAAAAATGTGCATACCCTTTGACCCCACAATATCACTTCTGGGACTCTATCCCAAAGAGATCATAGAAATGGGAAAGGGTTCCACATGTACAAAAATATTTATAACAGCTCTCTTTGTGGTGGTCAAAAACTGGAAATCAAGGGGATGCCCATCAATTGGGGAATGGCTGAATAAATTGTGGCATATAAATGTAATGGAATACTATTTTGCTATGAGAAATGATGAACAGGAAGACTTCAGAGAAGTCTGGAAAAACTTATATGAACTAATGCTGAGTGAAAGGAGCAGAACCAGGAGATCTTTGTACACAGCAATAACCACAGCGTGTGAGGATTTTTCTGGTAGACTTAGTAATTCATTGAAATGCATGGACTTAAAAAATTTCCAGGACTGGCTTCCCCCGGAGGAGTGAGTGCCAGATGAGTTAGCATGGCAAAAGAAGATATTAGTGGAGAAGATGATCCAATAGAAATTCATGACTATCTGTCAACATTTGAGACTTCCCTTCATTTCATGTATAAATGCTAAAGATCATGATGTCAGTTTCTAGAAATGAGTTATTACAAAAGTTGGACCCACTTGAACAGGCTAAGTTGGATTTAGTTTGTGCTTATACATTGAATTCAATGTTTTGGGTTTACTTGGCCACTCAAGGAGTTAATCCCAAGGAACATCCAGTAAAGTAGGAAATAGATAGAATAAGAATATATATGAACAGAGTCAAAGAAATTTCAGACAAGAAAATGGCTGCCAAACTGGATAAAGGAGCTGCTTCAAGATTTGTACAAAATGCTCTCTGGGAAACCAAACTAGAAAAAGGATAAAAGTCCTGAAAAAAAGGAAAAATGAAGAAGTGAATCTTTGGTTTTGTTTGGTGAATATTCAGAAGTATTCCATATTAACTTTTGGTCCTGTCCCTTCAAAAATTGGTAGAAAATGAAAGAAGATTGTATTGAATTTCAACTGGAGAAACTAGGTTTAAATATATGCTGACATGACATTTTCCCTTGAAATTTGTTACATGATGTTCCCCCTCCCCTCTCCAATATTTTAATTGATTTTTCTAGTTCTTAAAAATTTAATATCTCATATTCATATTTTGCTAAGTACTAACCTGTAAATTATTACATTTCATCTCTGTGTTTTTTGTAAACATGTTTGCTATTATACGCTCTTATGAATTCCATGAATTCTGCAAGTGAAATTCAATATTATTAGTGTATCTGTTTTCAGTATATTGTGTTAAAAAAAGATGGAAACTAAATATTTCTTTATAGTACAGTTATTAAGATTATCTCTTTTTTGTTTCTAAGTATCATTGATCTTTTAAAAATAAATACTTGAAATATATTATAATATAAAGAGTCATCTATAGCTTACATCTATTTGTCCCAATGAATGTTTAAAAATAAATGGAAATGTTATTTAAATAAGAGTTGAGATTTCATACAGAGGACTAGATTTTGAGTAAAGAATCACAAATTCTTTGACCTGGAAAGAATCCCAGATGTCATACTTTCAACACCCCCATTTTACCAATGAAGAAACTACAGTCCAGAAGTGACCTGTTACCATTCCTTTACTCTAAAAGCTAGGGTTGTATCTTTATTGTTTTAATGACTCCTTTGAATAAGTTTTTTTTTTCAGATGATTCACAAGATAGTCATCCTGTTCATGGAAATTTTGTGTTGCAGAGGTTCCTATGAATAGTTAACCACAATGATTTGTTCTTGATTCAAAATACTTAGACAGCTATTGAAGCTTTCTCTCTTTTTTCTCTTTCTTTTTTTCAGTGCTTTGTCTATTGTTCCAATTATGTTTTCTTAGGTTACGTTATGGTAATAATTGTAAGTGTCTGTGTCAGGCAGAATCCAAACAGTATCCTTATAATTTTTCTCATTTTGATGCAATGTTTATTAGTGATAATTTTGTATTGAACTTTTCAATATCTCATGAACTTTAAACCCATGAACTTTGACTGTATATTTCCAATTAATGCAAATGTAAAAAACCCATGCCATCATATATAGGAATGCCAAGAACAGTAAAATACTTTAATTTTTGAAAAGGTGGTATGATTTCTGTGTGACTAATTCACCATATGTAACCTTGAATAAAGGGATTTCTTGATTTATAGAAACAAATATTGGAAATGGTCTTAAAATGTAATGGATTTTGTAAAGCATTTTGGGCTCTTTCTGTGACACATGATGAGGAAAGTATTAATGGAGACACAAATTCTGTTCTAACTGTAATGTCAGATGATCTGAAGAGTGGGAGAACATTTATAACTGCTGCATACTCCACCTGCAGCCTCTCAAATAAATTATTTTCTTTAAAGCAAAAAAAAAAAAAATTCCAATGGACTTGAAGCAAAACACCTTCCACATCTAGAGAAAGAACTGTGGAACTGGATCACAGATAGAAACAGAACATTTTCTTTTGTATTCTGTTTTGTTTTGTTTTATGATTTCTCCCATTCATTTTAATTCTTCTATGGAACATGTATTTAATAGGAATATACGTGTAGAACCTACATAAGTTTGTACGCTGTCTCAGGGAGGGAGCGAGGAGGGAAGGGGGAATGATGGGGAAGGAAGGAAAAAAATCTAAGATACATGGAAGTGATTGTCGAACACTGAAAACAAAATAATTTAATAAAAAAAAGAAAAAATATTCACAAGAAAATGTAAAACATCTCTAATTTCCCTAGAAATGACATAGTTTTTTAGGAATGACAAATTTTACATTAGTGGACAAGTATAACCAATATCAGATTGTTTAGCATCTCAGGGAAGGGGAAGGAAAGGGAGGGAGGAATAGAATTTGGGATTCAAAATTTAAAAAGAAAACTGAATGTTGCAAATTGTTTTTACATGTATTGGGGAAAAATTAAACTGTTATTAAATTTAAAAAAGCACACTCCACAACAACAACCACAGAGTGCAAGGAATTTTTCTGGTGGATTTAGTCCTTTATAGCAACGCAAAGACCTAAAAAATTCCCAGTGGACTCAAGGCAAAACACCTTCCACGTCCAGAGAAAGAACAATGGAATTGGATTGAAGAATGAAGCAGACCATTTTCTCTTGTGTTATATTTTGTCTTGTCTTGTCTTGTTTTATGGTTTCTCCCATTAATTTTAATTCTTCAGTGCAACATGACTAAGATGAAAATGCATTTAATCAGAAATGTGTAAAATCTATATAAGAATGCATGCCGTCTTGAGCGGGGAGAGGGGAGGGAGGACGGAAGAAGGGGAAGGAAGGAGTAAAAAATCTAAGATCTATGGAACGGATTATAGAAAACTGAAAACAAATAAAATAATTAATAAAAATAAGATTATTTGAGTGTAGGATTCCAAAGGGTGGCTCTGTAATTCACCAATCCTGTACTCTCAAATTCTTTTATTTTACCTTCTTTCTCTTGGCTTCGAACAAAATCATTTTAGGGGAATCTTGCTTTTGTCTCAGGTGAACTGAGGGCAAAGATAAGAAGCAAGTGGCTAAAATTTTGGGGAGGAATGAGGAGAGGTCTGGGGGGGGCAGTCATTGAGATAACCAGAAGCCAGTCAAGGAAGAGAAATAGAGGACAAGAATTAGAAAAAATCTTCACCTGAAGAGCTCTGGGTTGTGGCAGACAGTAGAGAATAAGAAATGGAGAAACCCCAGGTGGGATTGAAGATAGAAGATGCTTATAAAACCTTGAAATTGTCTTGTCTTTGGCAATTTCTATACACAAAATGCAGACATTTATGAAAAGCTGCAAAATGCTGTACTATAAGATAGGTAAAATAGAGGTATTCAGGTAAATTAACAGCCTGCTTGGCCCAGGTGAACACTTAAGCATGACTTTCAATTCCAGCCTGTTACATTCTCAAGCTCACTTTATTATCTCCCTTAGTGTTGATCTTTGGGAACACAGAATGATTTCTTGGGAAAGGGAGGTGTCCAGCTATAAATCCCAAGCTCCAAGTCAAAACTGCTTCTTGGAAGCCACCCAAACACTAAGCAAGTTATTTTGTTGTTTGGTCATTTCACTTATATCTGACTCTTCATGACCGTTTTTGCTGTTTGCTTAGCAAACATGCTGGAGTGGTTTTACCATTTCCTTCTCCAGCTCATTTTACAGATGAGAAAACTGAGGCAAAAAGGGTAAAGGACTTGTCCAGGGTCAAGGAGGTACTAAATGTATGAAAAGTCTACCTTCAGCCTGGTACTCTATCTACTCCATTTCCTAATTGTCCCAAGCAAGTTATTATACATCTCCCTAAATTCCATGACTGAATTTCTTTGAACTCCTTTCACTGTCCAGCCTAAAATCTAACTGCAAAAAAGGCTCCCATTCAAAAGACTTTTTAAAAAAAATTCTGTCTCAAAACTTGCTTCTTTGGTAGAAGTTAACACCCAGGGACTCGATTATTCTATAATCTGTAAGTCATTTCAGAGCAATATAAATTAGCATTCCAAATCTCACACTTGCACAATACATCCATAATATTAAGCTTTGTCTAGCTCAGAAATGGGTATGCCTAGGATTAGCATGGGATGATATTTTATTACAGGGATAAGATACAGTGTTAGACTCCTAGGCAAAATAGGGGAGCATTGACTGGATTGGCACTTTGAAGTCAACATGGATCAATAAAGCACCTTACCAACCATCAAAGTCATAACAAACACAGAATTATAAAATGAGAGTCTCCTTGGTCAATATGCTTGAGTTTTGTGTTCATTTATAGTCACTACATTTTAGGAAAGACATTGACAAGCTGAAGCATGTCTAAGGTAGGGTGAGTGTTGAGAAGACTGAGGAACACAAAAATTTCTGATGAAGGATTTTCAGAGAGAGGTAGCTAAACCCAGAGGCAACATCTTTCCTACCTAGAAGTCATCAGTGGAGGCTCTGGGACCACTGATATCCTCTAGAGCATAGTAACAGTAAGAACCAACCTAGGCCCTCCATAAGAGTTTGTAATGAAGAAATTTAGTCCTTCTGAGGACTTAATCAGTCCATATTATTAAGCAGTTTGGGAACAGGGGCAGACAGGGCAGCAGGTCAATAAGAGAACTAGGGATATTTGATTATCATACTAATCATTATACTTATTATTATACTTATCATTATACTAATTTTTGAAGATCCAAGGGAAACTGGAAAACCAGTTACATATTTGCTAGACAATAATATTCATTTTTATCTACATCATCAGTGCCTTGAATTTAATTGCTCATATTCATTGATGAATGTGTCAAGTACTAGACGTTTCAAGCATGATTTCATTTTACTATTTTGTTGTCCGTGTTTATCAGCTGTTGTGCTTGAATTATTTATATAGAGTCAGGAAGACCTGAGTTTGAATCCTTCCTCATTTACCATCTGTGTAACACTGGGAAAGTACCTTAACATCTGTAAATCACAGTTTTCTCATCTGTGAAATGGTCATAATCAAAGCACCAACCTCTCGAAGTGTTATAAGGATCAAATGAGATTAACATGTACAAGGTGCTATGCAAAGCATAAAGCACTGTATTAATTCCAGCTGTTACTAGTATTGTTACATATGTGTGCGTGTATATGTACATATACATTTTTATTAGCTATGAATAACTTTGCTATTTATATGCATATATGCAACTTTTATTCATGTTTCACTATAACTATATAGGTCAGTGATATTTTACAGTTTTACAGTGTATGTCATGCTTGTTTGTGTTCTGTGCATATCTATGAATTGCCTTAAGTTATGCATGTAATAAGTTGTATGTGAAGAGAGACAAAAACATTCTGTGGAGTAGACTGAGGTAATTGATTAATCCAATCCACCTCTACCCTTACAGTAACATTATTTGTACTTGTATTCTATTCCCATATTCTTTACCAAATTATAACCTCAATGAGGACAAGGATCTTCTCTTGTCTAGTATTCATAATATTCTTGACTAATATTTATAATATTCATGTCTCTTGCAATCGATGAACAAGCATTTATTAAGCATCTCCTACTTCCAGATACTTTCTGAAATAATGAGGATGCAAAGAAAAAAATAAGCAGTTCCTATCATCAAGAAACTTGCATTCTTTTAAGGACAAGAGAGACAATATCTGCACACATAAGAACCTAGGCATGTATGCTTTGTACACATGCTTCGTAAACCTTAAAAGTGCTACGCTGATTCTAGCTATGATTATTAATCAGTCAATGAATAAACATTTATTTAGCACCTACGATATCCCAGGCACTGTACTAAACAGTGAGGACACAAATGTGCAAAAAGAAAGAATGTTCCTGTACTCAAGGAACTTAAAATCTTTTTTTCATTTAATGGAATTTAATTATTTCCAATTACATGTAAAGATAGTTTTCAACATTCACTTTTATAAATTTTGAATTCCAAATTTTTTTCTCCCTCCTTGCCTCCCTTCCCCCTTCCTCAAGATGTCAAGCAATCTGAAAAGGGCTATACATGTACAATTGTACTAAACATATTTCCACATTAGTCATCTTGTGAAGGAAGAATCAGAACAAAAGGGAAAAACAAGAGAAAAAAAGTGAAAATAATATGCTTTAATCTGCATTTATACTTAGTACTCTCTGCCTCTCTGATTGGAGAATTGGTGGACAAAACAAAGAACTCCTCTCCAAGTCTCTCTTCACCATCCTAGTCATCCTACTTTAGCCATGCTTCTGCTTTTAAATGTCTTTCCTAAAATGTAGTGCCCAGAAATGAACACAAAACTCAAGTGCACAGACCAAAGAGATTCTCTTTTTATTCTTATACATTCATTATATTTCTCTTGTTGCTTGAATTAGCTTTGATGATTGGTAAGCTGTACTATTGATTCATATAGAATTCAAAGTGCCATCCCAGTCAATGCTCCTCTACTTTGCCTATGAGCTTAACACCATATCTTAGCCCTGTAATAAAATACCATCCTTCCATTATATGTCAAACCCAAGTATACCCATTTCTGAGTTATACAAAACTTAATATTATGGATGCATTGAGCAAGTGTGAGATTTGAAATGCTAATTTATATTGACCTAAAGTGAAATACAGGTAACAGAACAAAAATGCTAGAGTCTTGAATCTGCAATCTTATTCTTTCAATACCCAGGGAATGCCATTGTTCCTTTTAGAAATTCCACCTGTTTCTCAATATCACTACTAGTTTGGATAATATCTGTTATGATGTTTTCTGTGTATATTATCCCTAACAATATCATACCACTCACCACAATGATATTCTACCATTCACAGACACATACCATTACTGAGTTAATACATGAGCATTAAAGAGATGGGTTTTTTTAATGATAAGCAGGTGGGCACTGTTGAAAGCATTACACAAGTTACCAAATATGATCCAAACCAACTTACTCCTCGTCTTTCTGAGTTCAGATGTCTGAAATACACATTTGGGAATGTGTTGGAGCCAGTTCTAATCAATCCATGTTAAATTTTTGGTGTAAGAATTTATATCGTAGAAATAGGAAAATATTACAAATATGGACTTGATTTATTGTTTTGTTGATTGTCTAGGCATAAAAAGTGATGAAAATGCTAATAATTCAAATTAAATATAAAGTATGCCAAGCATATGTATATTTTTGAGAGCCAATTGTTAATTATTTACAGTATCCCCATGGATTTTATCAGATATATATAATATGTTTATATATATGCATAAGTGTATGTGTATGCACCTATATATATGATTATATATATGTGTTTATGTATATGAACTTCCATATTATATATAAAGGTGCGCATATATATAGTATATAATATTATATATCTTGCCTATATTCAATGTGATATATGCTTATATGAATACATATATGTATAAAAGGTATATATAACACAGGCACACATGTATATGTACATTATATATACATATATTTTATATCTATATATATGCGCATATATTCTGGATATATATGTGATTAGATAATCTACATAACTAGATGATCTACATAAAGATACAGACACATTTATATGTACATATGTGTATATGTATGTATACATGTGTGTATGTGTGTGTGTGTGTATACACACACATACACACACACGTTGAACAGTTACTATGACTGGACAATGATAAGGACTTGTTGTCCCTGTTTGCCCTTTGCATTCAAAGAGGATCTAATATCAGGAAGGTGATTCCATGACTGGCTAGTGAGTTAGATTCTAGCGAGAGAGGGCCGTACAAAGTTACCAGCCTCACATTCTTCTCCCGAGTCCAATAACAAGACACAGATTAGGACAACTGCTGAAGGTCCCAGATGCAGTGGAAGACCTTGACCTTTTTAACCTAAGGTCTTTTGGTTCCACTGTGACTGAGGCAATGCCCATTCAGTGATTAAGGTTAGGTAAGGAATTATCCAAGGAATGACCCCCTTTACCTAATCTTTACCTGTGGACCCTTCCTGGGTAAAGACCAGAACACAAACCATGGAAACAGTGACCATACCTCTCCCAGGTATGGTCACCTTAGAAGCTCCTAAAACTTGCAAACTTCCAGATGCAAACTATGCTATGCAAACTGAAGGATGAAAAATCCTAAAGCTTGGGATAGTGTCTCCCCACCTCCAGGTAAGCAGAGTCCAGCTTTATCCTAAAGTTCATATTCAAGAAGAAGTTGCAAAATGAGCAAACAACAACAACAAGTAATTTTACCATAAAAAGTTACTACAGGGGAAGGGAAGGATAAGACCAACTTAGAAAAAGACAACTATGTGAAAACAGCTATAAAAAAGGCTCAAAGAAAAATATTAATTGAAATGAAACCCAAAAAGAATTTCTGGAAGAGTTAAAGAGCTAAAGAGTGGTAAAGGAAAAATTGAGAAAAGAAATGAGAGTGACAGAAAAAAAATGTGAAAAGAGAATTAACAGCTTGGTTAAAAGAGGTAAAAAAACAACAACAACAAAAAAAAAAAAACAGAAAAAATATCACCTTAAAAACAGAATGGACAAAATGGAAAAAGAGGAACAAAAATTCACTAAGGAAAATAATTCCTTAAAAATTAGAATTGGGCAAGTGAAAGCTAATGACTCCATGAGACATAAAGACAGAATAAAATAAAGTCAAAAGAAAAAACAAAATAGAAGAGAATGTGAAATATCTTAATGGAAAACCAACTGACCTGGAAAATAGATCCAGGAGAGAAAATGTAAGAATAATTTGACTGCCAGAGAAGCCATGATCAAGGAAAAAGTCCAGACATCTTCTTTTAAGAAATGATCAAGGAAAACTATCCTGATATCTTAAATACAAAAGGTAAAATAGAAATGTAATTCACTGATCACCTTCTAAAAGAGATCCCAAAATGAAAATTTCCAAGATTTTTATACTCAAATTTCAAAATTCCCAGGTCAAGGAGAAAATAATTCAAGCAGTCAGAAAGAAACAATTCAAATATCATGAAGCCACAATCAGGATCACACAAGATTTAGCAGCCTCTACATTAAAGGAATGAAGGACTCAGAATTTGATATTCTAGAAGGCTAAAAAGATAGTACTAAGACCAACAATAATCAATCCAGCAAAACTGAGTGCAATTCTTTGGAAGGAAAATGGATATTGAACAAAATAGAGGACTTTTGGGGGCAGAGCCAAGATGGCAGAGTACAAAGACACACATACACAGGGTCTCCCCACACAGCCCATAAAATACCTGTAGGAAGGGACTGTCAACAAATTTTGGAGCAGCAGAATTAGAGAACAACAGAGTGGAGGAGATTTCCAGCCCAGGGTGACCTAAAAGACCCACGGGAAACATCGGTTGCACCAGACACAGAGCAGAGCATGGAGCCCAGCCCAACCTTGGCCACGCAGCACCAATGAGACTCCCAGAGGAGGACACCTTGGGGGCGGAATCTCCAGTTACAGCAGCTGGTCCTCAGATCTCTCAACCCACAGGTGCCAAAGGTCAGTGATGAGGTTTTTTCGGCCCGTGAGGAAGGGAGAAGGGCCTTCCCATAGCTCCAGCCTGAGAAAGCGGCCCACAGGGGCCACATGGGGCAGGAGGCAGCAATCTTAGAGGCAGCAATCTTAAAGGCAGCCCCTACATCAGCCTGAATAACTTGTTGGATCATAAAACCCCTGGGGGCACTGAGGAGCTGAGTCTTACCTCAGCCCTGTGTGGAGGCCCTGAGGGAGCTGGTCTTTGTCTCACATTGAATGGTGGCCCTGCCCATCTAGCTTATCTGAAAATTAGCCCCCATTGCTGACTTGGCAAAACAGGAGGCCAGGTGGCTGTGGAGAGGTAACTGCTAGGATTCTGGACACAAAAATCTCTCCCTGCTTCCAGATCAGTGTACATGCTGGATTGTGCCACCTTGGAGGAACTGAGATATTACAGATTCCCAGAGTATACCCTACTCTTGACAAAGGACCCAAAAGTCAAGTAACTGGTTGGGAAAATGCTCAAAAAAGGGAAAAAAAATAAGACTACAGAAGGTTACTCTCCTGGTGAACAGATATCTCCTCCCATCCTTCCTGATAAGGAAGAACAATGCTTACCATCAGAGAAAGACATAAAAGTCAAGGGTTCTGTATCCCAAACATCCAAAATAAATATTCAATGGGCTCAGGCCATTGAAGAGCTCAAAAAGGATTTTGAAAATCAAGTAAGAGAGGTGGAAGAAAAACTTGGAAGAGAAATGAGAGAGATGCAAGAAAATCATGAAAAGCAGGTCTACTTCTTGCTAAAGGAGACACAAAAAATTGTCTTTAAATTACCTTTAAAAATAAGCTAACTCAATTGGCAAAAGAGGTTCAAAAAGCCAATGAGGAGAAGAATGCTTTCAAAAGCAGAATTAGCCAAATGGAAAAGGAGGTTCAAAAGCTCACTGAAGAAAATAGTTCTTTCAAAATTAGAATGGAACACATGGAGGCTAATGACTTTATGAGAAACCAAGAAATCACAAAACAAAATCAAAAGAATGAAAAAATTGAAGAGAATGTGAAATATCTCATTGGAAAAATAACTGACCTGGAAAGAGATCCAGGAGAGGTAATTTAAAAATTATGGGACTACCTGAAAGCCTTGATCAAAAAAAGAGCCTAGGCATCATCTTTCATGAAATTATCAAGGAAAACTGCCCTGATATTCTAGAACCAGAGGACAAAATAAATATTGAAAGAATCCACTGATCACCTCCTGAAAGAGATCCAAAAAGAGAAACTCCTAGGAACATTATGGCCAAATTCCAGAGTTCCCAGGTCAAGGAGAAAATATTGCAAGCAGCTAGAAAGAAACAATTCAAGTATTGTGGAAATACAATCAGGATAACACAAGATCTCACAGCTTCTACATTAAGGGATCAAAGGGTGTGGAAAAGGATATTCCAGAAGTCAAAGGAACTAGGACTAAAACCAAGAATCTCCTACCCAGCAAAACTGAGTATAATACATCAGGGGAAAAAATGGTCTTTCAATGAAATAGAGGACTTTCAAGCATTCTTGATGAAAAAACCAGAGCTGAAAAGAAAATTTGACATTCAAACACAAGAATCAAGGGAAGCATGAAAAGGTAAACAGCAAAGAGAAATCATAAAGGATTTACTAAAGTTGAACTATTTACATTCCTACAGGGAATGTAGGAATATTCGTAACTCTTGAAAATTTTTTTCAGTATCTGGGTAGCTGGTGGGATTACACACACACACACACACACACACACACACACACACATAGAGAGAGAGAGAGAGAGAGAGAGTACAGGGTGGATAGAATAGGATGGGATCATATCTTTAAAAAATGAAATTAAGCGGTGAGAGAGAAATGTATTGGGAGGAGAGAGAGAGAGAAATGGAAAGGGGCAAATTTTCTCTCATAAAAGAGGCAAGTAAATGACTTTTCAGAGGAGGGACAAAGTAGGGAGGTGAGAGAAAAAACAAGAAGCTTACTCTCATCATATTCGACTCAAGGAAGGAATAAAATGTACACTCATTTTGGCATGAAAACCTATCTTACAATACAGGAAAGTGGGGGAGAAGGGGATAAGCAGGGTGGGAGGGATGATGGAAGGGAGGGCAATGGGAAGAGGGAGCAATTAGAATTCAACACTTTTGGGGAGAGATAGGATCAAAAGAGAGAATAGAATAAATGGGGGGGGCAGGATGGAGTTATCTATTTCTATAGTTAGTCTTACACAACACGACTATTATGGAAGTTATTTGCAAAACTTCACAGATATGACCTATATTAAATTGCTTGCCTTCCCAAAGGGAATGGGTGGGGAGGGAGGGATGAAGAGAAGTTGGAACTCAAAGTTTTAGGAACAACTGTTCAGCATTGTTCTTGTAACTAGGAAATAAGAAATACAGGTAATGGGGTATAGAAATTTATCTTGCCCTATAGGACAAAAGGGAAGATAGAGGTAAAGAAAGGGAGGGATGTTAGAAGGGAGGGCAGATTGGTGATAGGGGTAATTAGAATGCTTGGCATTTTGGGGTGGGGTAGGGGAAAAATGGGGAGAAAAATCTGGAACCCCAAAATTTTTTAGAAATGAATGCTGAAAACTTAAATAAATAAATTTAAAAAGAAAAAAATATAGAGGACTTTCAAGCATTCCTGATTAAAAGACCAGAGCTGAATACAAAATTTGGCTTTCAAATACAGGATTCAAGAGAAGCATAAAAAAATAAACATGAAAGAGCAGACATAAGGGACTCAATAAGGATGAAGGATGAACTGTTTACATTCCTATATGTGTAGATGATACATATAACTCCTAAGAATTTTATTTATATTAGGGAGGTTTAAAGGAGTCTGTAAAGAAAGCTGGCATGGGCATAAATCAATTATGTTGGAATGTTCTCCAAATAAAATGAAGGGGTGGGAAAGAGAAGGATGCACTGGAAGAAGAAGGAAGGCAGAAGCAGAATGGGGTAAAAATTGTCACATAAAAGAGGCATGCAAGAAAGAGCTTTTATAATGGAGGGAAAAACAAGGTGGAGGGCAATGGTTGAAACTCATTCTCGTTGGAATTGGTTCAAAGAAGTAAGAATGCATATACACACTCAGTAGCATATAGAAATATAACTTACATAGTAGGGAAATTGGAGGGAAAAAGGGTAAGAGAAAGGGAGGGGAGACTGTAAAAGGGAAAGCAAATTAAGAGAGGAGGTGGTTAGAAATAAAACAGACTCTTAAGGAAGGACAGGGTAAACAGAAAGAGTAAGAAATAGAAGAAACTAGGATGGAGAAAAATACACAGTAATCACAACTGTGAATGGTAAAGGGATGAGTTTGCTCATAAAACAGAAGCAGATACCAAATTGGATTAGAAACCAAAATCCAACACTATGTTGTTTATAAGAGATACTCTTGAAACAGAAAGACATACACAGAGTTAAAATAAAGGACTGGAGCAGAATCTAATATACTTCAACTAAGGGGGAAAAAGGCAGAATAGCAATCATGATCTCAGATGAAGAAAAAGCAAAAACAGATCTAATTAAAAGAGGTAATCAGGAAAACTACATTTTGCTAAAAGGTCCCACAGATAATGAAGTAATATCAAAAATTTTATGGCAAGGTTCTCTGAGAAAAGCCTAATCTTTCAGTGATAGGGAACTCATTAAATTTAGAAAAATAACAGCCACTCCCCAACTGATAAATGGTCAAAGGATATGAATAGGCAATTTTCAGAAAAAGAATTCAAAGCTATTCATACACATGAAAAAATGCTCAATTACTATCAATTAGAGAAAGGCCAATTGAAACAATTCTGATATACCACCTCAAATCTATCAGAAATAACAAAAGGTAAAGAGGATGAGGAAAAAATAAATACACTAATAAACTGCTGGTAGAATAGGGAACTGATCCAAACATTCTGGAGAACAATTTGGAATTATGCCCAAAGAACTATCAATATGTGCATGCCTTTTGACTCAGTGATACCACTGGCAGGTCTGTTTCCCAAAGAGTTCAAAGAAAAAGGAAAGGAGCTACATTACAAAAATATTTATAGCAGTTCTTTTTGTGGTGGCCAGAATTAAAAATTGAGGGAATTCTCATTAATTGGAGAATGGTTGAATGAGTTGTGGCATATGATTGTGATAGGGTACTACTGTTCTAAAAGAAGTGGGGTGAGGGAGTTTCAGAAAAACATGACAAGACCTATATGGACTGATGCAAAATGAATGGAGAGGAACCAGGAGATCATTGCACACAGTAACACAATGTTGGAATGATGAACAACTGTGAAAGACTTGGCTACTCTGATCAATACAGTGATCCAAGACAATTCCAAAGGACTCATAATGAAAAAATGCTATACACTTCCAGACAGAGAGAACTCATGAACTCTGTAAATCAAAATATAATTTTCTCACTTTATTTTTCTGGTTTTTAAAAATACATATGGCTAATATGAAAATGTGTTTTACATGATTTCACATGTGGAATTGATATCATATTGCCTGCCATGTTACTGGGGGTGAGAGGAAGGAGAGAATTTGGAACTCAAAAATTAAAAGAATATGATGTTCAAAATAATAAGAAACCAATTAATTTTTTTAAATGAGATTTCACTAAGAAGCATTTGAGAGTATTGAAAGTACCATGAAATTTCCAAAAAGTAATCTAATATGGTCTCTTCTTATTAAATTTTGAGCCCAACTCCAAAAAGAAATTCATGCTTTATCCTTAACAAAGCAGTAAAAAGAAATCACTCTTTCCAGATTCCTGAACTTTAACAAAATTTTCAATGTATTTCCTGTATTTTATTACTGCTTTTACTGGTGCTATTGTTTTGCTATTGTTAACAGAGTTGTTGTCAGTGTGTATATTGTTGTACTAACATGAATGCTTTTCTTCAGACCCACCAGCATTGAATTTTGTCAATTTAAGGGGTGTTAAGATACAGGTAGTATAAAGAAATGAAGCAATCAAAAACCAAAAATATCAATATATGCTTAAATGCAAAATAAATGTCTCAGACAGCAAAAGATCTATGCCTATCACTTTATTAGATTTTTAATTAGGTTCTGTTAGAATTAGGTTCCTAACTTGAAGTTATCTCTGCCCATCACTTTGTGACAGGCACCTAGCTGAAGCTCTATCTCCCTCATGGCTGATAAATCCCCTCCCCCAGCTCCTCCTTGTTAGGCTAGGTCAGAATGGCAGGTTAGTGTCTGCAAACTGCTTCTCTGGTGTTGCTCCCCTCACAGTCTGGGTGCTACATCAACAGAAGCACAAAAAAATCTCAATTGCCTGAAAAGTAATGCTTGTCTCCCTTTCAGACTCAGTTGACTGGAAGATACTGTTGCTGAAGCTTTGTGAAGATGCCAAGAAAAAAAATGGGAAAGACTGTTGTTAGTAAGGATAGGAAAGAGATGTAGCTTAGGGAAAGCCTTTTGACTCCATGGCCATTTTTCTCCCTTTCCCTTGCATAAGGTACTAGCTTAAGGTATTAGTATTAAAGGATTAGATATTATGTCTCTGTGTTTCAAGGACTAACTCCCTCCTTTGACAGGTAAAGCTATGGCTTTCCACTCTAAAGTCAAACTCTGAGTTGGAAAGGCCAATAGCTCAATTTCACCCAAGGATAATTCAAATTTTAATTTCAATAGCTTGGTTCAAATGTTTGCCTTATTCCTACTGCCAATATCATGGAAGAAGCAACTCAACAGAGACATGGAGGTGGGAAGCAGGTAGATGTGATTATTGGACTAAGAGAGTGTAGTAAGATTTCTGGAAATTCTGAGTTTGTATATAGCCACCATATTAAAGTAGTAGAGGCATTGAAATAATAGGTGGTATATGTGAGGCTAACTTGATTATATTCTTACTCTGACTGTTGACATGTACAAAGTGAGATAAAGGGCCTCTGATTTTGTTGAACTAGGATTACTTTAGTGGCTTTGATACATTACAAATAATTATTTGATTTATTGTTTGTTGTTTGCCAAGGTGGAAAGAAGTGATGAAAATGATAATAATGAAAATTAGATATAAAGTGTGACAAGTATATATATTTTTGAGAACCAGTTGTTAATTATTTGCTAGAATATCAATGGATACTGTCGTATATTGTTGGGGGTGGAAGCTCAATTCCATGTGGACAGTCTCGGGCGGGTAAAGGTGGGAACTTCTAAATCTTAGAGTTCTCATGAGGCCCCCCAGAAAACAGCAGGGAATCGAGGAGTGAGACCGAGCAATCTCGTGTATTTCCGCCTCTTCCCGTGAGAAACGTGATGGGAGGAGCATCCCCCTCGAGACTGTCCCGGATCTGGGCACACCTATTGTTATCTAACAGACACGGTATTCAGGTGCAAACTATGCGGCCGGAGAGCTTAATTTGGATCAGGAAAGCCTGAAGGCTCTCTTAGCGCGGAGGGGCCCTGACAGACAGAAGGCCTCTCCTCCCTTTTTCTTCTCTTCGCTCTCCCCTCCCCCTCTCTCCCCACTTACACTTCTACTTCCAATCTCTTATTATAAGATCTTTGCCTCCTTGGGAGATTTTCTCTCTCCCTCCTAAGGAAGCGCTTCCCCTGCACATGTAACCGAGACCCTGAATAAAGCCTAACCCTTGTTCAACTCCGGAAAGTCTCTTCTCTCATAAGTTTATCCGGTTTGGCCAGCCGAAGACCTGCGATAGAGGTAAGGTAAGACGTGGGTAGCCCTCAAGCCTCTAGGCCTGGCAGTATATCAGATATATGATATGTCAATATGTATAAGTATGCATATGTATGTGTGCACCAATGTATATGATTATATGTATGTGTTTTAATATATATGCAAATATGTATAGATATGATTAAATATGTATATACCTTGCCTATATGCCATGATATATATGTTCATATTAATATTTATATGTTATAGGTTTATGTACACATGTACACACATATGTACATACATTATATGTTTATATATATTCTGGCTATGTGTGCATATATGTACGTATATATATACATATATAAAATACATGTGATTAGATAGATTTAAATAAAGCTATAGACATAGATATGCTTTGGACAATTATAGGGACTTGTTGTTGTTACCATTTTTCCTTTCTTTTCAAAGAGGACCATGATATCAGGAAGGTGACACCATGACTTGCTAGTGAGTTACATTTCAGTGAGAGAGGGCTGTACAAAGTTACCAGCCTCACTTTCCTCCAGAGGTATCTGAGTCCAGTGGCAAGGAAGGGCTCCTTTTACCTAATCTTTTCCCAAGGACCCTTCCTGGGTAAAGACCAGAGAACAGAACATGGGAACAATAACCAGGATCACATCATCTTGGAAGCAGCAAAACTTTCAGACTCCCAGAGCTAGCTATGCAAACAGAAGGATGAAAAATCCTGAAGTTTGGGACAGTGTGTCCCCACTCCCAGGTAAGCAGAGTCCTACTTTAACCTAAAATTCACATTCAAAAAAAAAGTTGGAAAATGAGCAAAAAAACAACAACAAAAATAATTTTATCATAAACAGTTACTGCAGGGGAAGGGAAGACTAAGACAAACTCAGAAGAAAACAACAGTGTGAAAACAGCTACAAAAAAGTCTCAAAGAAAAATATTAATTGGATTCAAACCCAACAAGAATTTCTGGAAGAGTCAAAGAAAGAGCTAAAGAGTGATAGAGGAAACATTTGGAAAAGAAATGAGAATGATAGAAAAAATTATGAAAAGAGTGAACAGCTTGGTAAAAGAGGTACAAAAATGCATGAAAAAGCACCTTAAAAACAGAATGGGCCAAATGGAAAAAGATGCACAAAAATATTTCTTAAAAATTAGAATTGGGCAAGTGGAAGCTAATGATTCCATGAGACATCAAGACAGAATAAAACAAAGTCAAAAGAACAAAAGAAAAGAGAAGAAAATGTGAAATATCTCAATGAAAAAAGAATTAACCTGGAAAATAGATTCAGGAGAGATAATGTAAGAATTATTGGACTATTGGAAAGTAATGATCAAAGAAAAACTCACACATTATCTTTCAAGAAATTATCAAAGGAAATTGCCCTGATGTCTTAGATACAAAAGGTAAAATAGAAATTGAAAGAATCCATTGATCACCTTCTGAAAAAGATCCCAAAATGAAAACTTCCAGGATTTTTATACCCAAATTTCAAAGCTGCCAGATCAAGGAGAAAATTCTGCAAGCAGCCAGAATGAAATAATTCAAATATCATGAAGTCACAATCAGGACTACACAAGATTTAGCAGCCTCTACTATTAAAGGAATGAAGAGCTTGGAATTTGATGTCCTGAAAGGCTAAAAAACTAGTATTACAACAAACAATAACCTATCCAGCAAAAGTAAGTGCAATCCTTTGGAGGGAAAATGAATATTTAATGAAATAGAGGACTTTCAAGCATTTCCGATGAAAAGACCAGAACTTAACAGAAAATTTGACTTTCAAATACAAGACTTAAGAGAAACACAAAAAGGTAAACATCACAGAGTAGGCATAAGGGACTCAATAAGGATGAACTGCTGGCATTCCTATAGGAGTAGATGATACATGTAACTCCTAAGAATTTTATCCTTATTAGTGCAGTTAAAAGGAGTCTGTAAAGAAAGTTGACATGGGTATAAGTTAATGCTGGAATGTTCTCCAAATAAAATGAAGGGGTGGGAAAGAGAAGGATGCACTGGAAGAAGAAGGAAGGCAGAAGCAGAATGGGAAAAAATTGCCACATAAAAAAGGCATACAAGAAAGAGCTTTTACAATGGAGGGAAAAAAAAGGTGGAGGGCAATGGTTGAACCTCATTCACATTGGAATTGGTTCAAAGAAGTAAGAATGTATATACACATTCACTAGCATATAGAAATGTAACTTACTCAATAAGGAATTTGGAGAGAAAAGGGGTAAGAGAAAGGGTTGGGGGACTATAAAAGAAAGAGAAGATTAATGGAGGCAGTAGTTAAAAATGAAGCTGACTCTTGAGGAAGGACAGGGTAAAAAGAGAGAGTAAGAAACAAAAGAATATGGGATGAGGGAAAATACACAGTAATCACAACTGTGAATGGTAAAGAGATGAGTTTGCTCATAAAACAGAAGCAAATAGAATATTGGATTAGAAAACAGAATCCAACAGTATGCTATTTATTAGAGACACACTTGAAACAGAAAGACATACACAGAGTTAAAATAAAAGGACTGGAGCAGAATCTGATATGCTTCAGCTGAGGGGAAAACGCAGGAATAGCAATCATGATCTCAGATGAAGAAAAAGCAAAAACAGATCTAACTAAAAGAGATAAACAGGGAAGCTACATTTTACTAAAAGGTACCACAAACAATGAAGTAATATCAAAAATTTTACAGCAAGTTTCTCTGAGAAAAGCCTCATTTTGCAGTGATAGGAAACTGATTAAATTTGGAAAAATAAGTCACTGTCCAATTGATAAATGCTCAAATGATATGAATAAGCAGTTTTCAGAAGAAGAAATCAAAGCTGTCCTTGCACATGAAAAAATGCTCTAAATTACTCTCAATTAGAGAAATGCAAATTAAAACAATTCTGATATAACACCTCACACTTTTCATAAATGACAAAAGGTGTGGAAGATGAGGAAAAAATAAATGCAATAATGAATTGCTGGTAGAATAGGGAATTGGTCCAAACATTCTGGAGAACAATTTGGAACTATGCCAAAAGAACTATCAATATGTGCATGCCTTTTGACCCAGTAATACCACTACTAGGCATGTTTCCCAAAGAGTCCAAAGAAAAAAGTAAGGACCTATATTACAAAAATATTTATAGCAGCTCTTTTTGGGTTGGCAAAGAATTAGAAATTGAAGGGATTCTCATCAATTGGGGAATGGCTGGATAAACTGTGGCATGCCAGTAACTGGTGGATTGGAGGCACAGCAGTTATAGAAAAGGAAGCGGTAACAGTGGCAGGGGCTAGGTGAGCCTGTCCCATCTATACATGACTGCTTTATTGGTCTGAGGGTCAGGTTTATACTAAGCAGGCAAGCAAGCAAGGTTATTTCCGTGAGAATAATTTTAGTTTACATATTTTACTTCCATATCTTACTTCCTTCTGCATAACAACCTCCAGGTACACAATCAGGGTCATGATGATCTCAACCTTGCTTATCAGGAATGGGATTCCTGAGAAGGTCAGCCTTTACACTAGTACGAGTCTCAGATAAAACCTGGGCAGTACCTCACATTCCAAACTCCATCAATACTGGCCCTCCACACTGGCATATGATTGTGATGGAGTACTATTGTACTGTAAGAAATGTCAAGGGGAGCAGTTTCAAAAAACATAAACTGCTGCAAAATGCATGGAGAAGAACTAGGAGATCATAGAGCATAGTGCACACTAACAGCAATGTTGTAATGATGACCAGTTGTGAAAGACTTGGCTACTCTGATCAATACAGTGATCCAGGACAATTCCAAAGGCATCATAATGAAAAAATGCTATATGCCTCCAGACAGAGAGAATTCATGAACTCTGAGTATAAATCAAAATATAATTTTCTCGTTTTCTATATTTTTCTGGCTTTTAAAATCACATATGCCTAATATGAAAATGTGTTTTACATGATTTCACATGTGGAGTCGATATCATGTTGCTTGCCATATTACTGGGGGTGAGAGGAGGGAGAGAATTTGGAACTCAAAATTTAAAAGAATATGATGTTAAAAATATATAAGCAACGAATTAAAATCTTTTTTTTTTAAAGATGGGGCTTCACTAAGAAGCATTTGAAAGTATTGAAAGTACCATTAAATTTCCAAAAGGCAATCTAATTTGGTTTCTTTCTTATTAAATTTTGAGCCCAACTCAAAAAAAAAAATCACACACTAATTTTAACAAAGCAATAAAAAAATCACTCTATTTGTTTCCAGATTCCTGAACTTTAACAAAATTTTCAATGTATTTCCTGGATTTTATTACTGTTGCTACTCTTATTGTTTTGCTATTATTAACATAGCTGTTTTCAGTGTGCATATTGTTGTCAGTGTGTAATGACATGGATGTTTTTCTTCAGACCCACCAGCACTGAATTTTGTCAGTTTCAAGGACATTAGGACAGAGATAGTATAAAGAAATGAAGCAATCAAAAACCAAAACTGTCAATATATGCTTAAATGCAAAATAAATGTCTCAGACAGCAAAAGATCTATGCCTATCACTTTATTAGATTTTTAATTAGATTCTGTTAGAATTAGGTTCCTAACTTGAAGTTATCTCTGCCCATCACTTTGTGATAGGCACCTGACTGAAGTTCTATCTCCCTCATGGCTGATATATCCCCTCCCCCAGCTCCTCCTTGTTAGGCTAGGTCAGAATGGCAGGTTGGTATCTGCAAACTGCTTTTCTGGGGTTGCTCCCCTCACAGTCTGGGTGCTACAACAGAAGCACAAAAAAATCTCAATTGCCTGAAAAGTAATGCTTGTCTCCCTTTCAGACTCAGTTGACTGGAAGATACTGTTGCTGAAGCTTTGTGAAGATGCCAAGAAAAAAAATGGGAAAGACTGTTGTTAGTAAGGATAGGAAAGAGATGTAGCTTAGGGAAAGCCTTTTGACTCCATGGCCATTTTTCTCCCTTTCCCTTGCATAAGGTACTAGCTTAAGGTATTAGTATTAAAGGATTAGATATTATGTCTCTGTGTTTCAAGGACTAACTCCCTCCCTTGACAGGTAAAGCTATGGCTTTCCACTCTAAAGTCAAACTCTGAGTTGGAAAGGCCAATAGCTCAATTTCACCCAAGGATAATTCAAATTTTAATTTCAATAGCTTGGTTCAAATGTTTGCCTTATTCCTACTGCCAATATCATGGAAGGAGCAACTCAACAGAGACATGGAGGTGGGAAGCAGGTAGATGTGATTATTGTACTAAGAGAGTGTAGTAAGGTTTCTGGGAATTCTGAGTTTGTATACAGCCAGCAAATTAAAGTAGTAGAGGAGGGTAACTTGATTATATTCTTACTCTTACTGTTGACATGTACAAAGTGAGATAAAGGGCCTCTGATTTTGTTGAACTAGGATTACTTCAGTGGCTTTGAATACCTGAGTGGCTGTCCTTTTCTGTCTACTCCTGAGTGGATTCTTGTGAAAGATGACCAGCAGAGTGGGTTATCTTTCACTTTAGGGAATGTCATGACCCTTTAGTCAAGTCAATGTATCAATCACCATTTATTTGGTCATGAATTTGCTCCTTTATGTGTAATGGAACTTGAATACCTATTAAAACCATCTTAGACTGTTCCTACTTTTAGGGGTTCAGTGTGAAATCTGCTACTCACAGACAAATAGGAGCCAACAATGGGACTTTTTGTGATATTGAAGAAAAAGAAACAAAGTAATCCATCAATTGGAGAATGGTTTAAAAAATTCTGGTAAGTGGATGTAAAAGAATATTATCGCACTGAGGATATCACAAATATGTTGAATATGAACTGCATGAACTGATGGAAAGTGAAGTAAGCAGAGCCAGGAAAGTAACATTTACAATGACTACAACAATGTTTAAATACAAAAAAAGATAATCACACATACACAATAAAGCTGTAAAATTGCTAAGAATAAGCTTGTCTCCAAAGAAGAAATATAAGAAGACAACTCTGCCAACTCCATTGCAAAAGTAGGAGGGCCCACAGGTGTGGAACATGCCAATATGTAAGGCTTTTTAAAATATACTGTTTGTGGAATATTGTTCTCTTCTTAATTTTAAAAATTTTATCTTTTTTTAAAATTATTTTTATAAGGGATGACTCACTGGAAAGGGTGGAAATCTGAAAGTGTAAGTAATACAAAAACAAAGGAAAACAAAAATTTATTTGTAGAAACCATGGATACATGGACACTAAAAATATCTGGAACTACTCGGAAGAGATGAAATAAAAATTTTGCCTATTGGAGAGAATACAACAAACTTTTATTAAGCGCTTACTACTATTGCGCCTCAAGAAATAACAAAAGCATTGATCTTTGAGAATCTTGGGAAGAACAAGAATCATTTATTAAAAAAACAACAGTGTAAAGACAAACGACTTCTGAAAGACTTAAGAACTCTGATCAATGCAGTGATCAACCATGATCCCAGAGGGACAGTAAAGAAGCATGTTCCCCATCACCTACTGAGACGTGACAGACCCAAGAAGCAGAAGTAATGATACCATTTTAGACATTGCCAATATATGAAAATAGACTTTTTGAATGAAACAACATAAAATAAAACAATTTTAAAGGGTGGCTGTTGGTGAGCATGGAGCTATGAAAACAGGAATCTCTCGTCTCCCAATAATACTCAGACATTACCACTACTATCTGAATCTTACAGAGGAAAAGTTTACAACCAAGGAAGTGCATTAATGCAATCCCAAGACTATTGTCAATGAAGGAGCTCTCTAGTTTACCAGGTTCCAAAAATTCTTTTATAATTTGGTATACATACAACACATCCCAAAGGAATCATAAGTTTGCTCTAGCTCTTACAGGACAATTAAGACCATCACATCAAGACCACCAGCTGAATGTTCTAACAATATGTTGGGCAGTTAGGTGATACAGCTGGTAGAGTGCTGGACCTGAAGTTAGGAAGACTCATCTTCCTGAGTTTAAATCTGGCCTCAGATACTTACTAGTTGTGTGACCATGGCATGTCACTTAATGTTGTTTACCTCAGTTTCCTCATCTGAAAAATGATCTGGACAAGGAAATGGCAAACCACTCCCAATATCTTTGCCAAGAAAATCCCAAATGGAGTCATGAAAAGTAGGAATGACTGAACAACAAATGCCTTGTTACTGATGAACTGACATGCCACTACTCCTCTGCTCCTCAAATACAACCTATTGCCTCCTGTGAAACTCCCCAGCTGCTTGGTTACAAGGTATCCCAAAATGTAGCCAATTGCTCTAACATCTGAAAACATGAAGCAAGAAGCTCAACAAACAAACAACAAGGGTATTTTCTGTCAAAAGTATGAAGGTCTGTGGAGCCATTTCTTATACTTTGTTAATAAAGGATTATGAAGCCAAAGGATAGGAGTTTTGCACCCTCCCTTGTCTTCTGTATAGTGATGGTGGCTATGATCTTTCCCAGAATGTGCCTTATCATAGCTGGTTGGGTCAATTCCTTTGAAATGAGAAGTAGGGAAGGGGACAGATCTGGAGATACTGTTCCTCTGGTCTTGAAATAACATTCTAGGCACTTCCTCGACATTTACCCTTTGGTCTTGCCCCTGTGTGACTTGTCACAGCTGCTGTGGGGTTCTTTGAAATAAGAGTTGGTTCAAAGTGAATAAATAGGGGGTACTGTTTCCCTGGCCCTGAGACAATATATTCTCTCACACTATTTAACTAAGGCGGACCCAACAGAAAAGCCCAAGACATATAAACTTCCTACCCTTCAGACTCTCTCCAACTTTTCTCAGGTAAGTGAGATGATTCTACAATCTATCTCCATTCACCTTCATGGAAGACTGGCATTCTGGAATTAAGACCATCTGTTCCCAATGTACAAGTCCGTACTATGCTCTCAGGGAAATGAGGATGCATCTTCACTTTTAACCAGCTTCTTTTCTCCCTGCAGAACACAGCCTTCTAACAAGATGAAACCTGCCTTCGTTTTCCTGCTCATCCTCGTCCCCCTTCTAGCACTGATGTCCCCTGGCCAAGCTGACCCCTCCTCAATTGCGGAGAACACAGCACAGAAAGCTCTTTCCAAATTAGGTAACAGACTTTGAGGGAACTGGAGTATGGAAGCCTAAAGTCTTGATCCTAGACACCAGCCCCAGCCCCAAATCTCAAATCCAAATCTTACTCCTTCAGTTCAGGGTAATCTTCCTGTTGATCCCAGGGCACAATCTAAAACCCTGAGTGTCCCCAAGACTGAGATCCAGTGTCCAATTTGGAGAAACAAGAGGGGTGCAGGAGAAGAAGTGAGATTTGTAGGGTGAGGTTAAGGAAGAAATATCCCCTCCTCTCATTGTTTGCCTTTCAGAGACTAGACATCAAGGACACCTCTATTGTATAAGCATGAAAAGCAACGGCAGACTCTCCTCTTGCCCCAGAGGTAAGTGACTAAAGATACTCCCTAACCTCATTTCCAAAGAGATAATCTTCCACCAGCCTACCCCTGTCCTTCTCCTAGTCCAATTGTTCTACTGCATTGGGCTTATGGATGTTATTAATGCCCTCCCCCAGATAGCTTTGGATCCATTTTCTCTTGGGGGTTGATGCTGGGGGACACTTGCTTTCCATTTGCTCTCTCACTCTTTTTCATTTCTTCCTCTCATATATCTGTATAACTCTTCTCTTTTCTCAAACCCTCTCTCTGAGGCTCCTTGCCTCCTCTGGCCTCTTCTTCCTGCTCTGGTTCCCCTCCCATTTCTTCACCCACTGTTTCAGATTGTCCATGAATGTAGGAAAAGAGTAGGAGAGGCCTATGCAAGGTGGGGAGAGAGTCCTCCCTTTCCCGATGTAGGGGTTCATAGTGTTTCTGCCTCCTTGTAGGATTTGCAGTTACCAGCTGTGCCTGTGGCTATGGCTGTGGTTCCTGGGATGTTCAAGGGGACCAAACATGTCATTGTCAGTGCCAGGTCATGGACTGGACCACTGCACGATGCTGCAGGAATTGATAAGGAAGAGAAAGTGGGAAGGTCACCACACTCAGTCTTGATGTTCTGCCCTTGAATAAAATCATGACCTCAATTCACCCCTGATGTTGGCTCCATTCCTGACCACAGAATCCCAAGTTCTCCTTAGCTCAAAGCATTTCTGCTTCCCCAATGTCAAGTCAGAGTCTATGTCCCTCAATCTGTCTCTTTCTCCTCTCATGACTTCTGCCTGTCAGATGATCACTATTTACTACCCCATCCATGACAAGTGAATGTAATAAAGAACCTTTGATTGAGGCTCAGGAATCCATGGTGTTTTATTATAATCAATGGAAGCATGTAACAGGGGGAAGTACTGGAAAACCACTGAACAGAAGGGAATTCAAATTTTCCTCTGGTTACTTCTAGGGCTACCATCTGAGCAACTCACTAGTGATTTCACAGCCACCTCACCCCCATTTATACTATTATCATAGGACTGACTCTACATTACCATACTGTACCTAAGGTAATCCAGGATATCTTTAATAGAGGCATATTTTGCTACAATATGAATAATTTAGTTACACAAACTATAAAGAACAGTGGGGATTACCTCTTAAAAACCCAGTCCTACCTGGAGCCTTCTCTTTATCTGATGTCCTTTTAAGTAGAAAAGATCTTCAAATGGAACTGGAGAATTAAGACTGAATTGTGAACTACAGTCTATCTCCTGAGGAACCATGGTAGCTAGCCACCTTGTGATCAGATGGCTAGATGCTGGGGATAAAAGTTAGCCCAGAAATCTACACCACCCTCACTAAAACTGTATTAAGATTATTTTAGTGTAGGACTCCAAAGGGTGGTTCTGTAATTCACCAATCCTGTATTCTCAAATTGTTTTATTTTACCTTGTCTCTCTTGGATTCTAATAAAATCATCTTAGGAAAATCTTGCTTTTGTCTCAAGTGAATGCAGGGCAAAGATAAGAAGCAAGTGGCTAAAACTTTGGGGAGGAGTGAGGAGAGGTCTGGGGTGGGGGGGAGCAGTCATTGAGATATCCAGAAGCCAGTCATGGAAGAGAAATAGAGGACAAGAATTAGAAAAAATCTTCACCTGAAGAGCTCTGGGTTGTGGCAGACAGTAGAGAATAAGAAATGGAGAAACCCCAGGTGGGATTGAAGATAGAAGATGCTTACAAAACCTTGAAATTGTCTTGTCTTTGGCAATTTCTATAAACAAAATGCAGACATTTATTTAAAGCTGCAAAATGCTGTACTATAAGATAGGTAAAATAGAGGTATTCAGGTAAATTAACAGCCTGCTTGGCCCAGGTGAACACTTAAGCATGACTTTCAATTCCAGCCTGTTACATTCTCAAGCTCACTTTATTATCTCCCTTAGTGTTGATCTTTGGGAACACAGAATGATTTCTTGGGAAAGGGAGGTGTCCAGCTATAAATCCCAAGCTCCAAGTCAAAACTGCTTCTTGGAAGCCACCCAAACCCTAAGCAAGTTATTTTGTTGTTTCGTCGTTTCACTTATATCTGACTCTTCATGACCGTTTTTGCTGTTTGCTTAGCAAACATGCTGGAGTGGTTTTACCATTTCCTTCTCCAGCTCATTTTACAGATGAGAAAACTGAGGCAAAAAGGATAAAGGACTTGTCCAGGGTCAAGGAGGTACTAAATGTATGAAAAGTCTACCTTCAGCCTGGTACTCTATCTACTTCATTTCCTAATTGTCCCAAGCAAGTTATACATCTCCCTAAATTCCATGACTGAATTTCTTTGAACTCCTTTCACTGTCCAGCCTAAAATCTAACTGCAAAAAAGGCTCCCTTCAAAAGACTTTTTAAAAAAAATTCTGTTTCAAAACTTGCTTCTTTGGTAGAAGTTAACACCCAGGGACTCGATTATTCTATAATCTGCAAGTCATTTCAGAGCAATATAAATTAGCATTCCAAATCTCACACTTGCACAATACATCCATAATATTAAGCTTTGTCTAGCTCAGAAATGGGTATGCCTAGGATTAACATGGGATGATATTTTATTAAAAGGATAAGATACAGTGTTAGACTCCTAGGCAAAATAGGGGAGCATTGACTGGATTGGCACTTTGAAGTCAACATGGATCAATAAAGCACCTTACCAACCATTAAAGTCATAACAAACACAGAATTATAAAATGAGAGTCTCCTTGGTCAATGTGCTTGAGTTTTGTGTTCATTTATAGTCACTACATTTTAGGAAAGACATTGACAAGCTGAAGCATGTCTAAGGTAGGGTGAGTGTTGAGAAGCCTGAGGAACACAAAAATTTCTGATGAAGGATTTTCAGAGAGAGGTGGCTAAACCGAGAGGCAACATCTTTCCTACCTAGAAGTCATCAGTGGAGACTCTGGGACCACTGATATCCTCTAGAGCATAGTAACATTAAGAACCAACCTAGGCCCTCCATAAGAGTTTGTAATGAAGAAATTTAGTCCTTCTGAGGACTTAATCAGTCCACATTATTAAGCAGTTTGGGAACAGGGGCAGACAGGGCAGCAGGTCAATAAGAGAACCACGGATATTTGATATGTCATTATACTAATTTTTGAAGTTCCAAGGGAAACTCGAAAAACAGTTATATATTTAGCTAGACAATGATATTCATTTTTATCTACATCATCAGTGCCTTGAATTTAATTGCTCATATCCATTGATGAATGTGTCAAGTACTGGATGTTTCAAGCATGATTTCATTTTACTATTTTGCTGTCCGTGTTTATCAGCTGTTGTGCTTGAATTATTTATATAGAGTCAGGAAGACTCGAGTTTGAATCCTTCCTCATTTACCATCTGTGTAACATTGGGAAAGTACCTTAACATCTGTAAATCACAGTTTTCTCATTTGTGAAATGGTCATAATCAAAGCACCAACCTCTCGAAGTGTTATAAGGATCAAATGAAATTAACATGTACAAGGTGCTATGCAAAGCATAAAGCACTGTATTAATTCCAGCTGTTACTAGTATTGTTACATATGTGTGCATGTATATGTACACATACATTTTTATTAGCTATGAATAACTTTACTATTTATAAACATGCATGCAACTTTTATTCATGTTTCACTATAACTATATAGGTCAGTGATATTTTACAGTTTTACCGTTTTACAGTGTGTCATGCTTGTTTGTGTTCTGTGCGTATCTATGAATTGCCTTAAGTTATGCATGTAATAAGTTGTATGTGAAGAGAGACAAAAACATTCTGTGGATTAGACTGAGGTAATTGATTAATTCAATCCACCTCTACCCTTACAGTAACATTATTTGTACTTGTATTCTATTCCCATATTCTTTACCAAATTATAATCTCAATGAGGACAAGGATCTTCTCTTGTCTAGTATTCATAATATTCTTGACTAATATTCATAATATTCATACCTCTTGCATTCGATCAACAAGCATTTATTAAGCATCTCCTACTTCCAGATACTTTCTGAAATAATGAGGATGCAAAGAAAAAAATAAGCAGTTCCTATCATCAAGAAACTTGCATTCTTTTAAGGACAAGAGAGACAATATCTGCACACATAAGAACCTAGGCATGTATGCTTTGTACACATGCTTAGTAAACCTTAAAGTGCTACGTTGATTCTAGCTATGATTATTAATCAGTCAATGAATAAACATTTATTTAGCACCTACGATATCCCAGGCACTGTACTAAACAGTGAGGACACAAATGTGCAAAAAGAAAGAATGTTCCTGTACTCAAGGAACTTAAAATCTTTTTTTCACTTAATGGAATTTAATTATTTCCAATTACATGTAAAGATAGTTTTCAACATTCACTTTTATAAGATTTTGAATTCCAAATTTTTTTCTCCCTCCTTGCCTCCCTTCCCCCTTCCTCAAGATGGCAAGCAATCTGAAAAGGGCTATACATGTACAATTGTACTAAACATATTTCCACATTAGTCATCTTGTGAAGGAAGAATCAGAACAAAAGGGAAAAACGAGAAAAAAGTGAAAGTAACATGCTTTAATCTGCATTTATACTTAGTACTCTCTGCCTCTCTGATTGGAGGATTGGTGGACAAAACAAAGAACTCCTCTCCAAGTCTCTCTTCACCATCCTAGTCATCCTACTTTAGCCATGCTTCTGCTTTTAAATGTCTTTCCTAAAATGTAGTGCCCAGACATGAACACAAAACTCAAGTGCACAGACCAAAGAGATTCTCTTTTTATTCTTATACATTCATTATATTTCTCTTGTTGCTTGAATTAGCTTTGATGATTGATAAGTTGTACTATTGATTCATATAGAATTCAAAGTGCCATCCCAGTCAATGCTCCTCTTCTTTGCCTATGAGCTTAACACCATATCTTAGCCCTGTAATAAAATACCATCCTTCCATTATATGTCAAACCCAAGTATACCCATTTCTGAGTTATACAAAACTTAATATTATGGATGCATTGAGCAAGTGTGAGATTTGAAATGCTAATTTATATTGACCTAAAGTGAAATACAGGTAACAGAACAAAAATGCTAGAGTCTTGAATCTGCAATCTTATTCTTTCAATACCCAGGGAATGCCATTGTTCCTTTTAGAAATTCCACCTGTTTCTCAATATCACCACTATTTTGGA
This sequence comes from Notamacropus eugenii, assembly GCF_028372415.1. NCBI lineage: Eukaryota > Metazoa > Chordata > Mammalia > Diprotodontia > Macropodidae > Notamacropus > Notamacropus eugenii. The sequence goes on from NC_092876.1 coordinate 360,125,496, forward strand.
TAATATCTGTTATGATGTTTTCTGTGCATAATATCCCTGACAATATCATACCACTCACCACAATGATATTCTACCATTCACAGACACATACCATTACTGAGTTAATACATGAGCATTAAAGAGATGGGTTTTTTTAATGATAAGAAGGTGGGCACTGTTGAAAGCATTACACGAGTTACCAAATATGATCCAAACCAACTTCCTCCTCCTCGTCTTTCTGAGTTCAGATGTCTGAAATACACATTTGGGAATGTGTTGGAGCCAGTTCTAATCAACCCATGTTAACTTTTTGGTGTGAGAATTTATATCATAGAAATAGGAAAATATTACAAATAAGGACTTGATTTATTGTTTTGTTGATGGTCTAGGCATAAAAAGTGATGAAAATGCTAATAATTCAAATTAAATATAAAGTATGCCAAGCATATGTATATTTTTGAGAGCAAATTGTTAATTATTTACAGTATCCCCATGGATTTTATCAGATATATATAATAGGTATATATATATATGCATAAGTGTATGTGTATGCACCTATATATATGATTATATGTATGTGTTTATGTATATGAACTTCCATATTATATATAAAGGTGTGCATATAGAGAGTATATAATATTATATATCTTGCCTATATTCAATGTGATATATGCTTATATGAATACATATATGTATAAAAGGTATATATAACACAGGCACACATGTATATGTACATTATATATATATACATATATTTTATATCTATATATGCACATATATTCTGGATATATATGTGATTAGATAATCTACATAACTAGATGATCTACATAAAGATACAGACACATTTATATGTATATATGTGTATATGTATGTATACATGTGTGTATGTGTGTGTATATACACACACACACATACACGTTGAACAGTTACTATGACTGGACAATGATAAGGACTTGTTGTCCCTGTTTGCCCTTTGCATTCAAAGAGGATCTAATATCAGGAAGGTGATTCCATGACTGGCTAGTGAGTTAGATTCTAGCAAGAGAGGGCCATACAAAGTTACCAGCCTCACATTCTTATCCTGAGTCCAATAACAAGACACAGATTAGGACAACTGCTGAAGGTCCCAGATGCAGTGGAAGACCTTGACCTTTTTAACCTAAGGTCTTTTGGTCCCACTGTGACTGAGGCAATGCCCATTCAGTGATTAAGGTTAGGTAAGGAATTATCCAAGGAATGACCCCCTTTACCTAATCTTTACCTGTGGATCCTTCCTGGGTAAAGACCAGAACACAAACCATGGAAACAGTGACCATACCTCTCCCAGGTATGGTCACCTTAGAAGCTCCTAAAACTTGCAGACTTCCAGATGCAAACCATGCTATGCAAACTGAAGGATGAAAAATCCTAAAGCTAGGGATAGTGTCTCCCCACCCCCAGGTAAGCAGAGTCCAGCTTTATCCTAAAGTTCATATTCAAGAAGTTGCAAAATGAGCAAACAACAACAAGTAATTTTACCATAAAAAGTTACTACAGGGGAAGGGAAGGATAAGACCAACTCAGAAAAAGACAACAATGTGAAAACAGCTATAAAAAAGGCTCAAAGAAAAATATTAATTGAAATGAAACCCCAAAAGAATTTCTGGAAGAGTTAAAGAGCTAAAGAGTGGTAAAGGAAAAATTGAGAAAAGAAATGAGAGTGACAGAAAAAAAATATGAAGAGAATTAACAGCTTGGTTAAAAGAGGTAAAAAAAAAAAAAAAAAACAGAAAAAAATATCACCTTAAAAACAGAATGGACAAAATGGAAAAAGAGGAACAAAAATTCACTAAGGAAAATAATTCCTTAAAAATTAGAATTGGGCAAGTGAAAGCTAATGACTCCATGAGACATAAAGACAGAATAAAATAAAGTCAAAAGAAAAAACAAAATAGAAGAGAATGTGAAATATCTTAATGGAAAACCAACTGACCTGGAAAATAGATCCAGGAGAGAAAATGTAAGAATAATTTGACTGCCAGAGAAGCCATGATCAAGGAAAAAGTCCAGACATCTTCTTTTAAGAAATGATCGAGGAAAACTATCCTGATATCTTAAATACAAAAGGTAAAATAGAAATGTAATTCACTGATCACCTTCTAAAAGAGATCCCAAAATGAAAACTTCCAAGATTTTTATACTCAAATTTCAAAATTCCCAGGTCAAGGAGAAAATAATTCAAGCAGTCAGAAAGAAACAATTCAAATATCATGAAGCCACAATCAGGATCACACAAGATTTAGCAGCCTCTACATTAAAGGAATGAAGGACTCGGAATTTGATATTCTAGAAGGCTAAAAAGACAGTATTAAGACCAACAATAATCAATCCAGCAAAACTGAGTGTAATTCTTTGGAAGGAAAATGGATATTGAACAAAATAGAGGACTTTTGGGGGCAGAGCCAAGATGGCAGAGTACAAAGACACATATACACAGGGTCTCCCCACACAGCCCATAAAATACCTGTAGAAAGGGACTGTCAACAAATTTTGGAGCAGCAGAAGTAGAGAACAACAGAGTGGAGGAGATTTCCAGCCCAGGGTGACCTAAAAGACCCACGGGAAACATCGGTTGCACCAGACACAGAGCAGAGCATGGAGCCCAGCCCAACCTTGGCCACGCAGCACCAATGAGACTCCCAGAGGAGGACACCTTGGAGGCGGAATCTCCAGTCACAGAAGCGGGTCCTCAGATCTCTCAACCCACAGGTGCCAAAGGTCAGTGATGAGGTTTTTTCGGCCCGTGAGGAAGGGAGAAGGGCCTTCCCATAGCTCCAGCCTGAGAAAGCAGCCCACAGGGGCCACATGGGGCAGGAGGCAGCAATCTTAAAGGCAGCCCCTACATCAGCCTGAATAACTTGTTGGATCATAAAACCCCTGGGGGCACTGAGGAGCTGAGTCTTACCTCAGCCCTGTGTGGAGGCCCTGAGGGAGCTGGTCTTTGTCTCACATTGAATGGTGGCCCTGCCCATCTAGCTTATCTGAAAATTAGCCCCCATTGCTGACTTGGCAAAACAGGAGGCCAGGTGGCTGTGGAGAGGTAACTGCTAGGATTCTGGACACAAAAATCTCTCCCTGCTTCCAGATCAGTGTACATGCTGGATTGTGCCACCTTGGAGGAACTGAGATATTACAGATTCCCAGAGTATACCCTACTCTTGACAAAGGACCCAAAAGTCAAGTAACTGGTTGGGAAAATGCTCAAAAAAGGGAAAAAAAATAAGACTACAGAAGGTTACTCTCCTGGTGAACAGATATCTCCTCCCATCCTTCCTGATAAGGAAGAACAATGCTTACCATCAGAGAAAGACATAAAAGTCAAGGGTTCTGTATCCCAAACATCCAAAATAAATATTCAATGGGCTCAGGCCATTGAAGAGCTCAAAAAGGATTTTGAAAATCAAGTAAGAGAGGTGGAAGAAAAACTTGGAAGAGAAATGAGAGAGATGCAAGAAAATCATGAAAAGCAGGTCAACTTCTTGCGAAAGGAGACACAAAAAACTGCCTTTAAATTACCTTTAAAAATAAGCTAACTCAATTGGCAAAAGAGGTTCAAAAAGCCAATGAGGAGAAGAATGCTTTAAAAAGCAGAATTAGCTAAATGGAAAAGGAGATTCAAAAGCTCACTGAAGAAAATAGTTCTTTCAAAATTAGAATGGAACACATGGAGGCTAATGACTTTATGAGAAACCAAGAAATCACAAAACAAAATCAAAAGAATGAAAAAATTGAAGAGAATGTGAAATATCTCATTGGAAAAACAACTGACCTGGAAAGAGATCCAGGAGAGGTAATTTAAAAATTATGGGACTACCTGAAAGCCTTGATCAAAAGAAGAACCTAGGCATCATCTTTCATGAAATTATCAAGGAAAACTGCCCTGATATTCTAGAACCAGAGGACAAAATAAATATTGAAAGAATCCACTGATCACCTCCTGAAAGAGATCCAAAAAGAGAAACTCCTAGGAACATTGTGGCCAAATTCCAGAGTTCCCAGGCCAAGGAGAAAATATTGCAAGCAGCTAGAAAGAAACAATTCAAGTATTGTGGAAATACAATCAGGATAACACAAGATCTACCAGCTTCTACATTAAGGAATCAAAGGGTGTGGAATATTATATTCCAGAAGTCAAAGGAACTAGGACTAAAACCAAGAATCACCTACCTAGAAAAACTGAGCATAATACATCAGGGGAAAAAAATGGTCTTTCAATGAAATAGAGGACTTTCAAACACAAGAATCAAGAGAAGCATGAAAAGGTAAACAGCAAAGAGAAATCATAAAGGACTTACTAAAGTTGAACTATTTACATTCCTACAGGGAATGTAGGAATATTCATAACTCTTCAAAACTTTTTTCAGTATCTGGGTAGTTGGTGGGATTACACACACACACACACACATACACACACACACTCACACATACACACTCACACACACACAGAGAGAGAGAGAGTACAGGGTGAATAGAATAGGATGGAATCATATCTTTAAAAAAATGAAATTAAGGGGTGAGAGAGAAATATATTGGGAGGAGAAAGGGAGAATTGGAAGGGGACACATTATCTCTCATAAAAGAGGCAAGTAAATGACTTTTCAGAGGAGGAACAAAGTAGGGAGGTGAGAGAAAACACATGAAGCTTACTTTCATCATATTCGACTCAAGGAAGGAATAAATGCACACTCATTTTGGTATGAAAACCTATCTTGCAATACAGGAAAGTGGGGGAGAAGGGGATAAGCAGGGTGGGGGGGATGATGGAAGGGAGGGCAATGGGAGGAGGGAGCAATTAGAAGTCAACACTCTTGGGCAGAGATAGGATCAAAAGAGAGAATAGAATAAATGGGTGGGGCAGGATGGAGTTTTCTATTTCTATAGTTAGTCTTATACAACACGACTATTATGGAAGTTATTTGCATCATCCAAAGGGTTGTGGTTTATAGAGGTAGAAAACTATAAAGTGAAGAAGATAAATCAATAATAAAAATATTACAAGTGGGAAGGTGGAGTATAGTTTAGAGGCATTAAACACTCTCAAGTTGGTGTCCTGAATACATAGAAACCAGATTAAAATATAATTGGGAAATATTTAACAAAATAAATAAAAATACAATAAAAATGGATAACATTACATTTTGAAATTAAGTCAATATGTAACCCATAGGGATCTTTGTGTAAGGATTAGTGTCTCCACCCTTTCTATTTGAGTTTGACATGATTGGTGTGGGGCATTTTGGGCCACTCTATTTACTCTACACAATACATACATTATAACTTAAGACAGGGAGCAAAAGACTGATCATACCTCCCTGCTGCCTAAAGTTGCGGCATGTCACAAAGTTCATTAGCTATTAGTGCCTTACAAACCTTAAAAAAGTAGTGTATTAATGTTGCCTATTATAATTACTTGAATAGCAATAATAGACTTGAGGTCTTATAACTTCTAGCCCAGTGTTGATTCAGTAGTACCCTAAGCCACTGACAATGGTCATTGACCATCTTCTAAACATTCAGAATCTATATTAGCATAAGGATAACATCAGTTAAAGTTTAAATGTTATTGAAGCAAAACTTTCCCAGTTGTCTGATCATATCAAAAAGTCTACCTTCATTGCCCTGAAATTCAAAGACTTCTGTAGTCTCCATCCCATTTTTATAGCTCTATCCCAAAAGGCAATGTGATATAGTAGATAGAGAGCTAACCTTGAATCAGGAAGATATAGACTTGAATCCCACTTATGAAAAATACTGACTGTGTGACTGTGGATAAATTGATAAGGTCTAGGAAACTCTCTAAGACCATAAGTTACAGAGATAGTACCAGCTAACATTGATATAGGACATTTCCTCCTCTAGAAATTTCTTATGTCTACAACATCACAAATTCAGTTCCTCTTCTTATCCCTTAAAAACTCCCTTGAACATACTCAATGCTCTGTCTGAATGAAATAATTGGTTGCTCTCATATATCTCATATATCCCATATTTGCAAATATGCACTACTAGGATATTTTGTTTACACCATTGGCACAAACTCACTCATACTTCCAAGGACTGGCCCCCAAAGATTCAAATGGGAGTTATTTTCCTCACTACTCCATTACAAATATCCAGGTTCTGGATCATCAGTTTGGAAGAATGTCTTGATACTCCTTTATAACTCAATAGGTAATGCCTGCTGATAACAATACAATCATTGCATTTTACCCATACCAATGACTACCTTCCTCCAGAGATCTTGATCTAGTGATAGCTCCCCATACTTGGAATTCACTGCACCACAGGTATAACTGGCATATCATTACATTCAATTATTTTTCAGTCATGTCCAACTCTTGTGACCTCAGTTGGGATTTTCTTGGCAAAGATACTGTAGTGGTTGGCCATTTCCTTCTCCAGTTCATTTTACAGAAGAGGAAACAGAGTCTAGCAGGGTTACCAGTATGCCAGGGTCACAGTTAACAAGTATCTGAGGTTGGATTTGAACTCATGAAGATGTCTTCCTGACTCCAGGCCTGATACTCAATATACTGTACCACCATCTGTTCAATTGTCAACCAGTCTAAAGATCCAGTTTAAATGTAACCTCCTTTATTAGAAATGATGGTTCTTTTATTGGAATTCTCATAGTACTTCTTAACTCTCTTCCGTTATATTTTATATTAAACTTTTATGTCCATGCATAAGCTCTATGAGTTAAAAAGAATCATAAATTCAGAACTGAAAGGGATTTCAAAGATCATCTTAGTCCAACACTTTCATTTACAGATGAGTCAAGTGAGACCAAGAAATGAATAAGATACTATGTCACAACTATCTTTATCAAACTGAATCGAATTATATGGAACCAAAGTCATAATGAAACTAGTTACTATCAGCCTTCCTGGGTAACAGAAGGTCCAGTTTTCATCTGTTGTTCAGCCCACCTTGAATCAGCACCCTTCATGCTATCCTCCAATTTCTTCTTTAGTAACCCCTGCCCAAGGTTTCTGCCTCCTTACTTCTTACTCCTTATCAGGACAGGATGCAGAGCAGCCACTTGGACCATGTATGGAGACATACGCTTAAAGTATTTCAAGTTTCATTAAATAGGACTCTAAATTCAACAAATTAGTCTGTTGAGGTGATGATAATTACTTCACTGGTTCTGACTAGAACATAAATTCTTATCTGTTTCTTGACAAATGACCACTCCTTGAACACATTCCATTTTTCAAAGAATTCCACTGACAATTTTCAAAGTAGGAAACATTGCTGATTTTCATACATGCGTGTGATGCATGAAGTAAGTTTTATAAATCACTGTTATTCTCTCCCAGTCCCCTTCCAAAATGGGCTCCAGTCTTAGCTAAAAGTCCTTGTGACAAAAGGCTTATTACAGTGAATGGAAAGACCATAGAAACATCAGTACCTCTGATGCAAAACTGATATATTACATAATAGTGCCTCTCATAGAATCCAGGCTCCCATTCATCAAAAAGAATGTTCTTTTGCTAGATTCCATCTTGTGTATTTATAAAATCATCAAACTAAAGATACATCACATACTGTTACTCCATCAGTCCTGAAAGTTAAAAATTATAGAATAAAATTTTGCTCTTTGAGAATTAATTTTACAAATCAAAAGTAGTCGCAAGAAAAACCTACATTTATAGGCAGGTAGGAGGAAAACAAGGAGTCCAGGATGGGCACATTACAAGTAATGGAAATTTATATTGGTCAGCATGTTTTTTGAAAGAAAGAAGAGGTGCAGGGAGTAGGCATCACTTGAACCTCACTTTAAACCAAAGTATAATGAAGTGAGGAGTGGTGGAGCCATGATGTTAGAGTAAAGGGAGGAACTTGCTTGAGCTCTGCCAAATTCCTTTAGACAATGTTAAAATAATACCTCAAAATGAATTCTGGAACACCAGTTACCAAAAAAAGACTGAGTGAAACAATTTTTCAATCCAAGACAACTGAAGTCAGCAGAAAAATCTGTCTCACTGGTGTGAGAGTGGAAAACAGTCTAGTGCAGGCTACACCTCCAGCAAGCCAGTAGCAAGTTTTGAGGGTGACTGAATTGATGGTGGCTCTTAGAACTCTCAGCCCACAAACAGTAAAGGGGTCAGACAACTTATCAGAAGGAAATTGCAAGGAACCTTTTGCTGGCACTGACAAGACTCTGTTGCATTGCCCATACACAGTTCTGGGTCACAGTCTTCAAGTGAGGAGCACCAGCAGGAACAGGGACCCTGGTCACAGTCCCACAGTACAAAAGAGCACATGTGGTTGTTCACAGAGCAGAGTACAAGCCAGGAGAACAGTAACACCTTGAAAAAACTGAAAACTTAAGGACCCCCCAGAACTAGCTCTGAAAACAGCAGCAGGAAAAGTTGAAGCCTGGGACCATGCCCCCTCTACCCTAACAGTCCTGCCTTAAAGTCAAGAAATAGACAAACAACAACAAAAAGAAAAATAAACTGATCATAGAAAGTTGCTATGGTGACAGGGAAGACCAAAGCACAAACTCATAATGAATGGCAAAACAGCTACATGCAAAGCCTCAAAGAAAAATGTGAATTTCAGGATGAAAAGAAATCCTAGAAGAGTGCAAAAAGTATTTTAAAAATTAAATAAGAGAGAAAGAGAAAAAAATTGGAAAAAGAAATGAGACTAATGCAAGAAAATAATGAAAAATGAATCAACAGCTTGGTAAAGGAGGCACAAAAAATATTGAAGGGGAGAGGATTCAGGGAAGATGGTGGATTAGGTCAGAAAATTCCAAGCTTTGAAGATTTCACAAAAAAACAGAGATAAAATAGCGCCTCCAGGTATACATAAAGGGGTAAAAAAAAATAAGAGAAGGGGCAGAACAGGGGTCATCCTGAGACATAGGAGTAGATATGAAGAAAAATCCCAGGACAAGGTTTCATCCCTGTGACAAGTAAAAACCTCCAGGCTAGGGACCACTTAAACAACAAGGGGCAAGCCCTGAGGTTAGCTGAGTTGGAAAGCTCCCTTGACCCCAGGCATAGGAATTTTTACATCACCACCACTCAGCAATCCCCTCCCCACCCCATCCCCCAGTGAGGACAGTTGGATGTCTGAGCTGAGGAGTATCTAGGAACCTCTGCTGATGAGGAACACTAGACTCAGATGTGTTGTGGAGAGCAGCAAGGACAGAATGAACCAGAACACACCAGGTGAGTGCAGAAACAGTGAGGTGGGATGTCACTAGCTGTGGGTACTTACAGGAGGCTGGAGGTCTTGGTTTGAGGTCAAGGTCAGAGGGGAAAACTGAAGAGGCACCATCCCCAGACCCCAGGACTAGAGATAATTACACAAACTAAACTATTACCTCCCCTTCCCCCCAAAATGCACAGGCAAAGGAAAACTACTATGGATATAAAGAAAATCAGAGTTCATCTTCAGAGGAGGGTAGTGAAGTAAAGAAATCCCTTTTTTACCCCAAAGAATAATGTCAAATGGTCACCTGCCCAAAAAGAATTCCTTGAAGAACTTTAAAAAAGACTTTAAAAATCAAATGAGAGAGACTGAGGAAAAATTAAAAAGAAAAATAAGAAGAATCCAAGAAATACAAGAAGATTATGAAAAGAAAATCAACCAATTTGAAAAGGAGATCCAGAATCTTAAGGAAGAGAATGACTACTTGAAAATCAGAATTAGGCAAGGAGAAGTCAATGAAGTTACAAGAGATCAAAAATTTTTTTCACACACACACACACACACACACACACACACACACACACACACACACACACATATATATATATATATATATATATATATATAGAGAGAGAGAGAGAGAGAGAGAGAGAGAGAGAGAGAGAGAGAATGAAAAAATAGAAGAGAATGTAAAAGGGAGGGATCTTTACAGGGGAGGGTGAGGGAATAGGTCAAAGGGGTGTAGAAAAGGGTGTTTTGACTTATGGGAAGGAGGGCAAGGGAGTGAATGTTGCGGGGTAGGTTAAATAATATCAGGACAAGGTAGTGGGTAGAAGTAAATTAGAAGAGTTAGGAGAGATAGGAAAAATGAGATATGCACAAATATAAAAACAGAGATTAGGAGCAGACTCTCTTAGGGGAAGTATATGTTTATATATGTATGTATGTATGTATGTATGTGTATACAAGTATGTATATATCAATATCCATATATAAATATACCCATGATTAACTGTTGGGGCAGGGGAAAGGGGGGGGAGCAAAGTAAAAGGTATACAGCAGAGAATAAAAAAAACCTACAAGAAAGCAAAGAAAAGATGGACACAGTATTTAATATTTAGGCTTTCTTGAAATGAAATGTTGATATATATTCTGAATCCTCTCCTGTGTTCTGCTGTGCACATGATATATGTTTTTCTTTTCTTATTTTATATGTAAATTCATAATATGTTTCTGTTTCTTTTCTTATATATTTAAGTTTTAGTATTTGTCTAAAATTTTTAAAAAGACATTGAAAAAATATTGAAGAAATATTTTTTCAATATGAAGAAAATAATACCTTAAAAAACAAAATAGGCTAAATGGTAAAAGAGGTGCAAAAATCTACTGAAGAGAGCTCCTTAAAAAACAGAATTGGATGAATAGGAAAAAGAGGTAAAAAAGCTAACTGAAGAAAATAATTCCTTTTTTAAAAAAAGTTCCTCAAAAATTAGAATTGGGCAAGTGGGAGGTAATACTCGATGGGACATCAAGAAATAGACAAAATTAAAAGAATGAAAAAAAGGGAGAAAATGTGAAATAACTCATTGGAAAAACAGCTGACCTGGAAAATAGATCCAGGAGAGATAATTTAAGAATTATTGAACAAGTTGAAAGCCATGATCAAAAAAAGAGTATAGACATCATCTTTCAAGAAATTAAAAAGGAGGAGCAGTTAGGTGGTACAGTGGATAGAGCACCAGTCCCAGAGTTAAGAGGATCTGAGTTCAAATCTGACCTCAGACACTTAACATTTACTAGTCATGTGACACTGGGCAAGTCACTTAACTCTGATTGCCTTGCAAAAAAAGAAAGAAATTATCAAGGAAAATTGTTCTGATACCTTAGATCCAGAGGATAAACTATGAATTGAAAGAATCCACTGATCTCAAAATGAAAACTCCCAAGAATAGTATAACTAAATTCCAGAGCACCCAAGTCAAGGAGAAAATATTACAAGCAGCCAGAAATCACCAATTCAAATATTATGGAGCCACATTCAGGATAACACAAGATTTAGTAGCTACTTTGCTGAAGGATGAAAGAACTTTTAATATATTCTGAAGAACAAAGGAGCTAGAATTACAACCAAGAATCTCCTACTCAGTGAAACAGTATAATACTTCTGGGGGGAAATGAGTATTTAATAAAATAGATGACTTTCAGGCACTCCTGATGAAAAGACCAGAGCTGAATAGAAAATTTAACTATTAAAAACAAGACTCAAGAGAAGCATATAAAGGTACACAGGAAAGAGAAATTATAAGGGATTCAATAAGGTAAAACTGTTTACATTCCTGTATGGGAAGATGATACTTGTAAGTTCTAAGGATTTTAGCATTCTTAGGGCAATTAGAAGGAGTATATATAGATAGAGGGCATGGATATGAGTTGACATGATGGGACAATACAAAAAAAATGAAATGAAGGTGTGAAAAAGAGGAAAACACTGGGAGAAAAGAGAATTATCTCACATAAAAGAGGTATGGAGGAGAAGATGGATGTGTGGTGGGCAATGCTTGAACATGACTCTCATTGGATTGGCTCAAAGAGGGAATAATATACACACTCAGATGGACATAAAAATCTATTTTACCTTACAGGAAAGTAGGAGGGGAGGTAGATAGGCAAATAAAAGAGGGGTTGATAGAAGGGAGGGAGAATTGGGGAAGGCAGTGTTCAGAAGCAAAACAATTTTGAGGAGGGACAGAGTGAAAGGAGAGAAAAAGAAGGATAAACAGGGGAAACAAGTAGGATGGGTTATTCCTCAGTTGATAAATGGTCAAAGGATATGAGTAGGAGTTTTGAGACAAAGAAATCAAGGCTCTCTACATTCATATGAAAATGCTCTAAATCACTATTGACTACAGAAAACACTCTAAGTTATCACCTCACACATAATAGATTGTCTAAGATGACAGAAAAGAAAAATGACAAATGTTGGAGGAGATATAAGAAAATTGGTACACAAATGCACTGTTGGTAAACTGGTGAACTGATCCAACCATTTTAGAGAGCAATTTGGAACCATGCCCAAAGGATTATGAAATTGTACATACCCTTTGACCCAGAAATACCACTAGTAGAGATGTGTCTCTAAGTGATTTAAAAGGAAAAGGTAAAGGGTCTATTTGTACAAAAATATTTATAGCAGCTCTTTTTGTGGTGGCAAAGATTTGGAAATTGAGGGGATGCCTATCATTTAGGGAATGGCTAAACAAGCTGTGGTATATGACTGCAATGGAATATTATTGTGCTATAAGAAATAACAAGTAGGATGATTTCAGAAAAACCTGGAAAAACTTGCACAAACTGATGCAAAATGAAGTGAACAGAACCAGGAGAACATTGTACCCACTAACAGCAACATCGTACAATGATCAGCTGTGAATGACTTAGCTATTGTCAGCAATATATTGATCTAACACAATTACAAAGAACTTATGATGAAAAATTCTATCCATCTCCAAGAGAAAAACTGATGGCGTCTTAATACAGATTGAAGCATATTTTTTTCTGCTTTATTTTTGTTGGGTGGGTTTTTTTGTCTGTGTTTTCTTTCACAAATAACTAACATGAAAATGTTTTGCATAATTGCACAATATCAAATTGCTTGCCTTCTCAATGAAGAGGGGAGGGCGAAAATTTGGAACTCAAATTTTTAAAATAAATGTTAGAAAATGTTTTTATTTGTAATTGTGAAAAAGGCAAAATATTAGAGTGCAATGAGATGAACCAGGGGAACAATTACTATTATAGCAACAACTTACAAATTCTGATAAACGTAATGATAAAATACAGCTTGAGAAGACTGATTATTTAGAATGATCACTATACACATACTAACAGAGAGGTCAAAGGGACATATGGTCAATGTATAAATGTGTTTTGCTAGACAATGCATGCACATTTGTTACCAACATTGAAAGAACAATTTAAAGGCTAAAGCTGACCTGGTAAGCGAAGGCATTCAGCTAAACATTTTGATTCTTCCTGGCAAAAGGCTTGTCAATTTGAACAAGAATGGGATCCAATATTCAGTTGTCATCAACCAAAGGCTTCAGTACTTTCATGTTACACTAATTTCCATACCCAATCAGTTTAGTCTACCAAATATAAGCATTAAATGGCCAATTTTACCCTAAAGAATTCAATGTGTGGTAATAATGGGTCAAGATCAAATATCTACCATTTTGGGGATATTTGAGGAAGATTTCAAATTTATATCAAATACTTTTCTTCAACAATCAGTAGCTAAGGGGGGCGGAGCCAAGATGGCGGAGTAGAAAGACGCACATACACATAGCTCCGAACCCACAACCCATAGAATGGCTACAGGGGAGTAACTCACGGCGAATTTTGCACCCAGAGGCCACGGAATATTGGAGCGAGGGAGATTTCTGTTCCGGAGAGACCTGCAAACCTCTCGCGGGGGGTCCTTCGCGCTGCGGACTGGGCGCCGGGACTGGGAGCTGGGTGCAGCTCTGCCGCGGCCGTGGCACTGAGAGGAAAAGATCCGAGCGGGCTTCAGGGACGGGATCTCCAGCGGCCACACAAGTCCCTCCACCCACAGGTGACGGGGGTCAGTGAGAGAGTCTCTTTGGTGGGTCGAGAGGGGAGTGGGGTGCCCCCATAACTCAGGCCCCCCCGGGAGGTAGAAGCTGAGAGGCGGCTGCAGAACGGGGCTCCCCAAGTGGGTGGGAGCCTGAATCCATTGTGGAAGGTCTGTGCATAAACCCCCTGAGGGAACTGAGCCTGAGAGGCGGCCCTGCCTCGACCTGACCACCTGAACTTAATTCTCACACTGAATAGCAGCCCTGCCCCCACCAAAAGCCCTAAGGCTGGAAGCAGCATTTGAATCTCAGTCCCCAAACACTGCTGGGAGGATCAGGAGGCGAGGTGGGTGTGAGGAGAATATTCAGAGGTCAAGTCACTGGCTGGGAAAATGCTCAGAAAAGGGAAAAGAAATAAGACTATTGAAGGCTACTTTCTTGGAGAACAGGCATTTCCTCCCTTCCTTTCTGATGAGGAAGAACAATGCTTACCATCAGGCAAAGACACAGAAATCAAGGCTTCTGTGTCCCAGCCCACCCAATGGGCTCAGGCCATGGAAGACCTCAAAAAGAATTTTGAAAATCAAGTTAGAGAGGTGGAGGAAAAATTGGGAAGAGAAATGAGAGAGATGAAAGAAAAGCATCAAAAGCAGATCAGCTCCCTGCTAAAGGAGACCCCAAAAAATGTTGAAGAAATTAACACCTTGAAAACTAGCCTAACTCAATTGGCAAAAGAGGTTCAAAAAGCCAATGAGGAGAAGAATGCTTTCAAAAGCAGAATTAGCCAAATGGAAAAGGAGATTCAAAAGCTCACTGAAGAAAATAGTTCTTTCAAAACTAGAATGGCACAGATGGAGGCTAAGGACTTTGTGAGAAAGCATGATATCACAATACAAAACCAAAAGCATGGAAAAATGGAAGATAATGTGAAATATCTCATTGGAAAAACAACTGACCTGGAAAATAGATTCAGGAGAGACAATTTAAAAATTTTGGGACTACCTGAAAGCCATGATCAAAAGAAGAGCCTAGACATCATCTTTCATGAAATTATCAAGGAAAACTGCCCTGAGATTCTAGAAACAGAGGGCAAAATAAATATTCAAGGAATCCACAGAACACCGCCTGAAAGAGATCCAAAAAGAGAAACTCCTAGGAACATTGTGGCCAAATTCCAGAGTTCCCAGGTCAAGGAGAAAATATTACAAGCAGCTAGAAAGAAACAATTCAAGTATTGTGGAAATACAATCAGGATAACACAAGATCTAGCACCTCTACATTAAGGGATCGAAGGGCATGGAATAGGATATTCCAGAAGTCAAAGGAACTAGGACTAAAACCAAGAATCACCTACCCAGCAAAACTGAGTATAATACTTCAGGGGAAAAAATGGTCTTTCAATGAAATAGAGGACTTTCAAGCATTCTTGATGAAAAGACCAGAGCTGAAAAGAAAATTTGACTTTCAAACACAAGAATGAAGAGCAGTATGAAAAGGTGAACAGCAAAGAGAAGTCATAAGGGACTTACTAAAGTTGAACTGTTTACATTCCTACATGGAAAGACAATATTTGTAACTCTTGAAACATTTCAGTATCTGGGTACTGGGTGGGATTACACACACACACATGCACACACGCACACATACATAGAGACAGAGTGCACAGAGTGAATTGAAGAGGATGGGATCATATCTTAAAAAAAAAAATGAAATCAAGCAGTGAGAGAGAAATATATTGGGAGGAGAAAGGGAGAAATTGAATGGGGCAAATTATCTCTCATAAAAGAGGCAAGCAAAAGACTCATTAGTGGAGGGATAAAGAGGGGAGGTGAGAGAAAAACATGAAGTCTACTCTCATCACATTCCACTAAAGGAAAGAATAAAATGCACACTCATTTTGGTAGGAAAACCTATCTCACAATACAGGAAAGTGGGGGACAAGGGGACAAACAGGGTGGGGGGGATGATAGAAGGGAGGGCATGGGGAGGAGAATGCAATTCGAGGTCGACACTCATGGGGAGGGATAGGATCAAAAGAGAATAGAAATAATGGGGGACAGGATAGGATGGAGGGAAATATAGTTAGTCCTATACAACACAACTATTATGGAAGTCATTTGCAAAACTACACAGATTTGGCCTATATTGAATTGCTTGCCTTCCAAAGGGAAGGGGTGGAGAGGGAGGGAGCTAAAGAAGTTGGAACTCAAAGTGTTAGGATCAACTGTAATGTTCTTGCCACTAGGAAATAAGAAATACAGGTAAAGGGGTAAAGAAAGCTATCTGGCCCTACAGGACAAAAGAGAAGACGGAGACAAGGGCAGAGAGGGATGATAGAAGAGAGGGCAGATTGGTCACAGGGGCAATTAGAATGCTTGGTGTTTGGGGGGGGGATAAAAGGGGAGAAAATTTGTAACCCAAAATTTTGTGAAAATGAATGTTAAAAGTTAAATAAATAAATTTAAAAAAAAAAAAACAAAAAACAATCAGTAGCTAAGGAAAGAGCTGACATAGTTTACAAAGTTGAGCAATGTGCCAAGCAGAGGTACCATGAAAAGCTAGGAACCTACACAGTGAGAATGGTTGAGTGATGTTACCAGATGACAGCACAGATGTCCACCAGATCAAGAGCATGAATCGTCTGTCTTCATGAATTCCCCTTACATACATACTTTTTGTATGACCCCTATTCCTGATCACACTCTGCACTGATTGTATGTGTATTTGGGAGATAATGGGTCTTACATCTATGGGAGTGATATTGTATATGAAATCTTCTTACAGCTACATATCATTAAATACCTTTGGTTTGAATTAATTGGGTCCACTCACTGACTAGAGAAAAAGTAAGAACATAAGCAGGAACTAATGATATTTTGAGTGGATATGAATATGGATAGAGAATCTTGAATCTAGGCTAGCTATTCTGGGGAATTTATGTGTGGGAAGGATAGTACCACAGATATTTGTAATGATATTGCCAGGAAAGTGATTTATAAACCTTTCAACTCTAATTCTATACAGAGGGATAGGGAGGAAGACTAGTTAAGGTGAAGATAGGGACTGTATCTGTCATTTCATTGGAGCAGAGAATTCCCTCTACTCATGTAAATCCATACCTTCTCTGCAACTTACAGTCTTAAAAAGTCGAAAACACCACTAAGTTATGCAGTTTTTTCAGGGTCACCCAACTAGAGATAGTAATGAGCCTAGTTTTTCACATGTTTCATGAAGTTGTGATTGATTATTGATAGATCTGAAACCAAGACTCTTTATCAACTAAACCATTCTACCTCTGCCAAGGAAGCATGTACTAAAACCATGGTTTTTCTTCACTTATTATTATTATCATGTACTTTTAAAAAATAGACGTTTGTTTTATTTGATATGCCACAAGGACACAGACTCCACCAAAACCCTTAATTTTTTCCTCCACTCTTCTGCTGAAGAACTTTGCCTTCACAATGAATGGCTGCTTGGAAAAGTTTCCTTTTTCCTAGGACTCTATATTACCCCGACCCTACTGAACATCAATGATACAGACAAGCCCCTCCTTGGTTTTGGCAGGATTAATCCTGGTATGCTCACTGACCGGTATCCACAGTCTATCAAGTTTGAGAGTGGGGCAGTAACTTTGGTTCATATTCAAGTGGTAATGCCACATACCCACTTTCCCAAAGTAACCTGGATATTTGTGGAAGTTGATCCAGTGATGATGCAGCCCTGATGAGCCAGTGATTGTGGCTGAAGCACCATTAGAACTTTCCTGTCTTCCTCAGTCTAGAAGGCATATCTCAAACGCCACAAAAGAGAAAAGAAAGCTGCTCTTATGTACTTTTTTTGTAATTACTTTATGATCCCCCGAATTGTAAATATCCCACAAAGCTGGCTTTTAACAAACTATAAATGTCACCAAGGTAGTCGCAGTGTGTCATTTCAAAGGTTATAATTCATCTCTTTTAATTTCCCTCCTTCATTTGTAAAGTCAAAAGACTGTTTTAATGACTCTTGATCTCCTTTGCCCACAAGAAATAATTGCCAGTTTATCCTATTCTATCAAAAGAATACATGTAAATATTTGGGGCCTTGGATAGTCAAAATAATAGGATTCAAATTTCTTTCCTTTCCAAGAATAATCAAAAGTGAATGTTGCCAAATTACAAAAAACAACTATGGCTCCAAAGAAGAGGGATATGAGAAAATACTCCCATACCACTCCTTTGTAAAGGTGGGTAGCCCATGGGAATGGTACACTGTAAATATTTGCAGATTTTTTCATGTATTGATCATTTTTATTTTTTCCCTCTTTTTCATTTTTATGTCCTTTAAAAATATTTTGAGATGGCTTTTTGGGAAGGAGTAGGGAAAGTATGCTAGGAGGAATTATGATGATGTAAAAGAAAATGATATCAATAAAATTTATTATTAAAAAGAGAAGATTTGAGGAGTAGAGGGATGGGAAGTATCACAAGTCAACAAAGTTTCTTGCAAGCAACAAGTAA
Organism: Notamacropus eugenii; assembly: GCF_028372415.1. Classification (NCBI taxonomy): domain Eukaryota; kingdom Metazoa; phylum Chordata; class Mammalia; order Diprotodontia; family Macropodidae; genus Notamacropus; species Notamacropus eugenii. Next base: position 360,143,779 of record NC_092876.1, read on the forward strand.
GAACATCTGCTGACGCCAAACTCCTCTAGTTAGTTTTGTCTTAAAGTGATCTAATTTTGTGGAAATAGAATCTTAACTAATCCAGGAGTCTATATTTTATTAGTAGAAAGTTCTCAGTAAAGATGACCTGTCCCATACTATCTGAATCAAAGTATTCCTTAAGTTAAAACAACAACAAAATTACCTGGGTTTTTTTTGGGGGGGGGGGACCCAGTTTTGTGTTAGTCTTTTCCTTGCTTTATCATCTTCTGTAGTTCTAAGGGAGGTAACCAGAATGAAAACATTTCCTGTGAAGAAACATTTCATTCCATTTCAAACACACAGGCCTTCCAGCAAGACATTATTCACATTGTAGAGAGGTGTTATTGTAATGTTACAATTCTAATGGTGATTGTAAAATTTCATGGTTTTTAAAATTATACAACCCTGGGGGACATGTTCTAAATGAACCCGAATAAAACAATGTTTGGAAATGAAAGGTTGCCAACATCTATACTTTGCCCTTTGGAAAATATTGATCAGCTGCCATCAACTTTGATGTAATAGGAGAACACTGCAATTTTGACTCTTTTGAGTAAATGCCTTCTTATTCCAAATAATGTTAAGCTTCTACATCTTTCAAAGAACAAACTGGAAACTATCCAAGGTACAACCACAGCTTCTCACAAAAGAAATCAACCCTGAAGTCAGACTCCTAGAAAATGTTGTCCCTGATAGATTGTCCAGCCAATAAAATCCATGGTAGGATACCATTTGCAACATCCTCTTTCCTTCCTGGGGATCTGTCCCAAGCTTATTTACTCTGAAGATCCACTCCTTTCATTTATTAGCTTTCTTAGGCTCTTGAAATTTATTTTGTATCACTGGTATCTACCTTCCCAGGAGAACACAAACTCCTTGTTTTTGTCTTTAGATCTCCCAGAGAAGTGCCTGGCACCTTGTGGGTGTTTACTAAAAGCTTGGTGAGCTAAATTGAAAGTTGGTTTGCCAATAAAAGTTTGTAAAAGTATTACCTTCAGAAAGAGTGTCACTGTTGGTTATGCAATACATACTGAAGGAAAGAGGCATGTGGGAGATTAACAGATGTCCTGAAAGAAGAAATAATGATAACAATAACAAGAATAATAGCTAATATTTATATAGCACTTATGATGTGCCAAGTTCTGTGCTAAGTGCTTTATAATTACCTCAATTTATCCTAACTACAACCCTGAAAAGTAGATGCTATTATTATCCTCATTTTACAGTTGAGGATACTCAGACAAACAGATGTTAAATGGCTTTCCCAGAAGGTGAGGTTTTCTACTGACAATAGAGAGGAATGAGGGGTCTGGTAGAGCAACCCATTAACAAGATGTAAGTGGAGATAAGACAAGAGAGCAAGGGATTAAAGTGTAGAGGATAGCACAGTGTTGGACTGCTTAACTATAGAGCCAAGACTTCAAAGGAAGGAAAGTAAAATTATAACAGGATAGAGAGGAGTATTGTGATTAGAAATTGTGTTTAGGACAAGGAATATGTTTATGAAAAGTAAGGGAGATGGAGAAATGAAAAGATAATAGGTTTTAATGCATTAGAAAAATTTCAGAGTTCTGAATCATGGAAGTGGAGTTTTTATGCATGATAGTGAGACCAAGAGTATAATCATCCCTGTATGTGACCAGCATGGTGATAGTATTCGTTCCTGGAGTTGAGGCTAGGGTGCTTAAGGGGATCTCAATATATCTCAATACAACAATATATACATACACACACACACACACACACACACACACACACACACATATGTAAAAGTTCCTAAGTTGGTTGATTGGTTATTGTCTTTCCCTCTTCAAGAGGATCAGATTGTCGGGGTCAATGTACAGTGGATCAAAATGTAACTCATCAGACCAATATGAGTTCAAAAGGCTCTATCACTGGTCAGCCTCAAATAGATATATGAATATTTGAAGTGGAGATATCTAAATTTGTGCATCCTACATTTCCTTTGAGCTGTTTCAATTCTGCTTTGTTCGTAGAGCACAGCACCTTCTCTGATGTGAGCATGCCATGCTGAGCAGTCCTGTGCCAGCATCTACCATGTCACTCAATCAATTCTAAAGTTCTTCAGTGAGACCTTGAGAGTGTCCTTGTATTGCTTCTTTCTGACCTCCATGTGAGTGCCTTCCTTGCATGAATTCTCCATAAAATAGTCTTTTAGGGAAACCTACATTTGGCATTTGAACCAGTCTATGGAACTTGTGTTCTCTGTAGTAGAATTTGAATGCTTAGTAGTTCAACTCAAGAAAGGACCTCAGTGTCAGATACCTTATCTTGCCAGGTAATCTTCAGAATCTTCCTAAGTATGAGGACAGGGGTTGGAAAGGAGACATAGACTGTGAGTCAGGTGTCAAATCCCTTGAGAAAGAAGAAAGAATTACTCAGCAACTGCTAGATAACTACAATCACTATCTAGATAAGGTTATATATGTATATGTACATATGTATGATACAGTGCCTCAAAAGAGGAGATGTTCCTGAATGATGAGAATATCCAGGGGGGTCCATAAGGAGCAAGGAAAATCCTGGTAAATACTTGTACTTTCTTCTAGTCTAGTGTATTGGGAAGCATGAAAAAAAAATAAAATTAGTATTGGAAAAAGTGTCTCAGGATGCAATGTCTTCTAGAGGGCAAGGGAGAGTAGAGAGACGCAGGTTCTAGTGAGTCCAAGACTATGGAAAGGTATAAGACAAAGGAACATTTATTGACATAAGAACAGGGGATCCAGATGGAACAATGGAAGAAGGCAGAGTAGGAAATGGAAGGGTAAGGCAGAGGTGAATGGGAATGAGAAATAAGTGACACACAATTCCAAGAGATAGGGATTTTCACCTAGGCCAAGTCTGTACAACCTAAGCCTAAGGGCCATTTGCAGGACACCAAAGAATTTCATGTGACCCATGAAAAATACAGAGTGGTGGGCTGAAGGTTGTGCAAAACTGACCTAGGCAAAAATCAATTCAGGATCACAGAAATTAGAAGAGGTTACTAGTTTGCTAGATGTAGGATGGGAAAGTACCCTTTCACTGAAGCTCAGTTGACAGAGGGTGATGTCAGTTCTTACTGAAGCATCAGGGTAGAAAGAAAATGGGGCAGGACACTCGTTTTATAAATTTAGGATGTTCTAAAAGCCTTAGTGACTAAACAAAAATGCAGTTTTAAGTTTTCATAGCTTAAAACCTCACTAAGACTTTTAGAACACTCTTGATAAATGGATTCCCAGTGGCCTGAATGATCTAACATTCAATGCCATTTCCTTTGCCTCAGGATGGCAGGGGATGATGCAGTCAGAAGATTCCCTGTTGTTTGGAGCATGTTTGGAGCTCATCCCAGAGATATTTCAGGTTTGGTTCCAGATCACTGCAAATGTAACAAAGTGAGTCACAAAAAACTTATGGTTTCCCCATGCATTTACAAGTTATGTTTACACTATACTGTAGTTCATTAAGTATGCAATAGTATTATATTTAAAGAAACAATGTATATACTTTACTTAAAAATATCTTATTGATAAAAAAATGCTAACCATCATCCTCAGCCTTTCTGCTAGTGGAGGGTCTTGCCCCAGTGCTGATGGCTGCTGACTACTCAGGGTGGTGGTTGCTAAATGTTGGGGTGGCTGTGGCAGTTTCTTATAAGAGAATAGAGTTTGCCACATCAATTGATGGCCTCTTCGTTTCACTTGAACCCTTAAGAGGCTATTGAAGGGCTATTAATTGGACTCATTTCAATACCGTTTTTCAAGGAATAGGGAGGTCTGAAGAGAGAGATGGGGGAAGGGCAGGTCAGTGAAGCAGTCAGAACACCCACATTTATCGAGTAAGCTTGCCTTCACCTCCAAAAGATAGAATAATAATGTTAAAGTTTGAAATATTGAATTAACAAAATGTGACAGTGACACAAGGTGAGCACATGCTGTTAGAAAAATGGCAGCTCAACAGAGGCTTGCCAAATAGCTTCAATTTGAAAAACAAAACAACACTATCTGTAAAACGCAATAAAATGAGGTATGCCTGTATTATTCCCAGTAAGGCTTGGTGTCAAATACCCTTCTTGGATGAGGTGATGATAGTTAGAGGTCTAGGAGTTGATGTTTGGGCCTCAAAAAAGGCCCAAAAAAGGTGGAAGGTGAAAGACCCCTGGTATCTGAGGTTCTCATTCTGGGTAAGTTACAAAGGGCAACAAGTCTGGCATTTGGACATTTGATGGTTAGGGGAAGCTAATGGGTTTCTGATCAACCAAGGCTGAACAAGCAGCATGTCTCACATGGAAATAAAGGGATTGATGGAGGACTAGAACACAGTTGCAGGGATTTGGGGCAGAGCAGTATTGAACTCCAGAGCAGTACACTCCTATGTGAAGGCTTCCAAACCCAGTTGTGTAGCAGAGCTTGATCTAGGGCATCCATTCTCATCAGTTCTGGGATGAATGCCCCAAGCTAGCAAATAGTAGAGCATGGATTTGAATCTCAGTCTTAGGATCGACCTTAAGAATACTTCCTTAAAATATCTAGCCCAAACCACTCCTTTTGTACATTAGCAAACCAACCAAAGCCCAGAAGGCTAGGTGATTGCTCAAAGTTACACAGGTAGTAAGTGACCAAGTCAGAGTTTGATTCCAGGTCTTCTGACTCCAATTTCAGTGCTCTTCTGACACCAAGGCCAATGTACTTTCTACTCCACTACCATGCTTCCTCCTCCCATTCCCCCACCCTCCTGTTCTCATCAGCAACATGGGAAAACCCTTGTACTCACAGGATTACTGATTCAGGAAAGTGTTCAATAACAGTGGAAGCACTACAAAAATGACAATTATTGTTATTATTTGTAAGTCTGGATGACTTTATTTTTGAAAAACTTTCTGGTTACAAATACACTTATACCAGGGTTCTAAAAGACAGACTCAAAAAGAGATTTAAAACTTTAATGACACATTTGGTTGAAAGCTTACAGGGAAAATTGTTGACTTAAGGTTCATAGGTAAGTGAAACCAAGACCATGACCATGGTCTGACAATCATTCGTCTCACAGAAGAACTGAATTCTTGTAATTCTGGAGCTGGTACGAAGGAATAGTACTTACATAACACCATATTCATTTTAATAATAAGAGAGTCTCAGTGACAATTGTTGCAGTTACAATTATAACAGTTCTCAGTGTTAAGATCTGGGTGATGGGGCTTAGTCCAGGCACTGACATAAGAGTGCAACCATACAAATCCAAAAATACATACAATCAGTACGTTCTCTGGCTGCAGTCAAATGGGAGAAAATAGAGACTTTTTAAGGGAGGAAAAAAGTACTTGGGGAACTCAGGTCTATAAGTGAACACATATTAATTATTCAACAATTCTCTATTTTGTGGATCAAGCCCTGCTTCCATTAATTCTCCCTCCTCTGTCTGTGTTCAACAGTTAGTACCTATTTGTGAAGCTCCTACTTTCATGAAAGGCCCTGTGCTAGGTACTGTAGTTGATAACAAAATGGAAGAAAACATGCCTGCCATTGTTGTAACTAGAAATCCCAGGATCTAATATAAATTTAGTTGGGGAGGAGAGTGGCTTAAAGCTAGACCACTCCTGACTGTGGTTGAACAGAGGTCATGGGAGTTGAGGAAGTTAAGGAACTGGAAAGCTGTGATCTGGGGCAAGGAAAGCTATAAACCACATACTGAACACACTGTAGTGGAAGGATATTGACCTGGAGTGACAACAAACAAGCAGCAAAAGCAGTAACAAGGCTCAGGACCTAGACAGTGTGAAGTAGAAGAGGGGCTAGGTCCTGCATGAAATGGCCAAGAGAGGGTTCTGAAAGTGGCAGTGGAGAGCAAGAAACAGACCAAGTCCTCCTGGCCCTACGCTCATAAAGTACTAGAGAAAAAGCCAGCATCGGAGAGGGTGCCAAGAGGCGAGGTCTTCAGAAGGGGAGGAATGTGAGAAGATTAGAATGACAGAATTTGTTAACAACAGTGGTTCTAAAAAGCAGAGGAAGAGAGGAATTAGGGAGAGGTAGGGCTGAACTGGAAAGGGCATGTTGGGGGTAAGATCTCAGGAGAAGAAAAGTGGGCCTAGAAGAGATAGCCCTACTTTGAGGAGCCATGGGAGAAAAGGGGGGAACCTATCCTTCTGCTTCAGTGTCCGCCCCCACTCCCTCAACCACCCATGGGGAATAAGTCAGTCATGGGGATTCCATCTCCCTACTTCAGCAGGGAGGAATGCATACCCAAAGAAACGAAACACTGCCTGTCCCAGGGCTTTGTCAAAGAATTTATAGTATAGTAGTTGGCACAGGAAAAGTTTATAAATATAATACAAAGTAGAAGCACAATAATAAAGTAATAAAACCATATTATTGGAGTTCAGATATGGAAGTAACCACAACTGATTGGAAAGAGGGTCAGAGAAGGCTTCATGAAGGGTTGGTATAAGAACTGGGATTTGAACAATGGGAAACATTTTGACAAGGCAGACACTGTGTCTGGTTGTAGAGCATTTCAAGTAAAGGGAGTAACAGAGCAGAAGTACAAGGGAGTGAGAAGTACAAGAAATGCTCAGTGAACAGAGAAGGAGGTGTCCAGTCTAGCCAGAAGCAGGTAGGAGGCTATGGCAGTAGTCCAAGAAAGGGACACCAGGGACAGGAAGTGGGAGGTGGCAGTGGCAAGAGAAAGAGGGTGGAAGGAGGAGATATTGTGAATATAAAAATCGATAGGATCTGGCAATTGATTAGATGTGGGGGGAAAAAGGGAAGATGGAAGGCCAGGAAGAATGGTGGGCCCATTAATGGAAACATCAAAGTCAGGAAAACTATCTGATTTGGGGTAAAAAGTGAGTTTTTGATGTGGAGTTCGAAAAGCTAATGGGATGAGCAGATGACAGCTGTCAATATAGAAATGGGGGTTAAGAGAAAGATAAGGGTTGGTGGAAGTCAAGATTTAAGTCATGCATATAGAAGTAATTTTAGTGCAAGTGGATTAGATTACACTCAGTGTATCAAGAGAAGGAGGTAAAGCGAAAAACCTGGACATACCTAGATAGAGTGAGGGAGGGGAGGAGAAAGAAGAGACAAAGATCATTCTAATATACAACTTTGTAGTTTACTTTTTTAACATTTTATATTATAATTATCTGTACTTGTGTCTTATCCCCCTACTAAACCGTAAGCACTATGAAAGGGACAACGTCTTTTCTAAACCAATTATTTAAATCTCCCCCTAGAACCTGGTAAAATGTTTGTACCTGCACACAGCAGGTGCAAAATAAAATTGTCGAATGAAAGAATTAATGAATAGATGGAGAAAGTTTGGAGAACTAGTGTCATGGAAGCCAAATGAGGAAGCAGTTGGTGAATAGTGTCAAATGTTGCAAAATGTCCAAAGATTATAGAAAAGGACTTGATAATGAGAATATTAGTGGCCTTTAAGAAAACAGTGTTGGACATAGAAAGCAGGCTGCTTATAGAAAGTGATGAGGTGGTGAAACCTTCAAACATAGTCTAACTCCTTCTTACTTTGATTTTTGGTGCCCAGTAATTTAAGAGTATCTGCCTTGAAAGATGAAGCAAGGGGAAAAAGCAAAAACTCAAACAATTAAATTATGCTTCTAGTTTACATGCTAATGATTTTAGAGATCAAAGCTAATGGAAGAATACAATTTGGGGAGTAATCTGTGGATTTCTTTCATTCACAGCTTGTGAATGTGCCTACTTTTTCAATGCTCATCTTTATCTCTTGCACAAGTCTCTCTTCTCCATTTCAGTAAAAGATGGCTATAACTGAAAGGGAGCTAGTAAAAACTAAAGACAATAGGACATTGTTTGAAAAGCTAGGATGTTATCAATTGTTGCACTTGGAGCAGAAAGATATGCCTACTAAGGAAAGGGAAAGTATAAAGATACTCAATTTTTAAAATCAAATTCTGCCTACATATAATGAATGCAGACTGCAAACCTTGAAGATTTATCACATCCTCACTGTTAGAGAACAGCTGTGTGCATTACTAGAAACTGCTCTCATTTCACACCACCTATCCCCTTGCATCAGATTTTGGGTATGTGTCGGCTGGGAAGACCCGGGAATTCTTCTGGCAGCACAACATAGAGTCTGCATGTAGGACACGTCCCCTGTTGTTTCAGCCATGGTTTAATGCACTATAGATGAAAAAGAAAACAAGTCAATCAGTGAGAGAGAAATACCTACTACGCCAAAAAAAGCTGTCGCCATTTATACTAGTGTCTCCCAAGTCTTACTTGACAAATTTCCAAGACAGTTGCTCCTTCCCATCCCCTTCTTTACTGCCATTAGTCCCACCCCACTCTGTAGCGAAGCCCCTTCTCCTCTTGGTGACAATTCCTCATGGAAAGAGAATGTAGCTGGCACCAGTAACCCTATTTTCCCTGCTTAGGAAAATGTTTTCACAGTCACCATGTTTCTATTTCTCCTGCCTTTAACTCCCAAGGGGATCTTAAGGCCACAACATGCCATGGCTCTCAAATCCAGTTTCCATTTCTTTTTACTGCTCTACTGGGGACAGCTAGGTGGTGTAGTCAGATAAGAGTACTAGGCCTGGAATCTGGAAGATCTGACTTCAAATCTAGCCTCAGATACTTGCTAGCTTTGTGACCCAGGGGAAGTTACTTAACCTCTGGTTTGCCTATTTCCTCATCCGCAAATTGGGGATACAAGTAACAATATCTACCTTTCAGGAGTGTTGTGAGGATCAAATAAAATATTTGAGAAGTGCTCAGCACAGTGCCTGGTACATAGCAGATTTTATATAAATGTTAGCTATCATCATCATCATCATCATCCACCTATCCATATTCATCACTTGGAAAACCCCTTACATATACACCATCAAGACATAGGCACAAATAACTAATACAGGCCTCCCCCATGCATTGTCCAAAGATGCCTTGTATACTTGTATTAAAGGAAAGAACTCAATACCTATTAACAAAAAGGGCTAATGTTTTAATTTAAAATCCCCTTCATGATGGATATGCTTCAGGACTGGTGTCTTACTGACAACTGTGATAGGACAGGCAAATGGCTGAGAATCTTGCTTTCAGACTTCCTGGACATGAACCGGCTACTTGTCAAGTCATCTCAATGACTTGCTGGCTATCCATCTTATCTTTGTTAACAAGGCAGAGAGAAGTAATGAATCATATGTCAGAGAGGAGAGAGGAGGGGAATGGGAGGGACAAAATGGAAAATAGAGGATCCATCCCTAAAAGGTAAACTGAATGAATGACCTATATTTTATCCACTAAGACAACGGCAACTAGTACACTAAGTTTGCATGAAAACTTATTTCCTAGTTTTTAGTCTCTTTTAAAAATTCAAGTGGGGAAGAAGAAATATCATTCTCAGTGATCTTTCAGGATTAGGCATGCTATGTATCTCTCTTTATAGCAGTGCAGAGATGCAAAATGTAATTCCAGTTTGTATCGTATATCTTTGAAATAGTTTTCTATGGCTAGGGCTTGAATGAGCTGGCTATTGTTCACTTCCCTGAGAAACCTTCCTCATATAAGATTATCTTTTCCCGTGTCAAATTACATCTCTGCAACAGAAAGCCCAGATTACAAATTGTATATCGATAATACTTGTACAGCAGCAGAGCCAAGAGTTAGATTAATCTATATAAATGCCAAGAATCCACAAAAGGCCTGCCTGCCTCACATTATTCTAACATCAAACACTCAGGTTCTGAACATCTTAAAAGGAAAATACAAGAAGCCTAGGCACCATGCTTAGCTGCTTCTTGTGCTGTGTAGTCATAGCAGACTATCATTAAGCTAGGGATGTGATCCTCTGGATAAAGGATGACAGAGAATATTTACAGCACACCAGTATGAGGGCCCTGTACACTAGAGTGCTGCTTCAACACACTTGCAGAGGCCTACCTACTGGGATTCTTACTCCTGGAGTCTTCCCCATCACAGTCTTGGTTTCTCTTTAGGAAGAAGCATATGGAAATATGAACAGAATGGTTAACAGCTAGGGCCTGAGAATAAGGAATAGGATGCTATCATCAGAAAGGTTCTGAGTAACACCACCTGGCACAGTACCATGTAGCCAACAGCTATCAGAGGCATACTAATGGATAACAAGGAACAACCAAAAGGAGAAGCATGGTGATACAAAGCATGTAAGCAAATCAAAGGACCTGCCTCTGACACCACCTAGCTGTGTACTAGTGAGCAGGCCAGCTATCCTCTCTGAGGCCTAGTTTTCTCATATGTGTATGTTTGTCCTTCCTTGCCAAAGAAGACCATGCCATCAGAGAAATGATGACATGACTTACACTTGACTTTGTTTTGAGTGAGGGAGGGCTGTGCAGGCCACTAGCCTCACTTCTCCTCCAGAACCATCTGAATCCAGTGACCAGATATTCATCAGGATGACTGGAGATAAGGATGAGGCAATTGGGGTTAAGTGACCTTCCCAAGGTCACACAGCTAGTGTGTCAAGTGTCTGAGGTGAGATTTGAACTCAGGTCCTCCTGACTCCTGCACTGGTGCTCTATCCACCGCACCACCTAGCTGCCTCCTTTCTTATCTGTAACATGGAGACAACTGCAGCCCATCAACCACATGGCTGTTGTGGGGATCAAATGAGATAATGTACGTAAAGGATTCTGCAAAGCTTACATCTCTACATAAATGTCTGCCACTATTATACTTATCTTTATCTATAAGATGATTAAGGAGAGCTGAAGGCAAGTCTCTAACCACTCATATTTTAGAAGCCAAGTAAAGTCTGGCTTCCTGTAGAATTGAGTCCAGGGAGCAGTACTTGCCAGAGAGAGCCCAAGGTGATTTAACTAGTCTTGTCCAGCGCTTAACGAAAATGATGTGAGGAAATGGTGCTGAACAGGGAATAGTCTCCTGCAAAAGCCTTTCCCAACCCTGCTGAGGGGATGTATAAAGGACAAGAGGATGATGTGAGTCACTGCTGTGCTCCAAATGAGCATGTGGCTGTGTCTACCTGTGAAGGGACATGTAATCTTACTAAGAATCACACCATTTCAGAGTTGGAAAGGACCTCAAAGGTTATCTAACACCCCTTCTTAAAGTAAGAATCCTCCTTAATTCATACCTGACATGATTTTCCTGAATCCCCTTAAAGATTTCCAGTGCATGAGAACTCACTACCTCCAGAAGCACTGCATTTCATTTTTGGCCAATTCTAATTTTCAAAAGCTTTTTTTATTTTTAAACATGTCTTACTGATAAATCCTCCCTCTTTTACATTACTGTCACAATTGCTTTCCTTGTAGCAACTTAAAATTTGTCTCAGTACTTCTAAGTAAGTATTTATTTAAGTCATCCTTATGGAAGGGATAGTTGAAGCCAAGGACATGGATGAGATTACAAAGAGATGGTGTAGAGGGAGAAGAGACAAGGATCAAAGACAACCTTGAGCGATACTGTGGCAGGTGAAATCTGAAATAACTGAGGGGCTTCCAAGCATATTGATTTATTAAGCAATACATGCCAATTGAGTAACACATTGAAACCAGGCCTCCTCAGCTTAGCACTGGGCCCCAAATACAGAAGGAGACATTCTATTAAGCAGTTAAAGAAAATGAGTAACAGGATATAATACAGGATACAAGATTAAGTAATCTGATTTATAATTGGAGGAAAAATTAAGGGCTTTCCAATTTGGGAGGGGGATAAGTGAGTTTCGAGAACTGAGAGGGGACAGTGCAAGCAGGTGGACTTTTCCACATGTGATACAGGATGTCACTTAATTCCTACAATTAGCAAGCAGGTGGAATTTACAGGAAAATGAAATTTAGGTCTCAAAATGGAATTTTGAGTTTTACAAAATGGTGTCAGCTTGGTTCACACAATCCCCACAATTCTCACTTTTAAGAAGGAAGAACACAAAGAGCAAGTGAAAGAGCCAGAGAAGGAGCTGTCAGAGGGTCGAGGGAAGCACAAGAGAGCAGTGTCATAGAAGGCAAAGGGTAAGAGAGTGTCAAGGACAGGGTAGGCAGTAGTAACAAATGGTGCAGGAAGGCCAACAAAAATGACTTGTAAACAAAAAGGATAAGCCTCAAAAAGAGAGAATCCCTGATTTACACCTTAATTTTAGAGTTTTGGGCCACTGGAAGAACTGTACTCACTGATCAGTTCAAGAGATCTCTCATAATACCTCTGCTGAAATCTAGATGTCGTGGAGGACAGAAATAAGAACTGAACCTATGATTTCACTGCTGAAGGGAACCCTAACAAAGAAATTTCCTCTACCAACATGACATGCCCAGGGTCATCCAGCCAGTAAACATCAGAAGTATATTTGACCTCAGATCTTTCTTGTTTTGAGGCCTATTCTCTACACACACACACACACACACACACACACACACACTCTCTCTCTCTCTCTCTCTCTCACATATCTGGAGAGCTCTCTCTCTATATATACATATATACACACATACACACACACTCGCACACACATGCACATACACACATATACACTACACATACATGTGTAGTGTATATATATGTAGTATGTGTATGTGTGTATATATGTATATATAGAGAGAGCTTTCTGGGTATATATAAAAGTGTATATATGTATGTGTGTATGCAGTGTGTACAAACACACATAAAATATATACTTCTCTCTGTGTGTATCTGGTTTTTATTTTTTTGAGATTTCTTTACAGTACACTGCAAACCAGAGAGCAGATGGCAGCCTACCAAATACTGATCTAGACAACTGGAGAACTTAAATAACTTACCTGAGTATGAAATTTATGAGCACAAGCCAGCACAGAAAGGTTTTCTGGAGTGAGGTTGTCATGGCAGATCACACAAGGCTCTTCCTCATCACCCTATGTATGTGAAATACAAATAAGCACATTTTATCTTTGTTGAGCTATACCACTCTGACCAACCAGAATGAATGGCTCTAGATGCTAAGCCCTTCTGTCTTTTCTGTGGACCTTCCTCCATTATGTCCTTCCTATTTCTCATAAATGTTCAACTTCTTTTCTGTTGATCCTTTCCACTGGCCTAGAAACAAACTTAGATGTCCTCTATATAAAAATATCTTGTCCTGACCCTGCTACCCTCTTAGTTTCATTCTCTTCTCTTTCAAAGAAAAACTTTTAGAAATAATATTCTACATTCATTATCTTAACTTGCTCTCCATCTGCTATCTCCCCAACCCCTTAATCTAGTTTCCAGCTCTAACAAGATCAAGAATATCCTTCTTATGAACAAAATCAATGGCCATTTTTTAGTACTCATTCGTCTTATCTCTTGAATTGAATACTGCTGACCATTTCCTCTTTGCTATGCTTTTTTTCCTTAATTTTCATGGCATTTTACTATCAAGCTTCTCCTCTGACCACCCCTTTGCTGGCTCCTTCACTGGCTCTTTATTTTCTGATGAACTTGCCCACTGATGAACTCCCCCAAGACTCTGTCATTGGACCTCATATCTTCTCTCCCTAAATTCTTCTTCTCAGATTCTATGTCCATCATCCTTCCTTTAATGATCATTTCTATAAGGACAACTTCCAAATCTTAACCTCTGTTCCCAACCTTTACTTCATAAATCAATCAACAGCTATTTATTAATCATATACTGTGTCAGACACTGTCCCATATTTATAATTGCTTGCTGAATTTCTCCACCCGGATGGCTCACCAATACCTCAAAATCACATACGTTAAGTTTATTTCAATGTTTTCCCTCTCTGCTAACATCTATTTTTTAGATACCAACATCCTCACATCCCCCATAGCTGGAATAATCTTTGGCTCATTCATATGCCTCTCAAAATAACTGAGGCCCACATAGGTGCAATTCAGTTGGGTGCCAAATGTCAATCTTCCTCTGAGGTTTATCCTTCCTCTATATACTACTCATTCTATTCCCTACTGCTACTACTCTAGTTCAGGCTCTCAATACCTCTTATTTGACAAATATAACAGCCTCAAGAACACTCTATCTGTCTTTTCACATTGATGCCTCTGTAATCTTCCTTCTCCACTTCTCTGACTACATCACTCCTCTATTTTAAAAAAAATACCTGCTACCCACTATGGGGCCTGGCATGATTTGACTCTAGCTCACTTTTTTGGTTTTCTCTCACACTAGTCTATATTATGACATAACTGAACTTGCCATCATCCCTCTTCCTCATGTTGCCATCTCTTACTTCTAAGCCTTTGCTTCTACCACCCTCCTCTCTCTCCCTCACCCCCTATCTCCCTGGATGCCATGCTTTAAGTGGATTCTCTTTCCAGTGAAATCCCTCCCTTCCTTCAAATCTCAAATCAGATTCTGCCTCCCCTATTAAGGCTTTGCTTCTCCCCCAGCTAAAAGTGATCCATTGCACTTCACATTTCACATGGTACTTTATATGAATGTCTTCTTGGCATTCATGGTACCCCACCTTGTTTTATATGTATTTCTATATAATCTTTAACCCTGCCTTTAGACTACAAGCCCCTTGAATTGAGGTGCAGTCTTATTTCATCTTTGTATTCCCAGGGCCCAGAACAGAGTTGGTACTTTAATCAAAGTTTGTGGAATCAAACTATGTTACCAAATTTTTGGTCCCTTCCCATGCCACAGGGACCTGTGGGTTGAGGGGTCTCCAGGCAGAGCGTGGGGGTTGGTCAATGCTGGGTTTAGGCTGAGGATGGCTAGGAGGAATGGAATCAGTGCTCTGCACGCCTTGTACTTGGTTCTGAAAATGAAAATATCATGATGAATATTCTGTGCTTAAGGCCCTAAAACAAGCCTGTGCAACATATGGCTCACAGGCCACTCGCATTCTGCCAAAGAGGCATGTTGTGTAGGCCTGCCCAAGGGTATTAGGACTCTTAATCACTCCTTAATAAAGGGCCAGTGAGACCTATTAGCTCTGTCTGAGAACAGCCTTGGGGCCTGAGGATGACCTGAGCTGTAGTCTACATTTTACATGGGCAGCCAGAAATTCTTTCTTGGGTTGCAAGCAGGAGAGCAGGCCATGACCCTCAGGCCAAATGTCGTGCAGGCTTGCCCTAAAACATTTAGAACTTCTGGGGTTGAGTAAAGTGATCTAATAGTATGCAGAAGGTTAAGAGAGGAAGTCTTTTCATTTTGATTCATAGATTCCTGATAAATCTGGCCTCAACATAGGGTGATTTTTGCCTCTTTAAAAACAACTTCCAAAGGATAATAAAGAAAGCAGGAGAAAAAAAATGGAAATTGTTTCTATATGTCCTATACAAAACAAGTCTTCCCAGAAAATCAGCAATTTTCTTTTCCTTTAAAATAATGCAAATTTAATTAAAGGTGAGCTGGTTTGATTTTTACCAGGCCCAGTTGCCTGGATTTCTCCAAAAGGATCAGTGGATCAAGAGTAATGGTAATTGCTCATTTTTTTAAACCATTAATGAATGGTCCAAAATTTCTTGAACAAATGGTTGCTTTGCTGAGTTTTTAAAGTTGAGGTGATTAAATCAGTCAATATTCTTGGAGGCTGCACAGGGTCATGGCAAGGAGTTTCTTACCTGGGATCTTTTAGGTTCAATCATTAGGGAAACTCTACGAACTATTTCATCAAATGTTAGCCCAATCAAGGATCTACCATTGGCATCCTTCAGTTTTCGTAAAAGGTCTGTGAGCTCCTTTCTGAAAGAGATCAAATATAACAAGTTCCTGGAACTCTCATCATCCCATAAGCATGTGCACTCTGATCTCTCTATGAAAACATCTTACAGGCTTCACATCCAGTGTCCCTGTTCTAAAAATTGATTGATTACCATGGAACTCCATGTAGAAACACTTGGTACTCAGCCCTTACATGTCTCAAGGCCCCCACAGCTTAGGCTGTGCTAATATGTCAAGTATTTCTTCCCCAACCAAAGATACTTTAATGTTAAGTCACAGAAAGGATGGTGAAAGGGCACTGCGTAAAATCAATCTGCCATTCACTTATTTATGTGATAAATTTATGATTCTCAACTTGTTTCTCCCTAGGAACTGACATTTTCCTCCTTAATCCTGCTGTTATAGGGTCCTCTGGCTCCTCTGCAAACACAAAGAGTTTTCATCAGAAATATTGAAATGCTCAAAAAGAACTAAGGAACCTGATCAAATTAAATCATTAATTGTAAAGTGCCTAGCACAGTGTCTAACACATAAGCACTACATAGATGTAAGGTGGTGATGGTGGTAGTAATAATCTTGCTTTCTCACATTTTTCAATATCATGTGACCCAAAGCCTGGTCCCATCTTAGCATCCATATAATGGATTACAATGTAAATATCATGGAAAGCAGCTATAGAATGGGACTAACACTAGATTTGAGAGTCTTGAACTTGGGTTCAAATCCTGGTTCTACCAATTATTAGCCTGGTGTAAGCTTGGGCAAGATGTTTAACATTTCTGAGTCTCATTTTTCTCCTACACAAACTACAAGGGTTGAGTTACATTACTTTTAAGGTTACTATCAACTCTAAAATGTTTATAAAACAAATTTTCTTTTGCTATTACTGCAATTAGAATTCTTTATCAGGCCCTAGTGCTTTATTTTCACCATCAATTTTATTGTTGTGAATTTATTAGATCTTAATTTAAGCCTGAAACATGGTACAATGTATATTGTGTTTTACAGATATATAAAATACAGGACTTCATTCATATGAAGAGATTTTCAATGATCAGAATTGTTTACATTTGCAGAGAAGTGGTATTAGAAGATACTTCCAAGTGGAGAAGCTAAAAGGCCTATCACCACTGTCACAGCTAGGAAAAGTCCAATTGGGACCACCACATTTCCGAACACAGAAACTAATGCCACTAAATAACATTAAAAAGCAGCAACCTTAAACCTAAGAAAAAGAAGTTCTTGTCTGTATAACAGTCATGACATTTCAAGATAATTGTTACAGTTGGATGCCTGTAAAGACTGTATAAGTTTAGGTTCATAGGATCAAAGAATTAGAGGTAAAAGGAACTTTACTAGTCATCACAGACAAAATGGTTAAGTGATTTGATCAGTTTCACACAGCTAAAAAGTAGCAGGGGCAAGATTTGAACTGAGGGCTTCCAAACTCCAAGTCCAGGGCCCTATTCCCTATAACTTGATGACTCTCAAAATAACTGAAGCCCAGAAGGTGAAGTAACTTCTCCAGAGCCACACAGCTAATAAATACAAGATCTCGTGCTAGGATTTAGAGCTATGAGGGATCTTAGAGACCATCAAGTCCAACCCCCTTATTTTAAAGATAAGGAAACTGAGGCTGAGAGAGGTTCAATTTCTTGCTCAGGGTCACACAGGTAGTATCTGAGGTAGGATTTACACTCAAACCATCCTGCCTCCAGCACTCTCTCTCCACTCTACCAGGATGTCTCATTGGTTAGATGTATACTCCACAGCTGGTCATTTCAAGAGGGGCAGAGCTAACCTAGAATCAAGGTTTAGGATTAACACCCTAAGAAGCAAGAAATGAAATGGAAATTCCCAGTTGTGATCATGATACTACTGGACATTTCTATGGTGCTGCAGAGCTTTCAGATTCTTACAGCAGCCCCAGGAATCAAGCAGAAGATACAGATTTTACCCTCCTCTTTTAACAGATCAAAATCCTGAATTTTACAGCAGTGACTCACTGAAGTCACTAGCTTCTTAGTGACACAAGCCAGTCCAGAGTCCAGGTTTCTCCCACTAGCCCATGCTACTTCTCTTCTACCAATTCCTTCTCCGAATATTTCCTTTGTCCTCTGGTAGAAACAGTTAGGAGGCTTAGTGGAAAGTGCTGGGTCTGGAGGCAGGAAGACCTGAGTTCAAATGTGGCCTGAGACACTTACTAGCTGTGTGACCCTGGACAAGTTACTTAACCTGTTTGTCTATGTTTCCTTGACTGTATGAGGAAAATAATGACAACTACTTCCCAAGGTTATTGTGATGATTAAATAATATTTGTAAAGCTCTTAGCACAATGCCTGACACATACTAGACATTTAATTAATGTTTTTTTCCTTGCTTCCTTCTGAGAACCTGATAAAGCAACGGCCAAATTTCTGTAATAACAAAATACACCTATTTCAAAATACATCACCAAAGTAAACCTAGCTTCAGTAGTAACCCGTATAACTTGTGCCTACCATTAAAGCAATACTACCTGCTATATTCTGGAAAGGCAGTTTTTAGCTTATCCATAATCCTCTCCCAGCTGATCTTGATGCGCTCATTTCCCATGACTGCCTCAGAAATTCCAGTTTCCAACACTGGTGCTTGTAAAGGTTGGGCCATACCTGTCACCTGAAAGGGTGATAATGTCATTGTCATAGGAAATCTTTTAATTCAACACAACAAACATTGCATAGATGCTCAAATATCTACATATGGGTAAGACTCTAGGCTAAAGGCTGGGAGATCAAAGACAAAAATAGTTCCCACCTTAAAAAAAAATCTTACATTCTATTAGGGGTGGAGGGTAAGAGAACCACCAAAGAGAGAAGGTGCCACATGGACTGATATATGAAAAAAGTAATGGCCTCTAGGGTGTGAAGGCACACATGAGAGAGCCTGTGCAAAAGTGAGGGGATGGGAGATTGGGACATTGAGTTGGGAGAACAGAAAACAGTGAGAAGTCAACTTAATATCAGAAAACATTTCCTAACAATTAGAGCCATTTAAAAATAGAATTGGATTCCTCAAATGGTAAAGAGTTGCCCACCCCTGGAGGATTTCAATCACAGGGCAGAGCTGGAGGACCTGTAAGGAAGTACTTTGCAATGAATTTCTGTCCAGAACTAGGAGAGGTTGGACTAGAACAGGAGTTCTTTACCTGGGGTCTATGAATAGATTTAAGAGGATCTATGAACTTGGAAGGGAAAAAATTACACTTTTGTTTCAATATAACTGGTTTTCTTTTTAACCCTATGTAATTTACTGTATTACATTTAAAAACATTATTTTGAAAAGGGGTCTACAAGCTTTACTAGACCACCAAAGGGGTCTACAACACAAGAAAAGGTTAAGAACTCTTGGACCCGCTGATTTCTGAGATCCCTTCACATTCTGTGATTCTGTGATTGAATTTTTCAACTATCTTTTGGAATCGTGTGGGGCCATTTGGTGAAAATAACAAATGTTTTCTGTGCTCTGGTGCAACCCTTATCTCTACTCCTCCATCTTCCAGTATCAGGGAGATTGAAACAGAAGAGGAAACAAAATACAAGACCTACAAAGACCACTATAGCAACCACTCTCAAGGATTTCCCCAAAGCCCACCCTTGGCTATAAAAAAGAAAATGTTCTCTATGATATACCTCTTAAATAAATAATTTTATTTACCAAAGGTGGTCTAGCCTGGCTAGTAGTAGAACCAACTCCAGAGTATGATGAAGCAAGCTGAGGAGAATTGGGAATAGCTCTCAAGGAATTTTCCTTCATGATATGCTTTCCCAAGAAATGCTGCATCTGTAATGAGAGAGAGAGTGAGTGCATGCATGTGTGTGAGTGGGTGAGTGCAGGGGAGGGGTTAAAATGGGCTATGTAGAGAATATTTGGGGCTGAATCATGTATAATACTGGAAATATAATCTAAGTGCTTGAGTGCATAAGTAACATAAAAAGGCAGGGAGATTCAACTCAATAAGTGGTTAAATATCTACCTTGCATTAAAAGTAGGCACTGTGCCAAGGGTTTCAGAGTATCAAGACATCTGTAAAAGCTGTGTGTGTGTATGTGCTGGGAACTGGACTAAACAATTTCTAAGATCCCCTCAGCTCCAATATTCTTTCTATGAAAAGGAAACCCTGACTGAATTATCATGTGTCCATGCTGAGTGCAAATATTGACATTTTGTCATTTTATCTTAATTCCACTAAGCATTCATAGAATCACAGAATTTTAGAGCTGGAAGAGACCTTAGAGATAGTCTAGTCCAACTCCTTCCTTTCACAGCCGAATGCCAGAACTATGAGAAGGCACCCATTTCTCTCCTGTATATTAGCATGAAGTCACAAACATGTGCTAGGATTCCCCGGTACATGTTGACCTTTCACAGTTGGAATGGGAGAGGAGTGAAAGGCAGAGCACTTTGAATGCAGAAGAAGGCTTGCTGGTTTCACTGATCTTCTGGGAGGATACACAGGAGGTTTTGAGATTGGCCATACTATAGAGGACAAAGAAGAAGCCTAAAAAAGGAAGTAGAACAAACGCTATGGCTTTTGGGATGTTTTGAGTCTAGGGAGCTGTCACACAAGAAATTTCAGCATTACATGAAGCTGGACTAGAATACTAAGGAACTGTTATCCTTAAAGGGCCCCTGAATATTGGACAGATAATGTACGGGGGGGAAAAATACAATGAGATTAGGCAACCCTTAGAGAAGACATTTAAATATAACTGGGCTAGAATTCCTCCTATAAAGACTTCAGGTGCATTGCAGTCTGCAATCTGAGCATTATTCATTATTCCTCAATTTTTAGCAAAAACAAAATGAACCTTTATAATTTATAAACAATAAAAATGTGGGGGCAGGGGAAGGGAGGTAGACTTATGGTTTTAGTGTAGGGAACTCACTTTGTGGAACCTCCCTCCACCAACACAGATTAATGTAGGATCTTAAAGACTGCCTACAAGACTGGGAAGTGAAGCATCTTAGCCCCAGTCACACAGTCAGGGGCAGGAATAAAGTCTGGTCTCTTGGATTCCAAAGCCATAATAGCAATCATTCTTTATATTTGCACAGTACTTGGTAGTTTACAAAGGATTTTCCACATAAATTAATTCATATTACCTTTACAATAGCCCTGTAAATTAGGTACAGCTGGTATAATTTTCATTATTTTACAGAAGAGAGACCAAGTGCCTTGCCTTTGTAGTTTACATAGCAAATTTGTAACAGGACCAGAACTTGAACCCAAATCTTCCAACTCCAAGCTCCTTGCTCCTTCTACTATACCTTTCACCTATCCCAGCACTGGCACTGATCTTTGCTGCAGAGCAAAGCAGTTAATTAGCAAGAACATTCTAGAGCCTCAAAGGAAGCAAAGTGTCCCCCTCAGACAACTGGTCAAAAAAAGATACATTAAGGGTTCTATTACTGCACTTTGCTTTGCTCAGCTGTTTTAGTTTTTTTTCTTATTCTCTCTGGTTTGGTTTGGTTTGACTTTGTTTTTACAACAGTTTGACTAGTTGGAAAGTTTTCTTGAAGTGGCTGCAGTAAAAAGTTTATCTGCATAATTGTGAAATGATCACTAGCCTCAGGCCCTTGGAATCATGCTGGCCTGGTATCAAGAAACTCTAGGAGTTATTTTAAACCAGGGAGACTCTGAAATCAGACTGAATTAGATCCAAAGGTGTCTCCTTTTGGCCACCTTGAAACTAAACAGAATAGGATGCTGAAATACCTCAGTATCCTTTGGGCTACAAGTAACCAGTTAGTCCACTCCAATGCTCAGCATCTGGTTGTCTTCTGGGACCCTGAGGCCACTTTAACAGTGTCATGGGAGAAGGTTCAGACAGTACCTAGGGGCAGAAGGCTTAAGTACCTCAGTAGTTTTGGGACATATCTCACTTCAAGTACAGAATTCTTGTTGAATTTTGCACAGTCATATCAGAGTGGCTATAATATTCAAATCCTGAGTAACATTGATGGGCTCACAACGTATATACATAAGAAGATCTGAGTTCATTACAATTCTAAATAAGACAGAGGGTTTGTATCAGACTCTTTCTTGGGGTTCTTTTCAATTCCAGATTCCGTAATTTCAGCATAGATTTCAGCATATCTCTGTCTTGAAGTCTGCTTCCAGGTAAGTCACTCTAATGCTGTAGTCTCCCTATCTAAACGAATGGAGAAAATACTTGCAGGGTTCTCCTAGAGGGAGAATGGACAAGCCCCACAAATACTTCTCTTCAGCACTCATATTCCTAGCCTGTCCATGTGCCTGCATATCTAAATACATGTCTCACTCCTGGACCACTAATTCATTGTTGGTGGAGTTGTAAATTGATCCAACCATTCTAGAGAGCAATTTGGAACTGTACCCAATGAGTTATAAAAATGTGCATACCCTTTGACCCAGCAATACCACTTCCAGCGCTATATCCCAAAGAGATCATAAAAATGGGAAAAGGGCCTACATACATGTACAAAAATATTTATAGCAACTCTTTATGGTGGCCAAAAACTGAAAATTGAGGAGATTCCCATCAGTTGGGGAATGGCTGAACAAGTTGTGGTATATGAATGCACTGGAACACTATCGTGCTATAAGAAATGACGAACAGGCGGTTTCAGAAAAATCTGCAAAGACTTATATGAAACTAATGCTGAGTGAGGGGAGCAGAACCACTGTACAATGTAAACAGCCACAGTGTGCAATGAGTAACTTTGACAGACTTTTCAAACAGATTTACATAGGTCTTCTCAGCAATGCAAGGATGATGGAAAATGCCATTCACATCCAGAGAAAGAAAAAGCAAATCTGAATGCAGATCAAAGCATACTATTTGCTGTCTCTTTTTGTTTTGTTTTTTCCTTCTCATGGTTCCTCCCATTCATTTTAATTCTTCTATACAACATGACTAAAGTGAAAATATGTTTAATAAGAATGTATATGTAGAGCCTTTATCAGATTGTACAATGTCCTGGAGAGGGGAAAGGGAGGGAGTTGGAGAAAATTTAAAACTTATGGAAATGAATGTTGAAAACTAAAAATAAATTTATAAAAAAAAAGTTTCACACCTTTATGCCCATTGTAGAAATACGTAACTTTGCCTGAGTTAAGAAAATTATGCAACCAGAAAAGCTAACCGACAAGCTAATTTAAATATTAGTAAGGTGGCACTGCTCAGAAGAGAGGCTCATGAGTGAGTCCTTCAAGGGCTTTGCAGCATAAGATATGGCAAGTCTCACCTAGCTATGAATGCTGTCTGGGGACCCAGTTTGGCCAAGTTTAGAGAGGCTGGTCACCAGCTTGGCCACAGGGAGATGCCTTGTCTGACCATGGTACCTCTCCAAGGTCATCTTTTGAGCTGTAGAGGACTTGCAAGCAGCACTGGTGGAGGGATGACTCACATCAATGAAATCATGATGTATTAAAAAAAAAATTAATGAGGACTTTGAATTAACACTGTTACTTAACAAAGAGTAAAGCTACAATGGCAAGCAGCAAAAAAATTAGAGTAGTGGTGGTGGTACAGAGTTAAGAATTATAGGTAAGAATTAACAAAGTCTGGAGTATAAGCTAATATTCAACCTAGTACTGGTAGGGCATTAAAGTGGGAAATGTTTAATAGCTAAGAAATACAAAGGACCTAGGTTGGCCTGTTATCTTATTAAGTATCTCTTAAAGGTAGGTGTATAAAGAAAGCTGATGAGGATGAGAGCATGAATAAATGAAAAGAAAAAGGATTTATTAAGTGCCTACTATGTAAGAGTCACTGTGACAGGTGCCTGGGCTATGTAAATCCAAAGCTCTACCTTTACGGAGTCCACACTCTAATGGGTGAAACATCATATTCAGGGCAGGAATGGCCAGGGAAGGAAGTCATGTTCTGAAAAATCTCAGGGGAAAGGGCCAAAAGGGAATCAATGTGTCAATCCTAGTTTCTAATAGCAATAATCTGACTATAATTCCAAGAACAAGAGGTAGGAAGTTGGATAAGAGAGGGGGCAGAGCAGAATCTTCTACGATTCTCTAAAAGATGAAGATATCTTATACAGATATTACTATCCAATGCATTATGATAATTTAGTAGCATAGGTTTACTTGAGGGTAGAGACTTTACCATACTCTAATGTGTATGAATATAATTCTTCTTACTATTCACAACATATTCCATATATATTGCAAATTCCACATTTTATAGTACTACTGCTTTATCAAGATGAAGGTGACTTTTAAAAATCCAATATTTTTTACCAATATATCAGGACTGGGTGGTGGTGGAGGAATCTGTACTGGAGGCAAGCAATTCAGAGGATAACCATTCTTCACCAGAGCAATTTGTTCATTGTATTGTGTCTAGTGAAAGAAGAAAAGCATAGTTCAGAACATTGTCCATTTTGAACAAACAGGATTTCAAATTAATTTTTATTTCATTTGCATCTTTAAATGTAGTGTAAGACTATAAATACTATATACGGTGTGACAGTCTATTTAAGAAACTGATTTCTGAAGGTAAATTCAACTAGTTGTTAGTGGAGGAAAATATTTAATATTAATTCAAATATCTTTACTAATATCATGGTCAATTCACAGATCTCACTCTCTTTCTAACCCCAGATATTTATACTGTAAGTCATGAGTTCTTGGACGTGGCCCCCACACCTGAAGCTTAACATATTGTTTACTCTGCATTATTCCTCATTAGGTGGGAAAATGTGGTCTCTTAAAAGAAAACATCAGATTACTGCTTCTGTCCCACTGAACAACTCAAATAATAACTTACATTTTTATAGCACATTTGGATTTACAAAGAACCTGCCTCACAAAAAAAGTTCACAGTAGGAAAATGCAGAACAGTAACAAAAAATCACCTTTCTACTGATAACACAGCGAGGAAGATGTGAACCTGAAATATAGCAAGTCTGGAGAACAACTGAGGCAGCCTTGCTTTGTTTGATACTTTGCATTAGGTTAAATGATTGTGCTGGCCATTACCAGGATGGAGTCAGATAGCCAGATCACAGATGGGAGAGGGGGTAGAGGAAGGTACAGCACAGGAAAACTGGACAAGTCCTAGCTCTTCCTAAGTCAGTTCAAACAAAATAACAAAGTTGTAATATGAAATATCATAAATGAGATGCATCTGCTTTTCACAAAAATACCAAAATATATTTCAATCACCCATACTACAGCTTTTCCCCATATCATTTTCATTGATGAAAAGTTTCCTATGAGTTTTGCAAAACAATAATGGAATGATTTAGACCTAGAAATTAATAAGCTTATTTGTTTTCATTTTATTCCCCCCCACCATTCATACTAACACTAAAAACCAAGTCGGCTGTTTACTTTTGCTTTATTATTTTAGAATTAGATTTTAAATTCTAAGAAACTAGATGTGAAGCACAGCATATTCCATCATTTCCAGAAGTTAAGGGGAAAAAAGTGACAATTTAAGAAAATTTGCATGTGTGTATAGCATCCACAAGTCCAAAATCCAAAAAAAACCTTATTCATTAAACCAAATGTAAATATAACTTAATAAACACAATGCACAACATCACCTGTATACATCCAAGAGCTATTTCTAAAGGAATCAAGTTTTATTTTAAGATCATCGCATCTGAGTTAGACAGTTTTCTTGAAAATGTTCTTACCCTGCTGAATGCAATTTTGTTCCTGACATCTGCCACAATGGTATCCCAACTTTCTACAGCTGCTTTTAGCTGAAGTGATTCTGGATGGCTGGTACAGAAAAAAAAAGTGACACGTGATAAATTTCCCTCATTTCATATACCATTTAAGGTTTCCTAAAACTCTCTATAGGTTCTTAGGTGAAAATATCACTAAGGAAGTCTGAGGCATGATGATGATGATAATATGCAGATAAGAATGCAAGACACAGAAGCACATTATACAGACTGTCAACATTTTCATGCATTGTCCTTTTAAACACTTCATCCTGAGCACACAGGTTAAATGGCCCCAGTAGGAAAATGCAAACCAGTGTTGAAAACAACCAGTCAAAAAACGCTTTTCAAGTGGACAGAACGTTACTCAAAAAGGGTTTGTTTGTTTCTTTTAACACTTTTAAGAATGTGAAATACAGTGCTTTTTACCCAGTAAAACTAAGCCACTTACAGAGAAGCAAGGTATTTTGTTTTGTTTAATTCAGAGGAAGAATCTATTTAGGGCAAATTGGTCTAGATACTTTTCTACCCAATACTGTTCCAAAATAACGTAGGGGAAGAGAGGAAAGGAAGAGCCTGCCACAGAGTGAGACATCCTCGCTAAATAGCGAATGAGTAGATTCTGAGGCAGTGACTGATGAATGATGTAACAGGTTAAACTCAACTTCCAGTGCGTAGCTCAGGTCTCACAAGTATTAAAGCAGGAGGTGATTCAATTCTATCGCTTCCCCTTACAGATATGAGTCATCTTGGTGTCTTTGATCACCTGAGAAGAGGTCTCTTTTCATCTTTCAAAAGGCTCCATGGGATTAGTTAGATAGCAATCCTCCTTCAGTACCACCCAGCTCCCAGGAAGCAGGGAAGCAGCCTGGCTATCTCTTTGAGGTATAAGTTACTAATAAGAGCATCTACTTAACAGAAACCAGCATGGTCTCAATTTCAGCAGTTTTTTTTCTTTCCATCCTCTCTAAACTTTAGGGATTCCCCTTGAAGGGGAGGAAACTATTCCCTAGTCACTGAGGATGAAACTATCTCCTACAGCAGAGTATGGACCTGCCTTCCAAATATGAACTTGGGTATTGGTGATATCCTCTAAAAGACAAGAAGGGGGAGAGAAGGCTTTCAAACATAGACCTAAAAATAAGAATCTTTAGAAGAAAGTTTTACAATTAGTATGCATCCTATTCTGAAAAGGTATAGTTGACATGCAATCCAGTGCCTCTATTGCAAGCTCTTGATTTATTTCACTGTGGGGAAAGGGAGCAGTCTCCTAGTCCTCCTAAGTGAGACCCTGCTGTTTCTGTCTATACTTATATTTCTTGGCTGTCAGCTATTATTGCACACCAGCAGACTTCTCAACACTCCAACAAGAGACATCAGAACACAGACATGAAAGTGATTAAATGACTCGCTTGCAAAAATTACTTCTTTGCTCCAATCTCATCTACATAAAAATACAGACTTCCACTCACGTTTTACACATTGTCTGAAGTCAAGATGCCCTGAAGGGGAGGAAAGGTTACCTTGACGCCATGGTAGTTGCACGGATAAGCTGAAGCAGGCACTCCCTCTCAGTCTGTTCCAGCTGATGCAGGCCAAAATCTCTTCGGCTCTGCAGGAACCACACCTACAGTTTTTGACATTCAAAGAAAATCTAAAGACAGCCTTTCAAAATCTGGCATATCATACACAATTCACTTGAAGTGCAGTTCTAGTGACTTCCCCTTCTTTGCTTCTAATACTTTAATATCCCAACTCCAAAACATGATGCAAACCTTGGTTTCTTTGTCCATCATGCATATCTGATAGAGACTCCATGCTAATACCATGTAGTTCTCTGATGATTACAACTTTACTGAATATTGAGTTTGGTAGCAGCAAGGAAGATCCCAGAGCTCAAGTCCTGCTTCTAACAAGCCTAATAAATATTGGTACTGTCACGAGCAATATTAGATCTGTTCTATTTGGCCTCAGAAGTTAGAAACAAGAACAATAGTGGTACATGTTACAAAGAGGCAAACTTAGGTTTGAGGTCAAGGGAAAAAATTCCCTAACAAAGCTGTCTAAAAAGAGAATAGGCTGCCTTGGGAGGCAGCAAGTAATTCTTACTGGAGTTCTTCCAACACAGGACTCCTTGGGTATGCCATAGTAGAAAATACCTTTTTTGAGTAAGTGTTGGACTAGACGGCTCTTAAAGCACTCTCCAGTTCTGAAGTTTTGTGACTATGATGCTTCAATTAAGAGAACTCTATTCCAGTATTATTACTAATGATCCTTCTGCAAGATCAAGCTACCCTGGGCCTTACTCATTTGGGCCTGAAATGTAAACGGCACTCTGTAAGATATAGAGGCTGTAAACAAACATCCCCAAAGGCTTTGTCCAGTTGCCTGAAGTGGAAATGTCCCCTGTTTGTACCTGTGGTCTTAAGTGTTTCATTACAGCAAGAATCGAATGATGGCAGAAAAGTAACTTGGATTAGTTTGAAAAACATTTATGAAGAACATCAGTAATTAGGAGTTTTTGCTTTATTTTTTGAGAAATGGTAGGTCCTCAACAGCATTTACTAAAAAGGCAAAGAGCCTACAAACTACACAGAACCATGAGCTGGAGCTATGGTCCCCAAGTGGTTTTTTCAGTATTGTAGTAAGGGCAGGACATCTATTACTAAACTCACTGGTGTGGCAATAAGCAAAGCTCAGTTAAGACCTCTTTATTTCCTTTGCTTTTTTTTTTTTTTTTACCTCTGCTGTTATAGCTCTATTGGTTTCTCCATTCAGCTTGCTCAAGCACTTTTTAGCTTTAGCTTCCAGTTTATTCTTCTCCCTTTCCCATTGAGATCTAAAATATGAAAACACTAAAGAGTTAATGAGATAACCACAAGGATTTTCAGCATCATTACTTCATTAGAGATAGAGGCACAGACTGCATGACGACCATGGCATGGCCTTATCCCCGTGTGTCCCCCACTCTCACCCTAGTGGAGCATCAGCAAAAGCCAAACATTTGCCTGGGTCCTCTCCCTATCAGGATCTAGGTGATTGCTTTTAAATAGCTTAATATCTTACTGAATTCCATAGGTTGTTTCCCCAGAAAGTGAATGATCTCCCACAAAATCTGATTTCTAAAAGTATTTTCCATCTCAATGGAAGGAGCAACAAAAGATTATCCCTCTTCTCAATTCCTTTAGGCCATAACCTTTAAAGCCTATACTGATTATTTCAGAGTTTTAGGCCCTCGTGCATATGTCTGTGTTTGTGGACATACACATACATGCATGTGTGCTCCAAGGAACTCAGTGGCACTGAGTATCAGCCAGTTTAACTCATTCCACTGCACTTTCCCAGAGAAGGCCTAGAATTCTTTATACAGCAAACCAAGCATGTCCCTAATGAAGACCTTAAGTGAAAATGCTATCATTTTCTCTCCTTTATCTTAGGATGAACCATTACTGCATGATGGTCAAGAATCTGCTGCAATCAAATGAGATCAATTTATATTTCTAGTTTTTCTTTTTGATGGGAGATTAGAATAGTTAATGCATTTATCATACAGTATAAACATTTTATATTTTATTTGACAAACTTTCAAAAAGCATCTCCTCCATGATTTCTTAAGATAAACATTTGGACTCT
Source organism: Notamacropus eugenii (assembly GCF_028372415.1). Lineage (NCBI taxonomy): Eukaryota > Metazoa > Chordata > Mammalia > Diprotodontia > Macropodidae > Notamacropus > Notamacropus eugenii. The sequence continues at coordinate 360,172,792 of NC_092876.1, forward strand.
AGATGGCTTTCTTAATGAAAATCAAAATACAATATGACATTAAGTACTTGGAATAATTATAAAATATTTAATTAGATATGCTAAATACAGGGTAAAGGAATCAATTCTTTATTGCATCACCTTGGACACATTGGCTGCTGTCCTTTGTTCTCGAAGAGGACCAAAATGACATCACCATGATAAAGTGACGTTTCCACGTGTACGAGTATCCCTGATCAGACCAATATGAGTTTGGAATGCTCTACCACAGATTGGGCACAGATAATCCATGTGAACATTTGGGGTGGATGCTCCAAATTTACACATCCTATGTTTCTTTTGTGCTGTTTCAATTCTGCTTTGCTCATAGAGCACAGCACTCTTTCTGATGTGCACATACCATGCTAAGCTCCCATGTCTCACAATCAAATTCAAAGTTCTTGAGAGTGTCCTTGTATTGTTTCTTCTGGCCACCATGTGATCACCTGCCCCACGCAAGTTCTCCATAAAATAATCATTTTGGCAAGTGTACATTTTGCATTTGAACAACATGGCCAGCCCATCAAAGCTACGCTCTCTGAAGCACAGTTTGAATGCTTGGCAGTTCAGCTCAAGCAAGGACCTCAGTGTCTGGTACCTTATCCTGCCAGGTGATCCTCAGAATCTTCCTAAGGCAATTCAAATAGAAGTGATTCAGTTTCCTGGCATGGCACTGGTAGACTGTCCATGTTTCACAGGCATTCAACAATGAAGTCAGCACAATGGCTCGGTAGACCTTCAGTTTGGTAGTCAGTCTAATATCTCTTCTCTCTCAAACTTTTCTGTGGAGCCTCCCAAACACTGAGCTAGCTCTGGCAATGTGTGCATCAACCTTATTGCCGATGTGTACATCCCTGAAAAGTACACTACCAAGATAAGTGAACTTATCCACAGCATTCAAAACTTCTCCATTTGTTGTAACTGATGGTTCTACATATGGATGGTGTAGTGGTGGCTGATAGAGCACCTGTGTTTTCTTGGTGTTAATTATTAGGCCAAAATTAGCACAGACAGCAGAGAATTGATCCATACTTTGTTACTTCTCAGCTTCAGAGGCTACACTGAGTGCACAATCATCTGCAAACAGAAAATCACGCACCAACACTCCCTCCACTTTTGTCTTGGCTTGTGACCTTTTCAAATTGAAGAACTTACCATCATTATAGTAGTTGGCCTTGATGCTGTGTTCATCCTCATTGAAAGTACTTGACAACATGGCTGAAAACATCTTGCTAAAAAGTATGGGGGCAAGCACACAGCCCTGTTTCACTCCACTAGTGACTGGGAAGGCACTGTCCCCTATCCAGAACCTGGACAAACATGGCATCATGAAACTGAAGTACAATGCTGATGAACTTCTCTGGGCAACCAAATTTTGACATAATTTCCCATAAGCCCTCATGACTAACAGTGTCAAAGGCCTTGGTCAGTAATACAGATGTTGTGTTCAGACCTCTGTTCTGCTCCTGGCATTTCTCCTGGAATTGTTGGGCAGCAAACACCATATCAACTGTTCCTTGGACCTTTCTGAAGCCACACTAGCTCTTAGGTATATGACCATCTCCCAGGTGCTGGGGATGGAAGCTCAATTCCATGTGGACAGTCTCGGGCGGGTAAAGGTGGGAACTTCTAAATCTTAGAGTTCTCACAAGACCCCCCAGGAAACGACTGGGAATCGAGGTGAACCGAGCTATCTCGTGTATTTCCGCCTCTTCCCGTGAGAAACGTGATGGGAGAGAGCTCTCCCCGCCCTCGAGATTGTCCCGGATCTGGGCACACTATTGTTATCTAACAGCACGGTATTCAGATGCAAACTATGCGGCTGGAGAGCTTAAGTAGGATCAGGAAAGCCTGAAAGCTCTCTTGGGCGGAGGGGCCACGTGTGAGGACAACAAGGCTCCGCTTTTCCTCTCTCCTCTCTCCCCTCCCCCTCTCTCCCCACTTATACTTCTACTTCCAATCTCTTATTGTAAGATCTTTGCCTCCTTGGGAGATTCTTCGCTCCCTCCTAAGGAAGAATTCCCCTGCACTTGTAACTAGACCCTGAAATAAAGCTCAACCCTTGTTCGACTCTGGAATGTCCTTTTTCTCATACGAGCATCCGGTTTGGCCAACCGAAGACCTCCGATAGAGGTAAGGGAAGACTCAGATAGCCCACAGGCCTCTAGGCCTGGCAGTTGGCGCCCCAAACAGAGGACTGGGAGCGCAGATATCCTGGGTGCTTTGGGAACACCCGGAAGGGGCTGTGAAAGACGCGAGTCCCGAATCCTAGATTCGGAAGGAGAGAAAGAGTGAGAGTAGCTTCCCACACCCATGGGAAAAGGGCAGGGATGGGGAATCAATTGCCAGTAATAAAGCCAGAGGAACAGGAGGTCTGGGCTGAGATACTTTACAGGGAATGCAGGGAGGCGGGGGTCACTATAGAGTTAAACGACCTCCGAGAATTTTGTAAAAGGATTTGGAAAGTTTCTCCTTGGCTCGAGCAGACAGGAATATCAAGAGAAAGATGGGGAGCGGTCGGAGAACAAATGACTGCTTATGAGCAACAATGCCCCGGGGAGCTGGAGGATTTAGATTTCCTGATATTCGGTGTAATTAAGAGCCTTTTGGAAGGGCCGGAGAGGCCAGGGCGGGATTGGAATGAGAGTGGAAGTGGAGAGAGGGGAGGGGAGAACCCTGGTTAGCAGAAAGTTAAGGAGTGTAGAGAAAAAATAGGTTCGGAGCTCCATCTAGCGGATGGGAAAGGCGAGGCAGGGGAGAATGTACCGTGTCTTCCCTCTGCGCCTCCTTATAGCACGCTCCATACTGGAGCGGATAGGACCTGCCTTAGCGGTCGCTCAGTACCCCAGCACTGGAAGCTCAAAGAAAGCCAGAGACCAGTGTGGGGAATAGGAGGGTGCCAAAATACCTTAGAGACAATGCACCCAGTAAAGTGGGAGGCAGAGGATCACCAAGGGACCGTATGGCCGTTGGTGATTCCAGGACTTAGTTTTAACATCTGGGGCGGAGACATCATGAGCCGCCTGGGGATGAAGCTATCAAATTTTTAGTAAGGGCCATTGCTGTTGCACTGGAGTCCCCACCCTTGAATTGGAAGTCAGACACCCCAATTTGGGTGGAGCAATGGCCCCTGACTCCAGAAAAACTCCAGGCACTACAACTATTGGTTAAGGAGCAATTAGAAAAAGGAAATATAGAGCCATCACAGTCACCCTGGAATGCTCCTGTGTTTGTTATAAAGAAAAAATCCGGGAAATTCAGGTTCCTTACAGATCTAAGGAAGGTAAATCAGTCTCTCATGCCTATGGGAGCCCTGCAACCAGGTCTCCCTTCTCCTAATGCCATCCCGGATGGTTGGTCACTTATAATCATTGACATTCAGGATTGTTTTTTTTTCCATTCCTTTAAACAAAGTAGATTGTCCTCGGTTTGCTTTTACAATACCTCATCCCAATAACGAAGGACCTGCAAAGAGGTATCAGTGGAAGGTATTGCCCCAAGGTATGAGTTGCAGCCCCACCATCTGCCAGTGGTATGTTAATTAAGCATTAGAAAGCCCCAGACAGCAATACCAATGCAAAATCATCCATTATATGGATGACATCCTTATAGCTGCACCTCAGCTCAAGGATCTGGAGAAGTGTTTCCAAGCAGTAGAAAGGAACCTTCTAAGACTAGCATTAGTTATTGCTCCTGAAAAGATACAGAGAGGACCCAGTTACAAATATTTGGGATATCAGATACAGGGCACCATCATTCGGCTGGAACCCCCAAAATGGGATATAAAGATCCAAACACTCAATGATGCTCAGAAACTAGTAGGAGCTATCCAATGGATAAGATCAAAGGTGCCTATACCTCTACCTCTCATGCAACCTTTATATTCACTATTGACAGGAGACTCTGCTTTAAATTCCCCACGAACATTGACTCCTGAAGCAGCCAAGGCCATAGAGGCAATAAAAAAACAATTTTTAGAGTCCACCACATTCTGGTGGGATCCAGGAAGAGATGTGGAGGTATCTATTATCTCCACCACACCTCCCTATGCTGTCATACACCAAAAAGAGAAGCCCCTAGAATGGGTATATTTAAGTAAAACAGGAAGCAATTTACTAAACAAGTGGGAATTTCTAGGACGGTTAGCACTAGAGGCAGTAAAAAGGGCTACCCACATGTACCAAAAACAGCCAATTCTTTATGCTACACTCACCACTAAGGATGTAGAAGAGTTAGCTCAGAATCACGTTTCTTGGGCCACTATACTCCAGTGGGCCCAGGTGAAACCAAATTCGACTTTCCTATTCAAAGAGTTGTTACAGTGGGCCCCAGCACCAGTGAAAAGGTACTCACCAAACCCAGTAGAGGGGCCTAACATTTTTACAGATGCCACAAAACATCACAAGGCATCTATTTATAATTCGGCCTCCCAAGAGATATATATAGTTAACACACCCTACACCTCTACTCAACAGAACGAGTTGGAAGCTATAATCCAAGCTCTCCAAATATATAATGACATACCCATTAACATTATTACTGATAGTCAGTATGCATCTTTATTAATTTCATGGATTGAGGACTCTATTGTAGATTATCAGTCCAATATTTTTTCACAGTGTGAGCGGCTATTGACCACCATTAATAACAGAACACACCCTTTTTATGTTTTACATGTGCGCTCACATACTAATGGCACAGGACCAATTTTTGAAGGAAATCAAATAGCAGACAATTCACTATACCTTGTAGGGCACACTGTGGAACCACAGGAAAGGGCCCAAAAGGCTCATGATAGGTTCCACCTAGCCACAGAAGCCCTCTGCAAATTATATGGGATAACTCAGGAACAGGCCAGAAAAATTGTTAAGAGCTGTCTCCAATGTATCCCATTCCACCCACCTCTAGACCAGGGTGTCAATCCTCGTGGCTTGGCACCCAATGAAATTTGGCAAATGGATGTCACCCATCCTAAGGGCCAGTGCATACATGTGACAGTTGACACATGGTCCGGATTCCTTATGGTGACTTTACAGCCAGGTGAATCAAGTGCTAAAGTAATTCAACATCTTTGGCACTGTTTTTCTGTTTCAGGTTTACCCTTAGAAATAAAGACAGATAATGGTCCTGCCTATACTTCTCAAACCCTTACACACTTCCTCCACGATCTAGGGATTCGACATGTTACAGGAATCCCCTACAATCCACAAGGCCAGGCCATAGTGGAAAGGGCCAATCTCACCTTAAAGGCGATTCTCGCTAAACAAAAAAGGGGGAGATTAAGAGGTCGCCTAACACAATCAAAGCTTGATACAGCTGTGTATACACACAATTTTTTGCATATCTCAAAAAACTCACATACTACTCCAGCTATGAGACATTTTGTGACTATTCCAAGACAACCCCGCAAGGAAAGTAATACCCAGGCTGGAAATAAGGACACATGGGCCATGGTAAAGGATATGGCCTCAGGGAAATGGAAAGGTCCGTATAAGATACTAATATGAGGTCCAGGGTATGTTTGTGTCTCCACAGGAAAAGGGAATGCGTGGATTCCCATTAGAAGGATCCGTCGGTGGAAACCGATGTCGGAGACGGCGGAGACGCAGGAGGCGGAGACCCTGGAGAGCCCGGAGACCCCGGAGAAGGATCATGCACCACCTGAGTCTGCTGATGACAGCTTTAACCCTGCTGCCCAGAGAGGAAGCAGCACTCATCCCAACATTACTGACCACTCCATCTAGGCATCTCTTTCCAGCGGCTGAAGGAGGACTTTGATATCACAAACCCAGGACATTGGGGGGGGAAGGGGTGACCAACTTTTCGGGAGATGACCAACTTTTCGCCTGAATACCACAGGCTTGGCCATTCAGGCTTGGCCGTTGAGATCCATTTGCATGACTGAGGGGGTGGTGATGTGTAAGGCGCCAGCACGAGCTGCTTCTCTTAGAATATGCTTTGGAATTAGTGATTGCCCTTTCTCTTGTTGTAACTCAGCCATTTAGCTTCATCTTTGTTTTGTCTGATTCCTCTCTTTGTCAGTTGTGCTAGCTGCAGATTTCTGTGTAAATAAAGTCTTGTTGTGGGGTACTCATATGCTAAAGGCCTTCCTAATCCACTCAGCCTCCAGCTACTGTTTGCTCTAGAGCCATGTGCGCACTGCGCAAAACAAAAAGGGGGAGATGCTGGGGATGGAAGCTCAATTCCATGTGGACAGTCTCGGGCGGGTAAAGGTGGGAACTTCTAAATCTTAGAGTTCTCACGAGACCCCCCAGGAAACGACTGGGAATCGAGGTGAACCGAGCTATCTCGTGTATTTCCGCCTCTTCCCGTGAGAAACGTGATGGGAGAGAGCTCTCCCCGCCCTCGAGATTGTCCCGGATCTGGGCACACTATTGTTATCTAACAGCACGGTATTCAGATGCAAACTATGCGGCTGGAGAGCTTAAGTAGGATCAGGAAAGCCTGAAAGCTCTCTTGGGCGGAGGGGCCACGTGTGAGGACACAAGGCTCTGCTTTTCCTCTCTCCTCTCTCCCCTCCCCCTCTTTCCCCACTTATACTTCTACTTCCAATCTCTTATTGTAAGATCTTTGCCTCCTTGGGAGATTCTTCGCTCCCTCCTAAGGAAGAATTCCCCTGCACTTGTAACTAGACCCTGAAATAAAGCTCAACCCTTGTTCGACTCTGGAACGTCCTTTCTCTCATACGAGCATCCGGTTTGGCCAACCGAAGACCTCCGATAGAGGTAAGGGAAGACTCGGGTAGCCCACAGGCCTCTAGGCCTGGCACCGAGGTGAAGGATTAGCCTATTAAGGAGGACTCTAACAAGAATCTTGTTTTCTTGGTGTTAAGTATTAGGCCAAAATTAGCACAGGGAGCAGAAAACTGAACAAAGGCACTGGTCCTCCCTGAACACACTCTACACCCACCTTGGATAAACCACTTAATATCTCACTACCACCAGCCAATTCTAAGGTTATAAATTGCCAGAAAGTTGCTAAGCTACATTGTTAGAGAATCTTCCCTCACCTTGAGTTCTCTACATTGCTGAAATCACAGGTATATACCAAAACAAAACATGACTACAAAACATATATAAATAAATACAGATAATAAATAAAATTTTCTGGGAAGAAATATACTTTTCAGATAGATTTTTTTTTTTCCAGTTTTGGAAAACATCAAAGTACCAAATAGACTTGACTTATGATCAAGTTCCAATTCTTACAATCCTTTGCTTTGTGGCAATAAATCAACTAGTGTAAGCTCAGTGACTGGGACCGGCCAATGATCTTATGAGAGACAGCTCAGATCTTATGAGCATGAGTAGCATGCTCAGTTGATGAACTCCCCACATGGACTTTAGAGCATCAGCAGACATTATGATGAGAGGACTAAAACCAGTTACAGAATATCTGTGTATCTTCCAAAGTCCACGTGGAGACTGCATCAGTAGAGTACATAGAATATGTTCATAAGGACTGGGCTCTCACTGGCCAAACCTGGTCACTTCCTTTATAATGACTTCATCTATCTGTGTATCAGTATCCTAACATAAGTGTTTGACAGCTTGAATGAAGTTTCAAACAATTTTATAATCATTCATAGTAAAAGGTTAAGTAATAAAGTATACCTTTCTGAAGCAAGTTTCTCTTTAAGCTTCCTGATTTCAGAATCTTTAGCCTGGATTTCTTGCTGTAATCTAAGTAAATAAAAGATAATGTCACCAAAGTAGAAATGATCACTCATTATCACAGTTGAAATGGCTTTGTATTTCATCACGAATGAGTAGAGTACATCCAGTTGGGACAACATTCTTACTCTGAAATTTAAATGGATGATTTCTGCCTGAAATAGTCCTTCTCTAGTGATCTTTTTTATCCTTCAAACTCCACCCCCCCCCAAAATAAAAACAGTCCTATAGACAACAAAGTGGGAAAATGTAAACAAACAGCTCCCAGAGGGAGCATGGGAGAATGAATGTCACTTTTCTGGACTTCAGTTTGTGCATTAGTAAAATGGAAATAGCATATCCCAATGCTCCAGAACTCCTACGAAAATTGAAGACTTTAAGGCCCTTAGGAGGAAGATACTATATTGAGCCATGCAAATCAGCCAAGATTCAGGGTCTGGAGGAAATTAGATAGTGCCTGAAAGGAACAGTGTTGTAGGCAAGAAAGAATTTTAATTAAAACTTAAAATACAACCCCATGGCACTAGTGCTGTAGTAACAGTCAATTCCATCAAGTAAACGTAAGAACCTTGGGTGAACATGCTAAAGAATGTGGCCAAACTTATGATATACTGGCAAGTTTTTCAAAGTTTATTTGCAAGAACAGAACATAAAAATATAAAGTGATAAAAAGTGGCGCACTGTTTGATACAAATCCCATCATCCACCCCATATGCTCGTCTCTATTTACACTCTCATCTGGTGACCTCATCAGCTCCCATGGGCTGACTTATCACTATGCAGCTCCCCCAGATCTATAGATCCAGGCCTGGTCTCTCTCCTGAGCTCCAGTCCCACATCACCAACTACCTGCTGAACATTTCAACTTGATATACTGGAAACAGCTAGAACTCAACACGTCCAAAGCAGAACTAATTATCTTTCTCCCAAATCCATTTCTCTACAAACTTCCCTACTTTGGCTAAAGGTACTATCATTCTTATAACCTCCTGTCATAACCTCAGCATTATGCTCAATTCTTCTCTGCTCCTCACTCCATGTACCTTATCAGCAAGCCTTGCTGTACTACCTCCACATCTGTGGCATCCATTCCATTCTCTCCATTTACATGGTCACTACTCTAGTTCAGGCCCTTATCATCTCAACTCCTAATTGTCTTCCCATCTCAGGTCTCTCTCCTCTCCAATATCACCTCCACAAAGCTGCCAACATGTTTTTCCTAAAATGCAGATCTCCGTCATTTCCCTAGTGAATAAACTCTTGCGACTCTCTATTGCCTCTAGGATCAAATATAAAATTCTCTGTCCTTTAAAGTCCTTCGCAACATGGTCCCAACCAACATTTCCAGGCTTAATATTAGTTGCTCCCTTTCTCGCTCCACACTTCAGCCGAGTTGGTCTTCTTCCTTTTGCCCCACACAAGACACTCCATTTTCAGTCCTCATGCCTGTGGGCATTCCCAAAGCCTAAACACACTTTGGCCTTGCGTCTTTCTCTAAGAAATACTTATTTCCTTCCAAACTCAGCTCAAAACCACCTTCTACAGCAGATTTCCAAAGTGGGTGATACCGCCCCCTGGGGGGTGCTGGAATGATTTAGGGGAACAATAGTAGTTTGGAATGAAGCAAATTTCAAAAAAAATAAATAAATAAACTAAAGGGTTAAAAAAAGTTGACTGGGGGGCAAGGTTTGAGTGATTTTTCTTTTGAAAAAGGGGAGGTAGGCCTAATGAGTTTGGGAACCTCTGTTAAATGAAGACTTTACCCTCAAGCATTAGTGTTTCCCTCCTCTAAAAAAATCAGCTAGTACTTATTTTATATATATATATATATATATATATATATATATATATATATATGTATATATATATATATATATATATATATGTATATATATACACACATGCTGCCTCTCCCAGTTAAGATGCGATCTTCTTTAGAGCAATGATGGTTTCATTTTTTTTGCATTTGTATCACCAGTGCCTAGCATAGTACCTGGCACAGGGGTGAAGAATCTGTGGCCTTCTAGGTCCTCAAGTGTGGTCCTTTGACTGAATCCAAACTTCACAGAACAAATCCCCTTCATAAAAGGATTTGTTCTGTAAAATTTGGACTCATTCAAAAGCCTGCACCCAAGGACCTAGAAGGCCATAGTGGTTTCCAGGCCACAGGTTCCCTACCCTGGTCTGGCATACAGTAAATACTTAATACATGCCTAATGATTTATTCTTAAATTCCCCTTCCTCTTGCTACAGCTGTATTCCTATTCATAAATGTGTTCTTACATTTGTCCTATTAAATTGACTAACACAGGAAAATATAAAGACCATTTTTTCCTGAAAATCTGATAATGTAAGCCCTTGGATTTTGGTTAATGGAAGTTAGTGGAACTATGAAGCATGCTCTTGGAGGCTTAAGGCAAGGAGTTCTAAAGCTTGGCAGGTTTGCCTCATCCTAGATTTGTGAGTCAATCCCCTTTCTCTAAGCTTTTCAAAAGTAAGAAAGGAGGTTGTGATCATTGTTCTAGTGGAATGATAACGCAGACAGGAAGAACAGGGTTTCTGTAAGGAAGGTATCATTCCCTTAGTTAGAGAATTAGATAAGCTTTACCATTTTAGAGAAGAGGGTTAAATAAGCAGTAGGAAAGTAGAAAAGTCTCTAAGGTTACACTTACCCTTTCTCTGGGGCATTTCCATTATTTCACGATTTTACTGAGCACATCTTGGGTTAGAGTGGGTAGGTATATAGAGGAGAGATCAAACCTGAGAGTCAGAAGACCTGTGTTCTGTGACTGTCACTAATTAAACAAATGACCCTTGGTAACTCATTTCACCACCTAGGGCTTCAATCTTTGATTTTTCTTGTCTCCCAATTAGACTATAGATTCCTTGAGGGAAGAAAATTTGTATTCTACTTTCTTTGAAGTGTCTACATAATATGGGCATGAACTATGAGTGGATACTCAGTAGATCATAAAAATCAGAGCTGGAAAAAAACTTGACAAAAATTACCTAGTCCAATGTCTTCATTTTACAAATAAAATGAGGCCAAGGGATATCAGGTGATTTACCAGAAGATAATCAAGCAGAAATAGAACCAGGATTTGAACCTATACACTTTGGTTCCAAATCCAGTGCTCTTTCCAGTAAAAAAGACTCTTATTCCTAACACTGTAACTTTTCCTTTGGTTAAAATCCATTAGTCCTAGGGTAATTTATTCTCATTCAGTGCATCTAACCTTGTGTCCCACTAATTTCTACACCCAAACCTTCTATTCCAAGGATTCCTAGAACACAACTTCTACTTTCCTACCCTTTCTCATTATGTCTCTTCTATCTCAGAGTTCCAAAATTCATCCTCCAAGGCCTTGCTCAAGAGTCACCCCTTTCATGAATCCTTCCCTGACTATTCCAGCTACAGATGATCTCTCAGGCCTCTTCCATCCTTGTGCACTCACTTACCATATTACTAGGACACTCCTTGGGTTAGTACCTTGTTTTGTAGTTATCTGTGCACCTTCTCGAGTTACAAGACCGTAAAGCTGCACAAGTACTAAATCTGATTCATCTTTTTATCTCCTAGGGCCTAGCACAGTGCCTCAAATATGACAAACAAAGTAGATATTTTCTAAATGTATCTATTGGGTGAAAGAAATCCAGTATATCCTTATTCTGGATTCTGACACAGATTCTAACAGCACCATATTATTAGGCCAGCCTCTAGATCATGTTTTAAAGTGAGAATTCTTTAATTTGCATCTGTGAACTTGGTTTTTCAATATTCTGATAACTGTATTTCAATATAATTGGTTTCCTTTCTAATCCTATGTATTTCATTTTATGCATTAAAAATATTATTCTGATAAGGGGTCCACAGATTTCATCAAACTCTCAAAGGGGTCCATGAGACAAAAATGTTTAAGAACCTCTATTTTAAAGGATCCTAAGACCATTAGTGACCTTCCTAGATTTTGATGATTCAACTAAGGATTCAAGCTAAAAGATCAAGCTCTGGATCCTGGAGACTAGCAGCTAACCTAACTGAAATCCCAAGAATTTAACTAAGTTAATGCTGCCAATTCAGACGGCCCAAAAGAGAGTTCTACCATGTTCAATACTCCTCTCTTTTTGGACTTGACTGGTTTGACCTAAAGCATCTCTCTGGTCTCAGAGGATCAACAACCAAAAATAAAAAAAATCTGACATCAACATTTCATTGAAGAGATCATAGCTACGACAAAGTCCTACTCCCAACAACCCACCTTAACAGTTATACAACAGAAAAATTTCAGGATTCATATCCCTTCCCAAGATTTCTCCCAATATCATAGAAGTCATACAGATTTTATATAAAGGGTCTTACTCTATAAAGATGCAAAAAACAGAAATAATCAGTGTTGGAGGTGCTTCCTGAAGACAGAAATGCTAATAATCTATTGTTGGAGCTAAATATTATTCCAACACTTTAGCAAAATGATTTGGAATTCAGTAAGAGAAGTCACTAAACTATGCACACCTTTTAATTCAGAGTTCCTACATACCCCAGGAGATGAAAAAAAAAGATAAAGGAGACACCAAATATTCATGGCAGAAATTTTTGTGAGAGCAAAAAACTGGAAACAAAGTGGGTGCCCAGCTATTAGAAATGGCTGAAAAAAATTTAGTATATGAATATAATGGAATATTACTCTATCATATGACTCAAAACTATGAGAAATTCAGAGAAGCACAGGAAGACTTGTATGAATTAATACTGACTGAAGTATACAGAACCAGGAAAACAATAAACATAATTACTACACTGAGATAAATGAAAAGTCAAACAAAGATGAACAACATATAATTGTAATAACTAGTATTAGTCCAGAGAAGAAATGAGAAAATGTACCTTTCTCCTTTCCTGGAAGAGATGGACGACAATGGATGCAAAACACTACATACATTTCAGATGTAACTGCTGAATAGTTTGGTTTTGCTCTACTAGTTTTGTTTTGTTATGTTTATGTTACAAAGAGGTCACTGACGTAAGACTTCAAGAAAGCAAAGGTAGATTCAGAAATAATTATGATGTTAAAAAAAGGTATTATTAAAAAGCTAATTTTTTTTCTAAAAGTCTTTCTCCAGTCCTTTACTATGCTCTCTGACCTAGCTCTAGGAAGGACAATAGTTCTCAAATTAAAATCTATAGGCTGATATTTTGTGATATTTCATGAACTATAATTTAATTACAGTGAAGTTTTTGTTCATTTCTGGATGCTGCAAACATGAAAGGATGCCTGCCATAGAAAGTCACAGATCAAAAATGCTGGAGAAATATAGACTGAGGGTAGTATAAATTCAAGGTAGAAAGGGCATGGGGATGGGAAGTAACTGCTCTTCCTCAATTTGATTCTGATTCAATTTCTCAGTCTAAGCACTGTGAATCACATGATGGACAAAAAAGATAGTGCTCATCTGACTCTGATGTCTGTGCAGAAAGCATCCACCAAGAAAGACATGTATAATGACTTTTGTTGTTCAATTGTATATGACTCTTTGTGATCATGTAGACCATAGCACACCAGTACTATCCATGGAACTTCCTGGCAAAGATACTGGAATGGTTTACCATTTCCTTCTCCAGTGGCTTAAGAGGTTTATGTGACTTGCCCAGGGTAACACAGCTAGCACATGTCTGAGACTGGGTTTGAACTTAAATCTTCCTGCCTCCAGGCCCAATGCTCTATCCACTGAGTCATCAGGCTGACTCCATATAAAATGATACAGAGAATCAATCTACAATCAGTTACATATAAGACAAAGAGAAGCCATGATCTGGTAACTAATTAACCCCCATAAATAAAACTATTATTACTATGCTTGCCCTGCACATGAAAAACCAGATGCATAGAGTGATCAGTGACTATGAGCTCCTCTTCCAGCTGGCAAGGCAAATTCTGTGATTATTTTTGCTTTGGAGAGATCCCAGGTCTGGTGTCAGCATCACTAACATGTGGAGCCACAGTGCCACCTACAGGACACACACGATTTTTCTGTTTGAGAGCCTGCCTTGCAATAACTATAGAGTCAAGGCTTCCGTTCAAATACCAGGCCAAATTTTTGCACTTACTTGGAAATCTTGTGGTTTCCAGAAGAAACTTGTTGGTTAAGACCGGCAATGATTTTATCTTTCTCTTTAATCTGTACTTGCTTCTGTTGCCACTGGAGAATCATGGCTTCTAACTGTTTTTTAGAGTCCTGTTAAAGGAAAAGTAGTACATCTTAGTTAACGCTATTCAGGTTACAAGAAAAGGAAGAGATGGCAAATGCTGTCTGAAATAATACTACTACTACTAATAAATAATAACAATACAATAATGTATTATCAACACTAAGTTACAACTTATAACGAGTAACAGTAACAACAACCTTTGTTTATAGGAAAAGTTAATGAAACATTGTGCAGGCATTACCATCTCTGAGCCTCACATAAGGCCTTACAGGCATGATCCATGCTTTATAAATAAGAAAACTGTCTCTAAGAGGTTAAGTGACTCGACAGTGAGACTCTGATTCTTCTCAGAATTAAAGTGAATGAAATAAAAGGAAGTATGCTCACTGCGCATTGCCTCCGTGCTTCCCAGAGCTCCTGCTGCTGCTGCTCCCTGGTTTCTTCTTGACTTTTTACATGTTTTGTGGTTGGTTTATCCCTTGAGCCCTGAGAGGGGAGAGAAATGTATCTCTGAGTGCTGGTTCAGTCGGAACTATGCTTTTTCCCCCAGAAAGGGATTCTTACTTCAGCTCTTCAGAGGGGCAGTCTAAAGATGTAGTGAGATAATTCTAGGTCAACCAGAGGTGCTCTGATACATCGATCTGGTTTTATGTTTGTTGTGGCTGTTGAATGGGAAACATATAAATTTCATGTCACTGAAGACAAAGAAGCACTATTTAATCTTCAAGGTGACAGTCAAGGCTGGCAATGACACTCTATTTTCAAAAGGTTCATTCTGTTCTCATAATTGAAAAGGAAAGAAAAGTGTATCAATTAGGTAAATATACCATTATTAGTTTGGGAATCATTTGTAATTGTATCTATTAACTGTGATCTTCTCAAGAATGTACATTTATACATTTAAACATCCACAAATGTCATTCCACTAATGGAATGCCAGTACCCTGGCTATTAATAGAATACCTTAAGCATAGTGAATACTCAATACAATGGATCCTCAATTATTCATGGGAGAGTTTCTCACATTGCCTTTGAGGAAAAAACACAATTATTTATTAATATTGTCATCTACTCTGCCTAATTAAGACATTTGTTAGTATAACTCTTCCTACCTGCTGAACTGCAAACAATACATAATCAGGAAATTTCATTAAAAGCACAGATTGTTGCCAAGTCAGAGAAAGCACCTGTTGTACATTATACAAGATATAGATTTGAAGTTGAAAAGGACCTCAGGGACTATCTATTTCGTCTAGCCCCTTCATTTTAGAAAATAAACTGCGACCCTGCAGGTTAAATGACTTGCTTAGGTCACACAGGTATCAGGAAGTAGTCAACCTGGGAAATGAGCCCAGGTCCTCTGACTTTACATCTAGTATTATTTACACTGCTTCCCCACATATCTCTACAATATGCTGTCTTAGAGATGTTGTCCTAACCAGATCAAAAAACACCATTACAATGGGTCACACCACAATGGAAATGACATCATTTTACAGAACCCTTTCTTTTAATGATATTTGCACTGAAGGGATTTGGCTTGTTTTTCCTTTTAATGGGCAGAAATCCTTTTTTAGCAACTAATTTCTAATTATTTCTTTCCAACAGTAATTTACAACCATTTGGAATAAGGAAATGTTGCTTCTAACATTCATTAAGTTGTTCCTTGTCTTTTCTATTGACATACATAGTACAGATTATTTGAGCTAAATGTTTCCCAAAGTGCTTAGAATACCTGGGGGAGAGAGGAGAGTTAAGAAGCAGGGGGAGGAAGTAGAGGGCTCAATGTAGAAGGTTTTTGCGTGCCATATAAATAAATGCCTACTGAACAGGACTGGTCTGGATCACCCCAGTTTAGGTTTAAAAATCCACCAGAAACTTTGAACCTTCATTAGAATACACGTGACTACACAACTCAAAATAAACATCTATAAGTCACCGAGGATAGACTTTCTGGCATCCAAAATATAGTACATGGATTCTGAAAAGTAATACTAAGAAGTACCCCTAATTTGGTCCCCTTGTAACGCCCCAGTGTTTGTCTTCTTATTTTGAGGGAGAAGTAATGTAACTATTGTTGACAGTTTTTTAAAAACTTCTTTCAATGAAAAGAGAGAGATAGAGCCATGTCCTTACACAAGCAAAATACACAAGCAGACAGCTTGGGCCCAGACAGGCTCACCTGATCTGGGAAGTCTGGAGTGTCTGATTGAGCTGGGCTACAGGACTCTTTTTCAGCAGCAGGATCATGCTGGAGACCACATGGGTTCTTTTTCTCTGGTCCATTGCTCAGATGTGGATTTAACTCTTGAACTTTTTCTACCTGTTCATCCTTTGTGAGAATATTTGGACTATGGAGAAATAATTAATGTGATTTTTAAAAAATTTACATCAATATTTTTCATATAAACATTCCTGTTCATTTTGCCATCACAATGTCTCTGAGAGGGAAGCTGGGGAAAACTCCCACACCAGTACTTTGTTGGGGGAGCTGTGCATTGGTTCAGCCTGAAAAATGTTCATAAAACAAATCTGAGGCAAGGCTTTTCTGCAGGCACACACCAAAACATCAGTATTCCAAATTCTATTTCAAAAGCCTCTGGAGCAAGTTAAGCCTGCAAGTGCTCTAGTAGCTAACATACACCCACAGCACAAAATCTACCTGCCAATGCAGTGGGTTCCTAGTCCTTGTAATACATTCTCAGCACCTTAATCACCGCAGGCCTTCCCCTACTAATTCCTCCCAAACCCACATTCCTATGTCCTTCCTCTTGTCCAGGTATATTCCAGCTCAGCTTCACCTCTAAGACCTTGTACTATATAGCCTTTGGAACCCCCACTACTACAGTTCTCAACAAACACCTTTATATCCTTAAACGTTTTTACCATCATTCTTATTGTCCCCTCATTTTAATTGAAAATTGGTCTTTCCCTGAGAACAGTATATTCCTTTCAACCATCTCAAGTGGAGGCCACATTTCTTTCCTGATTCAACTCATAAGGTCAGGAGGAAGAGTATCCATACATATTCCTCACTCTCCATTTCTGCTCCAAAATTATACATTCTCTACCATCAATAAGTATTCTTCTTTTTAAGTACAGTAATAAGCTTCTAGCACCCACTTCCCATCCTTGAAGTTATCATCTACCATCCTCTTCCAAACAGCTTTCTGAAACTGAACCTGAAACTGATACTCAGAGTTTGATATTGATTATGACAAGATATCATACCAAGAGAAAAAGCTAAGAAATATACCTAGAATGATTCAGTGATCAAACAAATTACATCACAGTAATGTTTCTGGCATGGTTAGACACATCTCAATATAGTTATATAAACTTTGTTGGCTTAAATAACATCTGAAAATACAAAAATTGCTTCTTAGATTCCTTTCTTCACTTAAGTTAAAAATAATGTGTAATTTGGGGGTATTTTAAAGATTTGTGTCATGTGATTAATAGTTTTTAAAAAATGAAATAATATGTTCACTATCTTTTTTATTAAATTACCACAGTAGAGGACAAAACTAAGATTTGGAATAAATTTTACTTCTACTTCTGAATTGCTTGGGAAATTCACGTAGCTTTTAGACTTAAGAATCTCTCTCTCCAGTTCAGTGGCTGCTGTCATTCTGAGGGCTTCAATATTCATCTTAATGATGCCTCTAACAAACTGACTATAGTTGGAACTAGACTTCCTCAATTCCAAGACAGACCTCTGTGACTACCCCACTTCAGCTACATACTGTCATAGTTATCCCCTTATATTTCACTATTTTTCATATCCAGAATATTGAAATTTGTATGGATCTTAACATCATTCCTTCGACTACCACCTTTGTACATGTCCTTATTATTAACCACCTATGCCATATGCTCTGTCACTGCTATCTTGCTGAGGTTTTAATAGCAAGATCTGCTTCTGCATTCCAAAACAAAAGAATTGTTCTTTAAAAAAAAGTTCCTTACTCCCTTAAGAATACTTTCACACTATTCTATAATTAAAAGGAAGCAATAGCTTCCTGAAAGGTCCTATACTTTCTCTGCTCTCTCCCCATACTGATCTATCCTTGATACCCCATGAGAATAATTTTCCTTTTTCACAGATCTGGTCATGCTATACATCTACTAACAATTTCTGCAGTGGTTCCCTACTACCTACCAAGGAAAGGTCAAACTCCTTTGTCTGGTATTTAAAATCCTCTACAAATTAATACCACCCTACTTTTCCAGGATATATCAATTCTCCTCTATACATTCTATACATACATCCAACTGGACTAATTTGTGTCCCCTTGACACATTCAATTCTTTTTTGCTCCTGCATTTTTGCTCAAACTGTTCTCAATATCTGGAATGTTCTCCCTCCCTCTTTTCAGTCGCTGAATCCCTACTCATTCTTTAAAGTCAAATGCCACTTTCTCCATTGCGACTTCCTTAATGCCCCTGTCACTAATGTCCTTTCCTCTCAGTTATCAAATAGGACTTTATTTTGTAACTCTAATGCACCTGGTATGTAAAATTGTTGATTATAGTTATCTGTGTTAGTTGCCAAAGGCTTTTCTAAATCCCCATCCTTCTGGACCTCCTCAATACTCTCTTCTCTCTAAGTGTTTGTGACATTACTCTCTCCTGGTTCTCTTCTTATCTAGCTGACCAATACTTCTAAGTTTCCTTTGCTGTATCTTCATCCAGCACATACCTAGTAATAGTGTGTGTCCTCCAATACTCTCTCCTGGGCCCTCTTCTCTTCTCCTTCTATATTTTTCACCTGGTAATCTCCTCAGTTCCCATAGATGCAGCTATCATCTGTCAATGATTCTCAAATCTACTTATACAGCCCTAACTTCTATTCTGACTCTAATATACTATTTTTAAAAAAAACCCCACAATCCTGATAAGCAGTGCTTCAGCCTTTACCTAGATCTCCAAATGCAAAGAACTCAATTCTTCATTAGAAAGCTACTCCATTTTGGACAGCTTTAATTATTAGGCAGAATTCTCTTATATTGAACCAAAATCTGCCTTTCTAGGTGAACACAGTAAAATGGGATATAAGGACATGAGACATGACTCCAGGTATTTCTGTCTTTGTGACAGAGTAATTGATTATCTGAAACATAGCTAGAGAAAGTATTGCTATGCATAACTGCGTTTACTTGTAGTTGCTAGCATAACAACTCTGAAGCACAGGGTGTACACTGGATGCAGGCTCTGAAAGCCGCCAGCTCCACCCTTCCTTTTTGAAGATACTCAAAGAAGCAGCCTTAGATAACTGCAATGACCTAGCCTAGCCAAAGAAAGGCAGGAGAAAAGTATATAAATAAAAAGATACTGGGAGTCCCTTAGCCAAGTTTCAAAGGTTTAATGAAAGGGGTTGATGTAGCTAAGAGGTACAGTATCCAGGAGAGGAAGGACTAAAGAACTGAGACTGCAGGACACATAGAAAACAACTAAAGGTTTAAACCAGAGGTGCCTGATGTCTAGAAAGTGGGAAATAGCTGCACCTTCAATGACCAGAAGAACAGGGAATGTAGGAGCAGAAATGAGAAAAACAGTGGCAAAAAGAACCCACAACCCCTTCTAGGAAGGGAGGAAAGTGGCAGTAGAGCAATGGAACAAAGAAAGAAAGAAAACAACAACTACATATTATGCTGGCAAAGAAGAGGAAGCATCAATTTCCTCCTTCTTGGGCCCTACTCAGGATATTACTTATCCCTTGGAGGGGGTGGAGGGTAGTAGCTCACCACTTTGCAAACTGATTATTTATGATTTCAAAGTCCCACTGTATCTTTTACTGTGTATATAAAAGTGACCCATGACTTGTGATTCTATACACTTATAATAGGAACTGGTGGTAATCCTTGGAAGGGGGTCAAACATCTGAACTTCCCAGAGCTCACTCTGGTGGGAACAATGAGCTAAAGAAGTGAAGGGTTCCCAAAGGGTATGCAAGTGTGTCATGTCAGAAGGCAGACTGAGACAAAGGTTTTACTTGCTATAAGCTCTATTTGGAAAATATACAAGATCAGGAATCTGATGAAATTTGTGAGAGAGATGCAGTAGCACAGTCCTGGTGATCTGAGGCTCGTGGTATTTTTAGTTCTGTCTTTGAATTTGTGGATGGCCAATTATCAAACCTCTGACAGAGCTAATCTGGAGCAGAGGTATGACCTAGTAAGAAAACATACCTCCAGAGAGAGCTGAGTGATGTGCTACATCACAGACTAGGCTTGTCATTGTGTACCTGACTGTCCTGCCTAAGCTTGGTCTCCACAGCTTCCACAACACAGGTCCTGCTTCTGTGTCCAAGATCAAGCATAGTAGGTCTGACTACTCTTCCACAAAACTAGACAATGCTTCAAGTATTTGAAGACAGTAATCATTTTCTAAGTCTTCTCTTTTCTAGTCACTCATGCCACTTACTTGTAGAATATTTTATAACTTTTAAGCATGCTTACCAATTTTCTCATTTGACATTTCTGAGGCAATCTACAATAGAATAATTCTATACCCATTTCAGAAAATTCAACAACAAAATCAGTACAACTCATTATTTGGTGTTACATAAGGCAAAATAACCAAGTGAATAATCACATTTAAACCTGTCAAATATTTGTCCAGCTGTTGTATAGACAAAGCCTGGATAAAATACTGCCACTATGTTTAAGCTGGTACCTTCCTTTTCTATAAGAATCAATGTCCCTTGTGAAGATATCATGTACTTTCTATTCACTGTCAGTGGTGAGCATACTACTACCCAACGATTATGGATTTTCATGTACAAAATTTCCACTGAAGTCAAAAGTATGTCACTGCCATTAATGTTAACTATGCTATGTCTTCACAAGGAACTCTAAGTAATAGTAATGATTACCATTATCATCATTTCTTCATCAAGTTATTATTTCCTTCCCCCTACAAGTGATCTTCTATCAAATGAAATGAAAAATTGTATACCACATTTTTATATTAAAAATTATCCCTCAATAATTACCATTATTAATAAATTACAAAATTCAAGTACAATTTTGATAGCACTTTTACATCCATATTTTCATTTCATTGTCATAATTACCCTATGAAGTATGTAGAGCATGCATTTATTTTATGGACGGGGAAATTAAGGTTCAGGGGTATTACACAACTTGCTCAAGATTACATAACAAGTGCTGAAGCCAAGACTGGAATCCCAGTTTCCTGGTATCTAGCTCAGTGCTCTATTCTCTAAATGACACTGCCTTTTCCAGCCAAAACAAAAATTCTCTGTCAACCAATAGAATAAACTTCTATAGAAAACAAGGCAGGAATAGAGAAATATAAGAGAAAAGCATCTGGGATTGGAAATGAGAACTAGAACACTGTATCTCATTAGTAGGGCCCACATGTTGTTCCTGCCTCACCATATCTACTCTGGTGGCAGCCCCTGAAACAGCTGCTCACTAAATACTCACTGGGTAGAAGTGAACTGAATTGTTCTGAACTGGATTCAAACTGAACCAAAGTCAGTACTTGAATGTAAGCAATTAGGATGAGACTATTCTTTAGTGACTACAAAGAAAAGAGATTAGCAATTCAATTCTTCTACAACAAATGATCATCTATACTCTTAGCCCTAGTGAAAAGGTTATAAAAACAGAAAAGAGTTACAAAGTGAGACACTCTCTTCCCTCACCCTTAGTGAAAATACTTCCTAACTCCAGGGCTGAGAGACATTGGCTAGGCATTCTTCACATGCATTCAAAAACAAGGAAGAAGCTGACACTTACCTATGCTCTTTATTCAGCTCTTTATTCTGAAAAAGAACACAAAGAATTAGCAGAAGACCTTCAACTATGTCTGCATAGAGTAATGGTCTGTCTACATTTAAAACTGGGAGATTGATTTGGGAACTGTGTTTTTAAGCGATTTATCTTTGGCATAAGAATTAATTCCAAAAGACAACTTGATTGTCTCAGTTGATACTGGCAGCCTAAGTGTTAAGATTTGGCTTTTCAAAGCTGCCTATACTGCCCCCAGAGAATGGGTATGTAACACGAGCCTACACCTGCAATATGAATAACTGAATGTGTGAAAGAAGAAACATCTACTATGTGCCACGACACACCAGGACTGCAGACAGAAAAGCCAGCCAGGCCCTGCCCTCAAAGAGCTTCCATCCTAACAGGCAGATGTAAAACACTTAGAAGAGTGGGAGCCAGTGAAGAGAACTTGGTCTGAGGAATCTCAGTGATTTCTAGTGGAATCAAAGAACAAAAAATAGCTAAAACGGGTCTGCTTAAGGCAGTCATAGTAAACGTATATAGGCATCTTGATATCATACATTTCCTCCTTTAAGATATGTACAGTCATGTACCTGATGATTTCTAGACAAGAATCAACTCTATCCAACTTCTAATCTGATTTTCTATCACAATAAGTCACCATGTTTCTAAAAATATGGATCTTGATAGCATCCCTTTAAAACAGAAAACCTTAGAATTCTGAACAAATTGAAACTTTTTTAAAAAAGCTTTTTTGATAATATTAGTATTTTTAAATGAGTTTATTTCTTCTCCTTCTGTATTGCATTTAATCTGGCAGTATGAATATCTTGGCATGTGTGACCAGTGACAATTAGGTATAATCTGTATTTTTCTAGATGACAGAATAGGAAACAGTGATCCACGGAAAACTGTCTATGGGCACTGCATCTTAGGTCTGCTTTTTGGAGGTAAAATGATAAGTGTACAGGCACAAATGGAATGTGTCCAAGTAGGCTCATCAGTTTAACTGTGATCTATCTAGACTATCTGCTTTAACAGAAGGGAACTTTCCAAAAGTAAAATCTTAATTCAAGGCTTTAAAATTAATTAACTTTAAAGGAATATTGAGTGAAAGAGTAAGCTATAGTATACTAAATAATGATACAAGCATAATATCAATTACAACAAAAAACCAAAATTTTTTTAGTCAAACTGGTCTATTAATAATTTTATTTATAACTTAATTTAACTCAATAAAAGCAACTATTTTATTTTTAAATTGACTTTACTTTTTCTTAATCTTAATCAATATTAATGATTGGGAGTATTCGACTTGTGTTTTTTATGAGTCCAGCCAGAGAGTAATTAAATAAATACTCTCATTTACAATATGTTTTGATACATATGTGAATTTTAACAAGATATCAGTTTCTTTCTTACACAACCAGTCAGGAAACAACAATTTTTTCATTACAAAGACCATGAGTCACAGTTGGCTATGTGCTTCCTAAGAGTCCAAGAAATCTAGGTCTACCTACAGGCTCCAATATGAAATCAGGTCTCTAAAAAAGGAATGAGGCACTACAGAAAGCAGACATACTTGAAGAACTGGATAAAGGAGAGTTGTTTTTCCTTTCACACGGATAAGAGTGAATTCTTTGCACCCTCTCAGATGTGAAAAAGAAAATCAAGATTTCCTAAAGGTTTGCAAGGTGATTAAAAGGGGGTTAAATAAATGATGGTGCTATTGCAATATTAAGGCCTAAAATGCATTTTTAAGGGATTAGATTTTTAACTATCTCTGGAAAGAAAGGAATAAAACTTTCCAAATGACTTTAATCTACACACGAAAATATAAAAGTAAAGTTAGACATACCCAAAAACCCCAGATTAAACCATTCAGGTCACAGAATGCCATGACTACTCAATAAATATTCACAAGACCTCTCAAATTGTTTTAGCTCTCTACCTGGATTGATTTTAAGCTCAAAGAGTGAATAGATGTATTACATTCAAGTGTTCAGTACAAATGTAAAAAAAAAGGAATTAGGTGTTTCAAATTCTCTTGGTTTTACAATCTCACTTGTTAAAAGTGACAGTCAAGGATTGGTTTTCTGATGACTGATCGTTATCTTGACAGAGTACCTTTAACTTGGCAAATCTGATTTGGTAAATAATACTTTATTTTAACCATGTATCATCAAGTCAAGGCACTTAAAATTTTTTTATAGGCCAACTTATTATTTGAAGGAACTGTGAGATCTTGACATATATAAAATACCAAATAAATCATTTCTTTGTTAGGAATTATCTATTCTAACAGTCTCTTTATACTGAATTCCCTAGACACTACTTGTAATATGGCTACTACCGGCCTTACCTTCTTAGTCTTATTCTTTTTCTTCTTCTTTGATTTATTGTTAACTTGAGCACTCTGTAATGGACATATCATTATAAACAATTCACTACAGCAAACATAAAACCACAGGGAATAATTTGTTATGTATGAAGAATTTCAGCCCTTATCCCACATCACAGGTTTTACACATGAAACCAAATCCTTGTAACCTTTACTTTTCTCATCTTCTACTATGACTATGTTTCTTTTCCAGATTGGGTGAGAGCTACTGTCGCTTATGTTGGAAGTCCCATAATCTCACTTTCTGCTCAGGAGAACACAAGGAAGAAAACAAAAGGGGCATTACGAGATGTTCATACTAAGCCTCCAGATGTTCTAAGTCATCATCTGCAACATCAACACTTACATGTACAACAAATGAGAAAGGCCCTTTGAGAACAAAGCTTGGATTTTAAAAAATCATTTTAAATGCAATTTAAAAACTTGTGGAAGAATTTGTTGAATATAAAGTGTATTATCAAAGTCTTTGGGGGAAAAAATAAAAGAGAAGCTAATCCTCTTGATTTTTATTTCAGCCCTTTATCACTAGTGATTGAGTGTAAATCATGAAGAAGCACCCTATTTCTCTTCTCCTACTCTTCCCTCTCTCTTTTCTAGCTCCAAACAGTGAGTGAGGAATGAGGACTGATTGCAGGCATAGAGTAGAGTGGACAGGGGTACTAGAAATGGACTTCTTCTAGTGTCTTTGCTCCACTACCTGCCAAAAGCAGGCTCCCTTAAAGTTTTGAAAAGAGGATCTGTCAGGAATATTTTGGGTACATGGTAGCAAAATGGTAAGCTAAAATGACCTAAGTCTTGTCCAATTCCATGTTTCTATGATTAAGAAGCAATACCTCCTGGACATCTTTAATGGATTCTATTGAAGATTCGCTGGGCGCTGATTTTTCATCTTTAGGAATTTCTGCTGGCAGTTCTTCTGGGTCTGATTTCATATCTTTAATAGAGTCTATTGGAGATGCATTCTGTTCTAGTATCTCATCCTGAAAGATCTCTTCTGGATTATAACCTAAATATCAGAGACAAATAACTTAGGCTAATTGTCATTATGACAGAGTGGAAAGAGCACTGTTCATTAGGAATCAGAAGACACAGATTTTAGCGTCACCATTACCACTTATTAGATGAAAGATCGCCTTGGTCCTTCCCCTTTAAAATAGAGATCATAAAATATACTCTGCCTCCCTCACACCATTACTGTGAAGACTATTACAGTGCTCTGTAAACTCTAAAGCAGAGTATGGCACACAGTTGGTGCTTAATAAATGTCTAATGAATTGAACTGAATATATATATGTGTGTGTGTATATATGTGTGTGTCTATACACACACACACACACACACACACACACACACTAAACAAATACTATGTATGGAATGGGAATGAAAGGACACAAACAAAACGGTCCCTGACCTTAAGAAACTTACTACTAAGGGGAAAGGAGAGAGGCATATGTATATAAAAGAGTATAAGGAACACTGAGACAGGACAGAGTATAGATAGCTGGAAAGGAGGCTGAAGAAACCCTTACAGAGAAGGCAGTACCTGAACTGAACCTTGAAAGAAAGCAAGCATTTTCAAAGTAGAAATAAGGAATGAGTCTATTCCAGGCACTTAGGTTGGCTAATTCACAGAGTTGGGAAATGGAGTACTGAATCTGAGCAACAATTACCAGACTGAACTAGTTTGGGAAAAAACTATAAAGGGAAATGGCATGAATCAAGGCTGGAAAAGGAGATAGCAGGGACAAATTGTTTAGTCTTAAATAACAGGTTATGGAGTTTATATTTTATTTTATAGGTAAGGGGGAGACACTGGCAGTTTTTTGAGCTGGAGATGCTTACATGGTTACATGTATGCCTTTTAAAGACAGAACTATTAGGATACAAGTACAGAAAAATAAGAGCAGAAGGGCAAGCAGTGGCCCAGTGGATAAGCCCCAGTCCTGGAGTCAAGAAGACTTATCCTTCTGAGTTCAAATCTAGCCTTTCACACTTACTATGGGATCTTGGGCAAGTCACTTAACTATTTGCCTCAGTTTCCTCATCTGTAAAATGAGCTGGAGAAGGTAATGGCAAACCACTCCAGCATCTTTGCCAAGAAAAATCCAAATGGGGTCACAAAGAGCTGAACAAAGTAGGTGAGAAGCAATGAGTCTGAACTAGGGTGGTGAGAAAAAAATGAATGTAAAGGAGCTAGAATTAACAGTGAGGAAGAGGTGAAGGTGGGTTTAAAACAATAATAGGCACTTGGGGAGCTAGATGGCACCGTGGAGGGAGCACCAGCCGTGGAGTCAGGAAGACCGCAGTTCGAATCTGTCCTCAGACGCTTAGGAGCTGGACAACTCACTTGACCCTGATTGCCTTGACCGAATTATTAATGAGAATAAAAGATTCTCACTATGAGCCGCACCACATTACTCTTAGCTCCTTAAAGGCACCAACTGTACCAGACTTAGCTTTCCTCTTCCCACTAAATACGTATTGTTCAATGAGTAAATGAACGAATGACACACTTACTCTGAGAACCCTGATTTCACAGCCACCCTAGAGTACAAAATAAATTCAGACTAAGTTCGGAGGTGTACAAAGGCACCCCACGGTGATAAAGCGAGGACTGGGACAAAACAGCAAGCGCGTCCGTGTCTGGAGCACTCTGACTCTTTCCTAAGCGCTTTCCTTATCACTAGGTATGAAAACCAGAAAAACATAACGAGAGAATTGTGCCAGCTCCATCTGATATGACGCCTACGGACAGGGGGAGCCACGCGGTGAGCCGTGGGTTTGGGCGCTGGCTTCTTACCGGGTTCGGTTTTTGGCTTTGGTTAGTGATTGTTTGGGGAGAGAGGCTACCATTATGGCCAAACTCGGAAGCTCGCTCAGCCATAATGGAAGGACCAGGCTGCGATTTGGGGAGGAGGGGGAATGGAGAGGGGAGGCAGGAGGTCAAAGGTTAAGGTCACTAGCCCAGTTCCTACAATAACAGGACAGGGGTGAGGGTATGGGGGGGGCGCTATTTCCTCACCTGCCACTCACCCCCCCAACCTTTTTTCCTACTGGAGGGAGACTCCTGAGAATACTTGCCACAGCCAGCGAGGTAGGTCAAAAACTATAATGGAAAATGGGTTTCTGCGGACTCAGATGAGAAACGAGGCAGGGCTCGCAGGAAGGGCCTCAGGGATCGACACCCGGCCGCCTCCTGGGGACCTTCTGGGAGAGGATGGCCCGCCTAGGGGAAGTGCTCCTCAGCCATTGGCCGAAGGAGCTAAGCGCCCGCCCCCTTTCGGGGAGGAGCCTGCTTACCACAGCGCCTCTGATTGGTTGGGGGGCTGAGTGACAGGTGGACCTGAGGGCTTCCCAAGTGAGCGTGGCCGAGGCCCAGCGTGCACAAGCGGTAGAACCGTGCGTGTGGAAATGCCGCTAAAACAGGATTCTTCCCTTCCCTGCCCCACGAAGCCGATGGACCCCTTCTCAAAATGATGCTTTTAAGTGCGTAAAATAAAACTCGCAAGATTACAAAGAAAAAGTTAACTTCCGACAAGTGCTAGCCGCCTCCTGGAGCGCTGGGGAGCGAGTGCAGGGAAGGGCGCCTCCCTTCCCCTTGGTTTTCCGCGCTTCTTTGGCTGGGGGTAAGTGGGGGCAGCATGGCTTGTGTGGAAGTGCGTTCTATACGCCCTACGATAAAACTGATAGCCATCTCAAAGGGTGGAAAGGAGAGAATTGGGAATTCGAAATCTTTAAAAATTAATAAATGGGAAATACTCAATGAAATTAAAATGCACTAGAAGAAATTTTTTAAAAAGGAAACATGTTCACAGACTCCAGGTTAAGACCCTACCACTAAAAGGAAGCCAAGTTCTAAGTAGTTACAAAACCAGGAAAAGTCTCTAGAGGAAAAATAATGACACTTTTACCAGCAGGAATGTTGCGGTAAGTGTTTAACAACTGGCTTTTTAAAAAAATGGATGCAGGATATGTTTTAAAATTTGTTATCTAGACAGTCAACAAAACAATTCAAGCCCTGTTGGGTAGTAGTGTTTGCCAGCTTCCAAGGGGTAAATGCTCACACTGAACATTTAACAGTCAGCTCTCGCAAGGTGATGAGCTGGTTCAAGGACACCCTGTAATACTTCCCCCTTCACAGGAGAGAGAAGGGGAGCTGCTAGGACAAAACGCCTTGATCACATGCAGTCCCTGTACTGAATGTTTCTTCTTAATGGTTTGGTTGAGTTGTTTGCTTTTTGATACAAGGGAGGGTATATCAAAAGATACATGAGGGAAAGGCATTTCCAGAAATGACTGTAAGGTGAATTAATGTACGATTACTAATCCCAGTGTGCTAGGGGTTGTGTTAAGTGTTAAGCACTAGGGATAACATTCAAGCAAAGACAACAGTCCATGTCACTGGCATGTGTTGGAAACAGAAAGCAAGGTGGAGGCCTGATTCTGAAATCAGAATCTGATTCTGAAAATAAGATGATAGTCTGGTCCACAGGACAGAGTCCAGGGTCCAACTAGTGGGACTGAGATTAGGAAGAGAGCCAAAATACAGGTTGCATGGTTTACAAATGGCTAGGAGGCCTGCTTCTAAGCAAAAGAAGGTAAAAGCTCACTTGTCAGAGCCCAGGTTCCCTGGAACTCTTTGATTAAAAAAGGCATCGATAAAAAGTATCTTCCCCTTTTCCCACCATGCACTTTCCCTGTATATTACAGCCAAATTCTAGAGCACCTAGGTCAAAAAATAAAATGCTTCAAGCAGGCAGAAAGAAAAATGAAACAATTAAAATATGGAGCCACAGTCAGGATCACATGAGATTTAATGGCTTTCACGTTAAAAAAAAAAAAAGTGGAGGGCATGGAATATTATATTCCAGAAGGCAAAAAAGCTACAATTACAACCAAGAATCACTCATCCAGTAAAGGTGAGTGTAATCTTTCAGAGGAAAAAAGTGAATTTTTAATGAAATAGGAAACTTTCAAGCATTCCTGATAAAAAGCCCAAAGCTGAATAGAAAATTTTACATTCAAACACAAGACTCAAGAGAAGCATAAAATGGTAACCATAAAAGAGAAATAATAACAGACTCAATAATGTTGAACTGTTTACATTCCTATATGGGAAAATGATACATGTAACTCCTAAGAACTTTATCATTATTAGGAAAACTAGAAAGAGTCTGTAGACAGAGGGCATGGACCTGAGTTGGTTATGTTGAGATGATCTCCAAAAAAAATGAAGGGGTGAAAAAAAGGGATGCACTGAGAGAAGGGGGAAGGGAGAGGAA
This sequence comes from Notamacropus eugenii, assembly GCF_028372415.1. Taxonomy (NCBI): domain Eukaryota; kingdom Metazoa; phylum Chordata; class Mammalia; order Diprotodontia; family Macropodidae; genus Notamacropus; species Notamacropus eugenii. The sequence continues at coordinate 360,202,158 of NC_092876.1, forward strand.
GAATGAAAAAAACAATCTCGCATAAAAAAGGCATGCAAAGAAAAGCTTTTACTGGGAGGGGGAAGATGGAGAGGGTAGGCAATGCTTAAATCTATCTCATCTGAATTAGTTCAAACAGCAAGGAATATATACATATATATATATATATATATATATATATATATATATATATATACACACACATTCAGTTGGTATAGCAATTTAATTTACCCAACAGAGAAGCAGGAAGGTAAGATGATAAGAAAAGAGGAGGGGGACAAAAGGTAGGGGTGGATTAAGGGAGGCAGTAGTCAAAAAAAAAAACAGATTTTTGATAATAGACAGGATAAAAAATGAGTGAGAAGGACAAAGAGAAAAAAATAGGATGGAGGAAAATAAACATGTGAATGGAAATGGGATGAACTCACCCAGAAAATGGAAGCAGACAGCAGAATGGATGAGTAAGTAGAATGCAATAATATATTGTTTACAAAAGACACAGTTGAACTAGAAAAATACACATACAATTAAAAAAATGGGCTGGAACAGAATCTATTATGCTTCAGCTGAAATAAAAAATATAAATAAAAAAAATCATGATCTCAGATAAAGCAAAAGCAAAAATAGACCTAATTAACAGAGATAATCAGGGAAACTACATTCTGCTAAAAGGTATTATAGACAATGAAGCAATATAAAAAAAAAATTACAGAAAATTTCTCTGATAAAAGCCTCATTTCTCAAATACATAGGGAACCGAACCAAATTTATAAAAATATAGCCATTCCCCAACTGATAAATGATCAAAGAATATGAATAGGCAGCTTTTAGAAGAAGAAATCATATGAAAAAATGCTCTAAATCACTACTAATTAGAGAAATACAAATTAAAACACTCTGATACACCACCTCACACTACCAAAAACAACAAATGCTAGAAGTGATGTGAGAAAATAAGTATACTAATGAGCTATTGGTGGAGTTGTGAACTGGTCTGACCATTCTGGAGAGCAATTTAAAACTATGCCCAAAGGGCAAAACTGTGCATACTCTTGGTCCAGCACTACTAGATCTGTATCCCAAAAAGATCAACGTAAAAGAGAAAGGACTTATAAGTTCAAAAATATTTATAGCAGCTCTTTTAGTGGTGGCAAAGAATTGGAAACTGAGAGGATGCCCATCAACTGGGGAATGACCAGATACAGGTTTTGGTATCTGACTGTGATGGGAATGCTATTGTTCTATAAGAAATTATGTGGGGGATGGTTTCACAAAAACATGGGAAGATCTATATGAAGTGAAGTGAGAAGAATGGGGAGATCATTATACACACAGGAACAGCAATATTGTAATGATAATAAACTGTGAAGACTTAGCTGCTCTGATCAATATAATGATCCCAGAAAATTCCAAAGGGCTCTTGATGAAAAATGCCATGCATGTCCAGAGAGAGAACTGATGAAATCTGGGTACAAACAGAAATATAACTTTCGCATTTTATTTCTCTTGCTTTTGTGACATGGCTAATATGGAAATATATTTTGTGTAATTTCACATGTATAATTGATGTATTGCTTGATTTCTCAGTGGGGATAGGAGAGCATGGGAAAGAGGGAGAGAATTTCAAATTCAAAATTTTAAACCAATTTTAAAAAGAAAAAAGTGGGCACAGGGAAAGAGAGCAAAAGCTACAATGGAAAATATAACTCAAGCAAAAGAAGTCAAAGGTATGACGTAAACTCTGATGTTTTTTACATTTTAGTATTATATATACTTTTTTCAAGGAGAGAAGTTAGCACAGCCTGGTAAGTAGGCTGCCTGACAATATCTTTTAGCAGCTGTAACTATATGAAGCAGATGGAAAAAATAATTATGAGTTCTTGAGGTTGGCATTTCATTAAAAAGGAATTTTGAGAAGGCAAATCTGCATCTAACAAAAGAGACATATACTCTGCATTAATATTATTTTATATATGTAGTTTCCCCTTTTCTGCCAATTTTGATCAAGGTAGCTCAAGAAATAGATAAAAAATACATAACTGTCCTCATTCCTGTGTAGGCCCCTCTTCTATTTCTACAAAAGATAATGGTGGGGTGACTTAAAATAATTGACAGATGGTCTTAGAACTTTGTGCCTCTTAGTTTTAAGACCAATATCAATATTAAGGGGGACCCTCAACGTTCAATATCCAACATCCAGCTTGTTGATGTCTTACTGGAGGAACTAAACCATATGACATTTTCACTACTGGAACATGAAGCTTTGACTAAGCTGAAAGACAATTTAGAGGCTCATCTCATAAGAAGAAAGGAATTGGGGAGCTGGTTCCATCGCATGCCTAATGATAGCAATATATTTTATTTTGGGAGCATTTAGCTATCTGACTTTGCAGTGCTCAAAGGCCTAAGTAACATGGGGCAATTATAGCTTTCACCTTGGTGGAGAATAAAGAGGTAGAGAAGTTACAGTAAGAATTTGTAGACATTATGAATCTCTATTTTGATGTTTGACAACTTCAGTTCAAAAAGTGGGCACAACAAAAGACAGCAAAAGCTATGCTGGAACACACAGTTTAGTGTCAGGGAATGGAAGAAGTCAAAGGTCATATTATGAATATTTTCCTCAAGGAGGGAGTCAGAAAGCACTAGATATAGTTAGTATTGAACAAGATAATTTTTAAATAAAATTTGGCAGAAAACAAATGAGTGTTTACATATATATCATTTCAGAATCAGCCACATGTCACCAGACCACTCATCAGTTGACCAAAGCAAAGTTTAAAATAATACCAAATAGAAATTAGAAGATACTACATGCAATTACAGCAGTTCACACGTGATTTGTTTTAATAAGCAGTCAACTCAGAAACATGGAGAATGGATAAAAGTGACAGTATTGGTTCTGAAAGTAGAATTTCTAAGAAAAATTAAAGCGTTGCGAAAAACTCATGATGGAAACATGTTACCTATCTCTAGACAGAGAAGTGATAGCCTCAAGAGTGCATATGAGATGACACACATGTGTATATGATATATAAGATATATAAAAGTAAAACAAAACCCCTGTAACAAACATGTATAGTCAGGAAAAACAACTGTCCACTTTAACTATATTCATGTGTATGTGTGTATGTCTGTGTTTTGTTGTTCAGTAGTTTCACTTGTGTCTGACTCTTTGTGACCCCATTTGGAGTTTTCTTGACATATAATAGAGTGGTTTGCCATTTCCTTCTATAGCTCATGATGAGGAAACTGAGGTAACCAGGGTAAAAAGACTTTCCCAAGGTCACACAGCTAGTAAGTGGCCAAATTTGAACTCAAGAGGATGAGTCTTCCTGACTCCAGGTTTGGCAGTCTATCCACTGTGCCACCTAGCTGCCCTGTGTGTGCACTGTATATGGTCAAAGTGGCAATATGTTTTGCTTGACTATACATGTTACAGGGACTTTGTTTTACTTTCTTTTTCAATGGGTGTGGGGAGAGACGAGGTGGAGGTAAATTTTGGCTCATTGAAAAAAATTTTTTTTCATTCTAAAAAAGAAATTTTAAAGTTGTATAAGTTGAATAGCAAGGGAGAAATGAACTAGTCATTCTGATGTTAAAGAATGAAAAATAAATAAATTTCAGGAACAAATACTAAAAGCCTAAGAGAACTCACAGATATAGATGAGGTTAGAACTGTTAGGGACTTGAGGTATCACCTAGTTTGATACCTCCATTTTACATATTTGAAAAAGGAGACCTAGAGAAATTAAGCAAATTGCTCAGTCATATGACAAGTTTACAGTAAGAGAAGACTTAAACCTAAGCCTGCTAACTCCAAGTCCTGTGGCCTTTCTACTGTAAACACCTAATTATCATTTTCAAAGTACTAAAGAAGAAGATTATAGAAGATTATGAGCAAAATCATCTCTTGAAACAGTGGGGAGTGGAGAAGAGAGAGAAAGGTGGTTGAAGAGAAAACAAGCTTGATGAGAGCTTGGAATGAGATCTAGCTAGCCCAAATTATTCCAAGAAGATTTATAGATACATCTGGAATATAAGATCACTGAGAGCAGAAATTCTTGATGCATATCTCTTATCATCTAGCATATGGCAGGCACTTAATAAATGCTTCATGATTGATTATGAATACAGCACTAGACTTGAAGACCTGGTTACAAATCCTACAACAGACATTTATAAGCTGTGCCCCCCTACAAGTCATTTCACTTCCCTTGGACTTAATTTCTTCATTCATAAAATGAAGAAGTTGGACCCCACGGTCTTTTCCAGCTCTAAATCTATGATCTTATAATAGGCTATTCAAAATGGAATTTATCTGCAATTTTGTATTTCAGTGATTCTCATCAGTAATGATAGTATAACCAATGCATTGGTCCCTGTCCCTTTGGCATCCAATGCATGATGTAAAGAAGTAGAAATGGTATTAGCAAAGATGGAGTTGGGGAAAGTCTGTCAAGCCTGAACAGATACACACAGAAGACATCTATACAGAAGTTAACATTTAAAAAAAAAGAATTCAAGAATCAATTAAAAATATATCTCTAAGAACACAAAATTTCCAAAGAATGGAAAAGATCATGAACAGTATTTTAGCTGGGAAAAAAAAGATGACCAAAAAGACACTGGTCATTACCATTCCCAGATTTCTCATCTGTGTAAAATTAAAATCAATATAAATAGAAATAAAGGGTCAAATATTATATATAAGCAGGCTGGAAAAATGTACCAACAACAACCTGAAAACACCAAGTAACATGTTATAAAGCATCATTCAAGATTGGTATGGTCAGAAAAGAAAGTGAATCAGTCAAGTATCAAAACTGAGACACACTGAAACGCTGGAAATACTAAATAAATAAAGATTTGGAGTAAATCGAGAAGAAAATAGATGACAAATTTCTGTGAAAATACGGACCAGCATTGCACAGGACAAAAAGGATTCAAGGTTTGTGATTTCCAGCAGTGGAGGGAGAACCTCCAAACTATCCTGATGTAATTTATCCTAATGTAATTGATTTAAAGTATCAAATCCTTTTCAAGAGGTCTCCATGATTGTATGTCTGTAGTCCTTCAGAATATGGACTATCCAAATACAATTAAGTACAGTACTTTGTACACAGAAGGTATTCAATAAATGATGCTGACTAGCTGCCATAAAGTTAAGGCAACATGGTAATTCATGGCCAATGATCACATAATAATAAAAGCAATAATAATAATAGCCAATATTTATATAGTGCTCACTATGTTCCAGACACTTTGCTAAGCACTTTACAAATATTAACTCATTCAATCCTCACAACATTCCTGGGAGGTAGATACTATTATTATCTCCATTTTACAGATAAGGAAACTGAGGCAAACAAAGTTTTAGTGACTTGCCCAGGGACCCACAGCTAGCAAGCGAAAGAGGTTGGATTTCAGTTCAGATTTCCCTGCCTCCAGGCCCAACACTCTATCAACTGCACCATCTAGAACATGCAACAATACACAAACTTTTCAGCCAACCATACAGGGTTTTATGGCACTGAGTAGCAACCTCTGAGAACTAAACGATTCTCTAAATTTAACATAAGGTATTAGGTCCTTTGCAAATTTGGAAATTGTACCAAATTAGTAATTAGTGATTATTAGAAGGAGTTAGTACAGTTTACTTGGACCTAGAAATGTAAACTGAACCAATGCTCTATGTATAGATAGACCTTTTAAATGTGAAATTTCAAAATCTTTGCCCTATTATAAGATGGAGCTTTATTTATTTCATTCTTTTGGATTATGTATTACAATAGATTTACTAAATCAACATTTTTGCTTTACCTATATGAATACCACAAACATAGGACAACATTCTAGAAAAAAGATAAAAAATAAAATGAAACCTCTTCCTTTTAAATTTAACTTCTGTATTTTCATAGCTTCAGTGACTGGAAGAGTCTTGAATTTATTAAAACAGCTGCAAGTAGAAAAGAAACATTTAATTTGCTGTAGGCAAAAAGAATACCAAAGTTTCTACCTGGAATGGAATGGACAAGGAAAAAGAATCATCAAAGTCTAGAATTTGTCTCTCCTACTCTTCACCCCAATGCCAGAGCAGGGCAGAAATTAAACTACTGCTGACTTCCTACTCAAAGAGGAAACCTCAATTTTTTATTGTAGTCAGTGATGCCAGAGACTTTAAAGTATATTTCTATAGTTATAGCCCACCTAAGGGATTTCTTAAAGACCTATACCACTGTAAATGAAAACAAAAACCTCTTGCTAGGATACAGGTCTGTTTATAGTTAAACAATGCTATAAAACTTTCTTTGAGACATTATTCTCATGATAAATCACTACAAAAAGCAGAAATTGCTTGATATTTGAGAGGCAGTATGGTATAGTCAATAGAAAGCTAGGAAGACCAAGATTCAAGTTCTCCCTTTGACAATTACTGGCTGCATGACCCTAGGCAAGTAAGTTAATTTCTCAATGCTCTAGACAGCTCTTATCAGTCTATAAGTTGCAGGGAAGGGGCCAACCTGCCTTAGTAGAGGGGGTTTCCTCATTTACAGGCCCACTCCCATTCCCATTTCAGATATATTCAACAATTAACACTAGAGATAGGGAGCCTCCGAGATGGAAGGGACCTTGGAAATCTCTTCCATCCCCTTCAATTTACAGGCGATGAAGTAGCCCATCTCCAGTCATCCTGATCTATATCTGGTCACTGGACCCAGATGGCTCTGGAGAAGAAAGTGAGGCTGGTGACTACACAGGCCTCCCTCACTCAAACACAATTCAATGCAAGTCATGCCATCACCTACCCAATGGCATGGTCCTCTTCGAGAACAAAGGAAAAATCACAATGACAAGAATCACACAAGTGATGAAAATCAATCTCATGCATTGATTTACCTAGTATCACAAAGCCTGGTCTGAAGCTTAGACCCTACAGAAACTGGGAATTTTGGCATCCAGAGCAAATACAGTAGTGGGAAAGGAAAACAATTAAGGAAAACATGCCCTGGGAGATTGGTAGGTAAGATGCAGACTCCACTATGGGGACCAAGTGTACATCTCTAATATAATGGCATCTTTGGGTCAAGCCCTTATATCACCCTGCCCAGCTGCCATTAAAGTGCTCTCTCCTCTCTATATACACTCTTTCAATTTATTTTTATGTATTAATGGGAATAATCAGTGATAGGCTCTATGTCACTTTATATGCATATAAAATGCTTTCCAAACTTTAAAGCGCTATGTAAATATCGATGATGATGATGATGATGATGAAGCCATTTTCTCCAACACAGATTTTTTCCACTCAGCTACCACTTGCAGGGTGAGAACCTGTGGCCTAGAGGTCCTCAAGTGCGGCCCCTTGAATCCACACTTCACAGAACAAATCCAAGGATTTGTCAAAGGGCCACACTTGAGGACCCAGAGGACCGCATGTGGCTTCAAGGCCGCAGGTTCCCCATCCCTGACCATGGTTTCCAAAGCACTTTGCATGTATTGGCTCATTTTATGCCCGCAACAACCAGGTGCTATTATTATCCCACTTAGCAGATAAGGAGAGTGAGGCAGATGACTGTTAAGTACCTTGCCCAGGATCATACAGCTGTTGTTGTGGATTTCATCCTTTGTTCTCAGAGAGGACAGCTAGTAAGTATCTGAAGTGGAATTTGAACTCAAATCTTTGTGACTCAAGGTCTAGCATTCTATCCACTATACCACCTAGCTACTATATTTCTGCATAATTGAGATCCTCTAAGTGAATGTACTCTCAGCTCATGTGCCCCCCATAGGAGGCCTATCTTGATTATTGCCATTACTAATAATACCATCCATTCTCCAGAAATCATGTGTGACCTACTTTGTAATGTATTATACATTTATTTTTTACATTTATTTTTCTCCATAAATATAAGAGAATATGTCAACAGAATATAAGCTTCTTGAAAGGAGGAACTGTCTGACTTTTGCAGTTGTATCCCTAGCACCTAACACATAATAGGCATTTCACAAATGCTCACTGACTACTATGTAAGGGAGATAATTTCATAGCCAATATCTTGCTTCCCTAGTAGATACAGTCTGTTTCTTTTCCTTAACTATTTACCTACGCTTCTTTCCCATTAGTTTTCCTTCTCAGGACACAGACAGTTACAACTATAACTATACTCATACTCAGTATCTGGGTGGGTTTTGAGAGCTTATGGGAAACTTTTAATTCTAATCTAGGGCATTCTAATCTAGGTCAAAGCAGGAAGCATAGTAGGAAGCTAGCCCTGGGTTTGGAATTCTGGTCAGATACTTATTCTCTAAATAATTATTTAATAAATCACTTCCTATTCTCAGTTTCTTTGTCTGCAAAATGAGAGAGTTAATTGAATAACTGCTATATGATCTCTTCTGGCTCTAAATCCCACACCCTATAAACTTGAATAAGGAAACCTGTTCTAATTCAGGGAAAAGCTCTCCTTTCCTACTCTTTAACAAGTGCCATTTTCACACTGAAGGAAAAGCCGTTGCTATAATTTTGCTTCCTTATTGAAATATTTGAATGTTACATAAATAAATGGAAATTTAATTCTAATTCTCTCATAAAAAGGATCCCTGGTAAGCTTTCTGGAGCTCTAACTATGGAAAAAACATAGTAAAAGCAAAAGTAAACAAGATATGAAGTCAAACCACAAATAGCCATAAAGATTCAGTAAGTGCTTACCTTTGCATATGTTCATCCTTTTCCAAAATGGCAAACTACAAAGAGAGGCAAAAAAAAAAGTAAAATCAAAGCTAATATAAAGGAAAAAAAGACCTTCTCCTGTTGTTTTCTGGCCTTGTATATTAAGAAAGAGAAAGAACTGGAAAAGAATATCAAATATGAAAGGAAAAAAACATAAATAACTAAAATCCCATATCACCTAGAGAACATTTCTCACAGATATCTTGTAGAAATTATCTCCTACTTTCTTCTCCCTAACTTTCTTATGTCTGTTTCCAGCACCACCATCCTTCCTGTTTTCCTGATGCACATCACCAGCACTATCTCCAATTCTCCACTCTTCTTAACATTCCCTAGAGACAATCACTAAGTCTTATTGATTCACAACATTTCTCACATCCAGCTCCTCACTACTTACCTGGCCACTACTCTAATTCAGTCCTTAATCCCTTTTCACCTGAGCTACTGCATACTTTCATCTTCATCCCTCCCCCTTTTAGTTTCCTTTCTTGTATTGTCTTCATTAAATTGTAAGTTCTTAGAGGGCAGGGACTAGCTTTCTTTTTTCTTATTTGTATCCCTAGAGCTTAGCACAGTGCATATAGTAGGTGCTGAGAGAGAGAGGAGACGAGAACAGAGAGGAGGGGTGGGGAGGAGAAGGAGAAGAGAAAAGGGGAGAGAGAGAAGAGAAAGGAGAGAGAAGAGAAAACAAAGAAGAGGGAGAGAGAAAGAGAAAGGAAGGAGAAGAAAGAGAAGAAGAAAGAGAGAGAGAAAGAAAGAAAAAAGAAAGATGGGAGAGAGAAAAGAGAGAGGAGAGACATCCATTCAATACATATATATGTGTGATATACACACACATACATGTAAACATATGTTTGTAGTGTCTTCTTTGGGGCTACTACCTACCTCAGAACTTATAGGTTGCAGTTTGTGAACCCAGAGGAGCAACTACTCTCACAGGTACTGGGTTCTCTATGGGTCCATGCTCCTAAGCTAAAACTGTAGCTCATCAGCCTCTACCAATGTGTTTACTTTCAGTAGTCAGCCAGTAAAAACAATCCACTCAAACCAAAGGCATTTACAAAAGTGGAATAGTAAGAATAGTAGCTGTAAAATATTCCCCATAAATCTGATGCACATGCTCATGATTAAAATAGCTTCTATGAAAGCAATGGGCATATGCTGACTGGTGCCAGTACAATAGCAGCAAGGCACACATATAGGGAACATGGGAGAAAGGCAAGTCATGCCTTCAATACTGCAAGGACATGATATCTTCTCTCTTCATGAGCTTACACTGCTCCTGCTGGATGCACTGTGTTGGGCAATTCTCTCATGTGGGTTCCTTGGGCCTACTTCTCTTTACAGCTCACCCCACCCCCCAACCAGAGCAAATTCTATTTGCCAGTTATAGCTGGCTCTCTTCTCTGATGCCAGGGGTAACTTCTTAGACTTGCCCCAGCTGACTGTTTGACTCCTTGAGCTTGTTCTCTGCAAGGTGTGGTAAACAATTCCACTAGAAAGAAGCGGAGGAACAAGAAACTTCTCCCTCCATCCCTCCATAAAGACAAAAGGGAAAGACAAAGATCCCCTTTAAGAATCAGGTTCTTCCTACATGGATAACTTTTCCTCTAGACTGCCAGAGGTCACTCTCCTCAGAGTTCTCCTGCCTCAACTCATTTCTAGAACTGGCAAGCTTGTTTTTTAAAGGCTACCAGAAACAGGCCGACTCTATAATTCTATTAAAGAGAACTTCATAATTTGTAAAGTGGTAAGAGAGTACAGACACACCTGCTCTTTCAGCTGGACTAGGGCTAGAAAATCAAATGATCAAAAATGTCCTAATAAACTCTCCTCTCTCCCTTCATGTTCAATAGTCATTTATAGGTAAATATAATGGCAGGGCAAGGATTTTGTATCCTGTCAGCTTAGGACAATGCTGCCACATAGTAGGTGTTTAATAAATGCTTGTCAAATGAATGGAACAATTGGCTGATTCAAAAAAAAAAAATTAAAGACAGACAAGTTCATCTTAAAAAAAAAGTAACTATTTTTCATATTGAACTTTTAAGTAGGACAAAACGCAGAATGGTGTAGGAGGAAACAACTGGATTTGGAGTCTAGGACATGGGTTCTTCTACTACCGTTAGTACTTACTACCTTTGTCATCTTGGGCTATTCATTTAACCTCTCTGGTCCTCTGTTTTGTCATTTGTAAAATGAAGGATGTGAAAGTGACTTCCATTTCCAAAGCTATAATCACCCTGTTTCGGTGTAAAATTCAACATACATACAGAAAAGAGATCAGGAGCAAACTAGCTATCTTTCTCATGAGTCCATACTAATTTCTTGTCCTCCATATGAGTGTCCAAATACTTGAAAAAAGTGTAAAGATATTACAAATAATGCCATAATTCTACTAATTTAATTCACAGTACAATTTCACAATTTCAGAATAAAGTTGTAAAGGTTCTACTTAGAGTCAGGTTATATTGTCCTTATCAACCCATCAACAAACATTTATTTACCGCATAATAGGTGACAGGCACCTAGCTAGGCACCATGAAACTGTCTTCCAAATGGAAGATTACTACTTTTGCTATTATTATTATTTCAAATCCTCCCACAAAAATCCTATTCTGATGTCTTACTGTGGGATGGAAATGGCTCTGAATTCTTAAAAGTCTAAATTTATGGAATATAAATTTTGGCATGTTTCTTCTAAGTTAGAAAGGGCTTGAGGTCCAGTGACAGGTCTTGAGTCTACCATATGAGGACCAACCTTATTAGAAACTGTCACCAGGTTAGAAACCAGATAATAAAATGTTCTGGCTATAAGTTCTGAGGCCATCTACTAAGGCCCAGAGGGCCTGTCATTTGCACTGGTGGAGGGAATGTTCTCACCAATCAAAGACCCTTAAAATTTTGAAATAAGCATGATTCAAAATAAAACCTCATTTATATTTCACTTTAAAGGTAACACAATGCTTCCTCTACAACAACCTGGTGAGGTGTATCTTACAGATGAGGAAAGTTAAGCTCAGAGAGGCCAAGTGACTTCTCTGTAGGACATAATATACTAAGGGAGGTTAATCATCACTCGTAAGGCATCTTTGAGGATGACAGTGGTAGTGGAAATACTTTTTTCATTTTTATTTTACAATTAATAATTGTTCAGAAAATCTGTGTCAGGGAGAAAAATACTAAATTTTTAGATGGAAATAGTTCCAAAAGTTATACATAATGAAGTGCTTCTGAAAAGCACCAAAAAAGCACAGCAAGTCTTTGCAGAGTTGCAACAAAGTCTGACAGATGTCAAACTTGCAGGTCAAGCAGAGATTGAGTTATTAGATGGCTGCCCTTCGTAGTACCTTTGTCTCATGAAAGAATTGAGTCAGTATTATTTGGGGCAAACTGAGGCAGGGAACAGGTAAATGAGAATGCATTATGTAATATAGTAAAAAGAGCCAATGATTTCTCACTATCTGTCTTCCAGAGCCAGCTTAGAAAATCTGGCTATAATCCTTGCTGCACCACTTAACTTTCTATGAGCTTAAACAAATTATTTCCCTCTCTGAGCCCCATTTTTCACATCTGTAAAATGCATATTAAATGATCTCTAAGATTCTATCTAGCTCTAAATTTTATGACCCTCTAAGATCTCCCATTTAATCACCAAACCACAGAACTGTGGCTAAAATCCTGGTTTCCATACTGACAGTATCTATTCAAGTCAAGGGTTGAAAGAAAAACAATGTTGCAGGACTCTGTATACTCACCAGAACATTAAAAACTCCAGGTCCTTCACATTTTTGCATCTTTATAATGTTACCAATACATCCTTTTTTCAAACACAGTTTTTTGCTAAAACTCTGAAAATATTTTTTAAAAAAATGAAAAAGTAACCAATCAGTGAATGCTTCTACATTTCAAAGGATAAACAAATTTAGACTACAAATTCCTTGAGAGCAAGCATGTTTTATGTATCTTTGTGCCCACCCCCACCATCTGGGCATAGTATTTTGTACGTAGTAAATGCATAATAAATGTTTGTTGAATGACAAATGAATGTCAACAATTGTCACAGTTGACTAGTAGGTACAGGCAGCCTTCATCATATGTCCTAAAGATACATCTATATAAATATATATATATATATATATTGTTTAGACTTTGGAAAAGCAAAAAGAGAGATGTATATATGTATATTAAGATATATGTGACAATTATGTGTATATATATCTATGTATACATGCATATATATCTATATGCGTAGATATGTACATATCTACGTATGCTACATATGATGATTCTCCAGCTTCATCCTTACCGATCTCTCTGAAATTCTTTATACAGTTGACCATCCCCTTCTTTCGGATTCTGTCTCCTCCCTGGGTTTTTGAGACACTGGTCCACCAGGGTTCTCTCACTACCTGTCTGAGCCATCTTTCTCAGACTCTTTCCTTCTGTAGGAACGCTGTCCATGCCTCACCCCACTATGCATGGTACGTGTAGCTCAGGGCTCTGGCTGGCATTTTCTTCTCTATTTCTGTACTTTTCCTCTTGTTGTTATCAGCTCCTCTGGGTTCTACTATCATACCTAATGAAGATGGACTCTCAGATCTATGTATCCAGCCCACTTTCTCTCCCCTGAGCTCTGCAACTAAAAGTGCCCTGCTGGACACCTTCTGTTTCATAGTTGTTTTCAGCCCACATACCCAAACAGAATTCCTTACTCTTCTCCCCACCCCACCCCATAATCCACTCCTTTTTCTAACTTCCTTATTTCTGTCAAGGAAACTATGGTTCTTCCAGTCACCCAAATGTGCAACCGTAGAGTCACCCGTGACTCTTTATTCTAACTCCCCTCAGTTGGCATGTCTCTCTCATCTCTCAGATTCATCTCCTTTTTCCTCACATAGCAACCACCTTAGTTCACCTCCTCAATCACCCCTTTCCAGGAAATGCTCTGTAATGCTGTATCTCCTCACCTCCACCTCTTACTGTCTCAGGCCACCTCCAAGGCTCAGTTTGGGTTCCCATCTCCTCCATGAGGCCTTTCCTCTTTCCTTTCATCGTCAGTGCCCTTGCCAAAATCAGTGTGTTTATTTACTTTGTATATATCCTGCACATATCCATATCTGTGAATGTGGTGTATCAACCCAGAAGAATATAAGGTATGTGGACAAGGACCATCTCACTTGTGTATCAGTATTCCCAGAATCTAACAAAGTTTATCCAGGGACTTAATAAACACTTGTAGATTAACTGATACATCCTCAAGAACTGTTAGATAACTTACGTTCCAGAAATCAGTGTAACTTCTATAAAGAGGAAAAGACAAGAGAGGAAGAGAATTCTGTGCCTCAAACTTATTTCTTAAGTCAGGTTGTTTCTCTTTCTTGACTTCCCTTTCTCCAATGGGAAAATATCTGCCCCTTCTGTCCCTGAGATACGTTAAGCACTTTGAAATGCTTTAAAGGAAAAAGTTCTATAAATCCAAAGCACTTTGGTGAAACTCTCCAGGGTTTCGAATGTATTTTTCTTCTTCTTGAGCAATACAAATACTGCAGGTTCCAAATTATGGTAATTAGATCACTGAAGAGAATAACTGCGATGGGCTTGGGTTTTAAACTTCTAAATTAACTCCAATGGTAGAGAACTAATTTCAGGGTTGTATGATTTTCAATATGTGATTATGGATTTACTTTTGAAGAATATGTTAAATTAGAATTTATCACTGTGCTCCACCCACAGGGAATGTTAATATAGTTTTATTGTCTATGTATTTATCCAGAGACAAATGCCTCTGTTGTTGGTGTGCCCTTCATGTATTTGGCAAAGAAGTCATAGTGTATCTCAAACTACAAGTTCCTACAAGCTAGGATAGAATCACTGAATCATTCTGCAGAGTAACAGCAAAGCAGCTCACACAAGGATGTGTGGAATGAAGAGATGTAAATAAAAGTAAACTTTATTCAAGTTTTAACAATAACATCCAAATGCAATACCTCATCACTTTTCCCAGAATGGTTTATATTCTTGAGTTTTTCCCAACAAATTTTATGGAAGTAGACACTGCAGTTTTTACTGCAAACAAGATGAACAAATCCCTAGAAAGAATAAAATATGTAAAAAGAATAAAAATATGTCAATATGAAAGTTTTAAATTATACAGAGGATGCCTCCATTGGTGACAAATCTACGTTTCTTCTGCACCAAATCCAATATTAACCAAAAAAGCATTTTAAGCATAGGGTAATAAAGCACTCCAAGGAAACTTCTAAAGTCATAGTTGAGTATGAATAGCTACATTTGAATAAAATGTTCTATAAGTTAGTACAAACAAAAGAAAGGTATTCATTTATCAACAACTCCCTAAATGAGTTGATAGATGGTAGCTTATCTACAAGAAGAAAGCAGAAAAATAATGACATGTTGAACTTAGGAAGTATAGGAAGATTGTAACAGTGATTTGCCATAGATAAGAGATGTACTTTGAGCTTTTGCTTATTTTATTCCATAAGTGGTTTTCACTTTCCTTCTCTTTTCCTCTCCCCTTTTTCTTCTGTCTCTTTTTCCTCTCCTCCTCCCTTTCTTTCTCTCTCTCTCTGTCTCTCTATGTCTGTCTGTCTCCCTCCCCCCTTTCTTTGTTTTTCCCCTCTCCTTTCCTCTCTCCCCCTTCTCCTCCAGGTTTGAAGATATGGCCTACGGGTTAAGAGGCTCATCTGCAAAGTCATAACCTCAATCTATTAGCCTGACACTCTGCCTAAATGAACTAAGTTCAATAGTCACAAACCCACTCGAAAAGTATCTACCAGCATATTTTATAAAATGATAATGTTTTTGTCAAGTTCAGAAAGAGTAAACTTTCTCTGTATCAGGAGTCTAACTTTTTTGTGTCATGAACCCCTATGGCAGTCTAGTGAAACCTGAAGACCTGTTCTCAGAATGATTTTTCAAATGCATAAAATAAAATATGTAGGATTATACCAAAATAGTTATCAAAATATGATTTTAAAAAAAGATTCAAAGACCCCAGGTTAAGAACCTCTACTGTATAAGAAACTATTATTTAACTTAGAGAAGCCAGACAATGGGATTGTATTAAGCATCTCCAGAGGCATCTCCTAACGTGAAAACAAATAATCAGTGTACAAAGATGCTAAAGGAACAGCTGCTGCATCTTTTCTTGAATATCTTCAGGTGAAACTACCTCTAAGCAAGGTGTCAATAGACATACAATATTTTAAATATCTATCTCCATCTCTTTCAGTCAACGAAGGACTGAGTCTGTAGGGTATTGACTCACCTAATTAACTAGAAAATTCCAGATCTTACCAGTCTTCAAGAGAAAGAGCTCAAGTTTAGAAATCTCCTGTTCTATACCTCTTGCTCCTACAGGTTACCTCACTGAGGCTTCCTTCTCCTAAGGCACCGAACTCATTTAGAACTAGCCCCTCATCTCTAGCCTTGCCACTGCTGTGTATCTGTCTTTCCTCTTCTCTCTTCTGTTCTATACCTCTTACAGTATCTGGCACACTCTGACTGCCTAGAGGATAATTATCTAACCTGATAAACTCATTATACTAATGTCATAATGCAATAAGATTAAAGGAGCTTTTGAAGGTTTTCACTCTAGTTCTTTATTCTAAGATCCTTATGCAAATAATAATTATTATTTAACCTTTCTCTTTAACCATGCATATAAAATACTAAAATGAATAAACCATTCTAAAACTGGATATAATTCAGGAATAAAAACTAGTCTGTGCCAAGAATCAGAGAAACATTAGGCACTTAATAAATGCTTTTAAAGCTTGACTTAGGTGTTTTTTTTTAATTATTGAATCTATTCAAAGATCTTTTTTTTTATAGACTGAGGAAGTAAGAATTTGCACCTATTTGACAATATGGTTTCAGATAACAGCTTGGCAATGTGATACAGCTCTATAACTACATATATCTGTGTGTGTATCCATAATACCACATTTCCTATTGCTTCCTTGGCATTCTGTAGTTGAAATTGCAGAAACTCTAGCAGGCCATACCTTGAGCACCACAGCAACATGGACTCAAGCTTCAATCTGGCAGGACAATAAAATAGTAAAGCCCAATAGCAGTAGACTAAAACTAGACTTTGCTCACTGCTTTGCTGTTAAAGGTTGCAATGATTCCTAAGCCTCATTTGGGATTTGAAAAAAAGATTCAATATTTTAACATCTGAATTTCATCTGAGTTTTACCAACACAGATAACAATTCCTTCATGCCTCAGTAATGAGTTTTTATGTCTTGCTACAGCCAAAAACATTTTTACCAGTTAGTGGCTAACCCCTAAACTTTGTGGTGATAAGTTTCTCAAATTTAGCTGGCATGGACCACCTGAGATACATAAGCAATACATACATATAGGACCACAAGAAAAAAAAAATACAGAACCCTAATTTGCACTTTTCTAAGGCATTCAATAAGCAAAATTCTTACAAGGGTTTTTTCCCCACATCTACCAACCAGTGAAGATTGTTAGGCCTTGAATTACAAATTCCTCAGAGCTTTTTGTCCATTGATCCTTATAATAATTGTCTTGTTCTATTTGAGGTCAAGTTATCAAAGTTTCTTTTGATAATATAAATGCTTCTTCACTGATAAAGAAAATCAAATGTATTATAATTCATTGTTTAAAAGTAACAAAAATTTGAATTATGATGAAATGAAAGGTTTTTAAAGTCATATTTTAAGTAATATTTGGATACTTTTTTTAACCTGTACTTTATTTCAAATTTTAATAAATTCCAAGTTTCCCCAGTTTTATGAAAATGATAATACCTTATATTTAGATTTCTTTAAAATATCAGCCTCACAAGACCGCTCACAGTCTGGAAAACTACAGATTGTCTCCTTTTCTATGTGATTTTCATATTTTTTAATATAGTCATCAAGAAGATCCTGTTGAAAAAACAAGAAAAATTCATGCATTAACAATTACAAAAAAGGAGAAGAGATTGGAAAGAGGAGGGAAAGAAGTACAGAAAAAAGAAGAGAGAAGGAACAAGAGGAAAAGAGATAAGAGGGGTGGAAAAGAAAGAAAAGATAAAGAAAGGAAGGAGGAAAAATAGGAGGTACTGGCCAGAAAATATTTCCTAGTCTTAGATTTCACTGACTCACAAAATCTCAGAGTTGAAAAAGATCTCAGAGATTTATGCTTACTAAACTGGTATCTTTGGGTCTCTCCTTCCTGCCTCTTTTATAAACAGCTAAACCGTACTGGATTTTTTCATTCTGTTCCTAATCCACAGCAAAGTCCCTTTTCATTGGCTCTTTTTACTTGGAAAGTGTTCTACTTTTTCATTCCTATTACAAGCAAATTATGTTGCCTTCATGTATCTCAGCAATCCCTTTCTGTGTGACTTAATTGACTGGCGTGAGGTTCTACTTCAAGAGGTCTGTACTTGTTAAAAGATCTATACTGAGAGCAAAGCTTTAAAAGTAACTTTTATCCTAGCAAAATGAGTAAAAATTACTAAAGCTCAAAAAACAACCTAATGTTACCTAGTGTTATCAACATCTATCTCTGAAGAAAGTCAATTGAACTGACTTTAAACTGGCACCCTAGTGACTTGTAACTTAGGTATTTTAGTACATCTACCCCCCACTTACTTCCTATGACACATTAATAGATTTCCCTGTGTTACAAGGTAGAGGTCCTAAATTGAATTTCAGATGTCTATCTATCTTACATAGATAATTGTAACAATTCAGTACAGAGTTTATGTGCCCCAACTTCATTTCTGGCAGATGATTCTAAGCATTATGGGATAGTAGATCTCTTAGACTTAAATGTTTTCTTACTTGAAATGTTTCAGGTAAATCTTCATCTTTTATGTGGTTTATACCATACCAGTTTTCATTATTATCTTTTATTTCTTGCTTGCTTTTTTGAAATTCCAGTAATCCTCCATTATATCTATAAAATAATTTTAAAGACTATTAGCTCAAATATATATATATATGTACACGCACATAAGTACATACACACGTAGAATATATCTTATTAATTAATTTTATAGTCTTAATTGCTGTAAAATAAAATGTTAAAGAAGACAATTTTGATCAAACAAGTATTTTAATAGTGCCTGGCTTTTATTTAATAGCCTCAAGCTTAATACCAGCATCCTTCTCTAGTTACAATGAATAAATTCATTGATTAATTCAGTGGTGCTATTCTATTGAAAAGCAGACTGACATAGAACAGAGAGAAAACCCAGCAGTCAGGAGAACTGGGTGGAGCCTTGGACACTTTCTAGTGTCATTCGATGTCCCCAAGACTGTTTCTTCACCTGTAAAATAGTAATCCTAATGCCTCTCAGGATCCCTATGAGGAAGGTGCTTTGCAAACCTTGAACTGCAAATAAACCTGAGTTAGAATTACTTGTATCTTCAGTCTGAAAGTCTCAACCACGAATGAGCCATACTCTACAAACAATAAGTAGACAACGATGATGTCTCTCTCTACAAAATACTATTAACATTTTCTCCCAGATCTCTCATTCATGCAATAAGCAGTTGTGAGAGCATATGGAAGCCAGAGGAGATGGTGGTCATTCATCTTTTTCCCAAAGTAGGAGAGCTAAGCAGATGGAAAAGGGGAAGGGAGCACTGATTGAAACAAAAAACAAAACAAAACAAAACCAAAAAAAAACCTCTCTTTCCCATAAAGCTATAAACTCAGGGTATATGCCCCAAAACTACCAAGTCTGATTGGTATGAGACAGAACCATGGGGAATACAGGAAGACTTCTAGGTAGATGGCAGAGATAAAGGGAAGAACCAACAAACAAGAAAAGCTTGCAGGAGACAACAGTAATGGGAAATTTAGTTTGTAGCAGGGGCAGAGATTGCCAGGCTACTTGCCAGGAGCCCTAAAGCAAGTCAAGAGCTACAGAAAATTTCTGGAAAAGACAAACGGGAGTGCCTAAGAGAAAGCAGAAGCTACTGATGAGGGTGATGACACCATTAGCAACAACTGAACTCACCCCATGATCCATAACAATATTATAATCATGATGTTAGGACTTTATTGATGGGTGAAATGATCCTTTTGCAGAAGCTATGACCCAAACTGCAGGAAAAGAAATGTGGAAACTCAGCTTGAGCTTTACTTATAATAATTCCCTTTTTTATTCCTTATTATATTCCTTGAAATAAATTTGCTTTAAGCACTAACACCTTGAAATTGTCAAGCAGTCTATAACCATATGAAAAAAGTGTTCCAAATAACTAGGAAATGCAAATGAAAATAACTGAGGTTCCACATCATCCCCATCAAATTGGCAAAGTTGACAAAAAAAGGAAAATGAGAAACGTGAATGGGTCTATGGGAAAATACACAGATTAATGTGCAGACATAGGCAGAGCTATGAACTGGGAAAGTGATTCTGGGAAACAATTCAGAACCATACCCAAAAGTCACTAAAATGTGCATATCTATTGGCCTCGTGATAAAAGAGATCAAAGATTAAGGGAAAAAATCATGTGTATAAAAATATGTATAGAAGCTCTTTTGTGGGGGCAAAGAACTGAAAACTAAGGATGCAGCCATCAACTGTGGAATGGATGACCAAGTTTTGGTATATGAAAGTATATTATTCTGCCATAAGAAAGAATGAAAGGGGTGTGTTCAGAAAAGCCTGGTAAGACTTGTACAAACTGATATTCAGTAAAGCAAGAAAGACCAGGGGACCAATTTATATGTAATCAATAATATAGTACAGATAAACAACTTTGAAAAACAAATTCTCTGATCAATGCAATGACTTCCCATGTTTCCAAAGACAGATAGTGATTTATACTACCTACCTTTTGACAGAGAGATGATAGATTCAAGATGCAGAATAAGACGTACATTTTCAGGCATGGCCAAACAGAGCATTTGCTTTGCCTAATTACTCATATTTGTAAGAAGTTTGCTCAGTTTTTTATTTTTTTCTTTCCATGGGGAGGGATAAGAGGGAGAGAAAATAAATGCTTCACTAAAGTAATACTTGAAATAACACTACGGCATTTCATGATTCATTGCTTAGTCATTTTTCAGTCTTATCTGACTCTGAGACTTCCTTTGGCTCTTTGTTTTGTTTGTCTCAAAGATACTGGAGTGGTTTGCTATTTCCTTCTCCAGTCCATTTTATAGATGAGGAAACTGAGGCACATAGGGTTAAATGACTTGCCCTGGGGCACATGGCAAGTAAGTATCTAAGGGTCACATTTGAACTCAGGTCTCCCTGACTCCAGGACCAGTACTCTATCCACCGTGCCACCACCTAGCTGCCCTTCATGACTCATAGCCTTTACTGGAAGAACAGTGGTATTAACTACACATGATTTTGTTTCAGAGAGAAGTATGAGGTCATTGAAAGCATGGCACAACTTCCCAAATTAAAACAAGCTCCCTCTCTTCCTCCTTTTAATTCTGTTCAGTCTAGTTTGTCATCTATTTGCAGCGTCTCTCCAAAATGTATGTCCTGATAGACTTCCTATAGGTTGTCTGTCGATCTAACTACAAAAGACAATACTATAAAAGTAATCAGCAGGATACTCTATTTTGGTATAATCTTTGTGTCTTAGAATAAAATAATAGGCTAAAACACTGTGACATGTATACCACAAACTGAAAGTTTTTGATCTTATCATCGAAAATCAAACTTTAGATTCCGATGCTAAGCCAGCATCCAAAGGGGAGAACTGACATTTCTGACATATCAGTTAGAATGGTTATTTCAGAATTATCACTAGAAACTGCACATCCTAAAGCTTAACTAATATTTTTCAAATTTGTAATACCCAATTGAATTAAGTCTGCATCAGTAGTTTTATACAAGATTGGCTCTTAAATTCAGTGAACCCATTTGGTTATTAAATGAAATCAATGTTCTTCAAAATGGAAGGTGCTATGCATATGAACATCTTGAATGCAAAAAGCTAATGCTGAACCACTATATACATATATATATATTTTTATAACAAAATTAAGCAGAGAATAATCATCACATTGGTATGAAATATATAATAACCTTTGGTCTCTAAAGTATTCATGGCATGATTTACCTTTATGCTAAATATAATATCATATTTTAAACTTCATTAGGTAATGCTGTTTGGGGATAATAATTTGAAAATAAACTTGCCTGTCTGTGTGGTAAATCATTTCACTTTCTCTGCCACCTGTTATGTGGTATGACTTTTGAGCTTCAGATTTTAATGGGGATATTTATACCATTCAATCTGAATAAACAACAGACCCAGAATTCTATGATGTTTTCAAATCCCCAGTTCAAACCATACTAGTTTACATGGTTCTAAAGAGGACTAAAGAAGGACTCCACTTTCTCTTGCAGTAGGTAGGAATGAGGTTTGATGATAATGTTCACAGGAGCATCTCAGATACTATTGGGCTCCATAGGGAGTAACTGAAATAATTAAACTCAGACAAAGACCACCAGAGAAATCTAAAGACAGGAAAAACCCTTTAAAAATCTAATCATCAGAAGAGGTAGAAAGTTGTGTGAAGTGGATGGTAATTGGATTGGGTTAGCTCCTCCACCTCAGCTTCTATTGGTACTCAGCCTCAGGAAGCTACCCACTAATTGCCAATCAAAAGGAAATGAACAAGCTAGCTAAGGCTCTCCTAAGACTCCTATAAAATGCTCAGAAACTAAGCCTTCTCAGTTAGGGAAGCATGCAGGGCAACAAAGAATTTTGTTTCATAGCAAAGTGTCAGGAAAAATACCAACAGGACTGAGTATCCCAGGTTCATCTAGTAGAGGGCAAAGCAGATTTTGCATAGAAACAATGTTTCAATCATGGGTAAATAACTGCTTGTTGGTGTTCAGTCATTTCAGACTCTTTAATCCTATGTGGGGTTTTCTTGGCAAAGATATTGGAGTGGTTTGCCACTTCCTTCTCCAGCTCATTTTACAGATGAGGAAACTGAGGCAAACAGTTAAGTGACTTAACCAGGGTCACACAGTTAGTGCCTGAGGTCAAATCTGAACTCAGGCCTTCTTGACTCTAGGTCTAGTGCTCTATCCACTGCACCATTTAGTTGCCAAGTAACAAATTCACAAAAGCATAGTTTACTCTTGCTTTTTTAGGCAGAGAGATGAAAGTTGTTGAGGAGAAATTCTTAATCCAGGGTCTATGGATATATTTTTCCCTCCCCCTCCCAAGAGGGTCATAGATTTCAGGGGTTATGTGAACTTAGGTAGGAAAAGTTATATATCTTCTTTTATTAACCCCTAACTATAATTTAACATTTCCTTCAATTATGAATTTAAAACAAATAATATTATTCTGTGAAGGGGTCCATAAGCTAAACCATATAGCCAAAGGGGTCCATAACAGAAAAAAAGAGACTAATAACCCCAAGTCTAAAGAAATGTCTCCATTTTATAGGTTATTATGAAAAATTGAATGTTTCTTGAAAAAAAGGAGGAGTTTTAAGATTTCTTTTAAAGAAGAGAAAAGGGGGGACTGAAAAGACAGAAGTGAATCCTGACTGGAGCTGTGAATGTTTGAAGTTGACACAGAAGGCAGCAAAGAAGAAGGATCTCTGAACACTTACAGCTAAGGAAGAGGTATAAGGATCTTCCCACATAGAGTGAACTGGCTCCTCTGAAGTGGAAGCAGCTTTGCTGCACTCCAAGGGAGGATGAAGTAGATCCATGGATGACATGGGGGAAAAGGACATCCAGGCAAGATCAAAGGAAAAAGAGATGAGTTATTTGTGGCTCCTGACTCCCAGCTAAGGAGTCATGGTTGACGTGAACAATAAGGCTCTGCTGTCTAACCCAGGTACGTATCTGAGATATGACAGAGAAACTCCCATTAAACATGATGATCACTTTGGGTACTTTATGTGAGGGAAACTGGTACTGCCACAGATACCTAGTAATTTGTAGGGACTATAAAGTCTGGGGACTTACAAATGATATTTTCATCAATGCAACTAAAAGAGACAGATTTAGGAACAGTTAATGAAGAACAAGAATTTGGATTTCTGGACCATATTTAATATTTTTTATTAATGGTCTAGATGAAAGCACAGAGGAAATACTTGCTAATTTGTTTGTAAAACAAAATTTGGAGGTATTACTAACATGGTAGATGATAATCCATATCCATAGGCTCTCTCAGGTTAAAGTGAAGGGAAAAAATATAATTAAGATAAAAGTGAACAGGGGCAAATGAAAAGTTATAAAAATGGACTTCATGTTTACATGATGGGGAGATGTAGCTAGATAACACTTCCTGTGGAAAAACGAATCTGGAGATTTTCATGGATTTTAAACTCATTGAGTCAATGATAGAATAGGGCAGCCAATAAAAAGTGATTCTATCTATATTAAGCTACATTGAGAGGCATAGTCTGCAGAATCAAGAAGTAATAGTTCCAAAATCCCTTGCTCTGGTCAGGTATATCTGAGGCACTACATGCAGCTCTGGGTGCCACATTTTGGGTAAGTCATAGACAAGTTGACAAATGCTCATAAAAGCAAGAACAAGATGGCAAGAAAAAAAGAACATATCACACTAATACTGGTTGAGGAAACTAGGGGTGTTTAATGTGGAGAAAAGGATAATTAAGGGGAAAATAAAAATTATAGCTATCTTCAAGTATTTGAAGAAATTGCCAACTAAAAGAGGTACTGGATTTGTTCTCCTTGGCTACAAAGAGCAGAGTTAGGAGCAATGGGTAGAAATTACAAAAATACAGTTTTAAGTTTGATGCAAGAAAATAAGTCCTAACAGTTATTGTTGTTCGGTCATTTTTCAGTCGTGTCTGACTCTTCATAACCCCATGTGGGGATCTCTTGGCAAAGATACTGGAGTGGTTTTCCGTTTCCTTCTGCAGCTCATTTTACTGATGAAGAAACTGAGGCAAACAGGGTTAAGTGACTTGCCCAGACAGTGATGTCTGAAACTGGACTGGAACTCATGAGAATGAGTCTTCTTGACTCCAGGCCTAACACCCTATACTCTATTCCATCTCACTGCCCCTTTCTAACAATTAGAGTTGTCCAAAGTTGAATGAGTTGCCTTGAAACAGTGTGTTTGTTCTCACTGGAGATCTTCAAGCAAAGGCTGAATAGCTACTTGTTGCTGAAGCTTTAAGGTGAGGTATGAGCTGGACTAAATGATCCCTTCAAATTTGGAAATTCTGTGATTCCCAGAAATTGAAGCAAGACCTTAAACTGAAAGGAAGAAAGGAGGAGAAGCAAACACTGTATGCCAATATCTACACCAAAGTAGAAACTAAGGAGAGGGGGAGCTATAACATACATAAAAAAGAAAAATAGCACTAGAAATGCTCAGAAATTTGCAGAAGACAATCCAACAGGCAATCCATTCGTGAAACCCGTTAGACTCAGATACCTAGAAATAACTGCACAAAGCATGGGAAATATGTTAAACTACAGCTCATAACACAAGAAAGCAAATTAAACCCCACACTAATCAATAAGATGTGAAAAGATGAGGTACATGACTAGAATATAAATCTGGAAGGTTGTTCCTTAATGAAAATGAAGAGAATAGGTAAGTGACAGAGTTGTATTATATATTAGAAAGATCTACTTATGAAGAAATCCAAGAACTAGAAGAAAGAATAATGGTGAAGAATATTTGAGTCAAGATTAATAGGATGAAAAACAGGAAATATTGTCATGAGAATATACTACAGTACACTTGGACAGAAGTAAAAAAAAAATAGGTGAAAAGTTTGGGAAATGGTTTATAAGCCAAGGACAGAGATATTATATGATAGGGACAGGGGATTTCATTATTCAGGAATCAAATGGAGTTCTTTATTCTAAAAACAGAGGTGCTAATAAATTCTAGGCTTGCCTTGATGGTGATTTAACTCTTCAAAAGGTAGAGAAAGTGACAAGAAACACAGCCACACTGACCCTAATTCTGACTAACAAGAAAGAACTGATTGCTGAATATTAGAGAACCTGGAGGCAAGTGACCACTCTAGCTTAGAATTCATGATAAAGAAGAAAATACTGGAAACAAATCTGCACCCAACTTTGCAAAGAGTGGATTTCAAAGGTTCAGTTAAATGTCTCACATGACCAAAAAATTCTATGGAGCAAGTCAGCCTAAACAAGTATAAGGAAAGCAAAGCTGAATAATAATTCCTGTTTTAAAAATAAAAAGATCAAGGGGTCTTGGTACACTGCAAAGTCTAATTCTGCAATATGGCAGCATTCTGAGGTTAGGTTAAAAGAAGAATAGGTCTGAGGGCCTTTAAAATAATGCCATATGAGGATCAGCTAAAGAAACTAGAGATAGCCTAGAAAAGAGAAAATTTAACAGTGATAAGAACTGTGAATGACACAATTTCATCTAAAAATTAAGCAGTTAATGCTAAGTCTGTCACCTGGAAGAACAATTAGATTTGTTCTTCTTATCCCCAGTAGGCAGTAGTAGTAACAATGGGTAAAAGTTGTGGAGAGGTAGGTTCAAGCTTGAAGTAATAAAAAATTATTAAAAAATTAAAGCTTTCCAAATGTAGAATGACTCACCATGGAAGATAATGGGTTAATCTTCACGAGGTCATCACACAAAGGCAAGATGACCACTTGCTGTGGAAGCGGTTGAGAGGACACTTATTTAGGTTATTAGAAGATCCCTTAGGTTCCCTCCAACTTTGAATTCTCTGATTCAGAATCTGGCTCGGCTGTTTGCCATCTGTGCAACCTAGGTCAAAGCACTTCCCAACTCTGGGCCTCAGTTTACTCATTTGTAAAATGAGAGGACTGTAATGATTTCCTATCTCTCTTCCATATTTAAATCCCATGATCCTCTGAAATACTAGTGTTTCAATTCCCAAAATCCTTATGATGAAATAAGGAAACAAGTCTAAGTTCTTCAGAAATAACTGCAGCATTCGTACACCACTGAAATGTGATTTTAGCCTATAGGGCAGAGGATCCTATCACGTTAAAGTACTTTCATAAATCTTTCATTTTTACATTTTTACATTATGATTCCTCAGTGAAGTGTATTTGGAAAACAGTACATGATGGCAGCTGCTTTAAAAACAGTCCGAGATTTAATGGTTTAAAAAAGGCCTTTACTCTTTCTCACTCTTTATTCTCCCCCAGTACTTATCATTCCACAATGAACTATGGTCCCTGGTGGCAGTATATGCTGAACACCATTTTTAAACATAAAATGCAAGAAGAGAAAAAATATATAAAAATAACACTAAGGCTCTCAGGGGTTTACTTTAATGGGAGCATTTAATATACACCTCAGGCAACTGGAGCCCCAGGTTCAAAGCACTCCAGAGACATGCATTAACAAATCCATAAAATATGTTCTGTTGTGTTTGATGGATTATCTAAGCATAAAATGCTTCCATTTGGAACATCTATTTATGGTACAATTCAAAGCTTCATGAGTAGTAGTAGCACCAATATCCCCACTGCCATATAACATAATTCTAAAGTTTATTGTCTAGTCAATGCAAAAAAATGTAAAAAAGATGATTTTACTATTAAAGTGAAGAGCACCTGAGGAAAACATAGAGAAGTATGATTTCTCAAAGTGAAAAATAATAATACTTTCAGAACACTCTCCAAAGAAATACAGTGCATTAGACTCAAAGTCAAAAGAGTCAAGTTGGTAGACTAGTTCTACAGCTTACTAGACTTAGGAACCTGGGCAAATTATAAAATTCCAAGCCTCAGTTTCTCCATTTGTGAAATGGCAAAAATCAGGCTTGGAGCACTGTGTCATGAGGTATCATGAGGATCAAATGAAAAATGTCTGAAAAACATTGCAAAATTATAAATAATAGGCTATTAATTATTATCCTCTCACTAGTCCTCACTGCAGGATTTTTTCTATCTTATAAAATGATACATCTAGAAGTAGGAGGGACCTCAATGGCCACTTTCTCATTTTATAGATGTCTCACAATCTCCGCAAACTTAACACATCAGGAAAGCAGAATACGAGCAACGGAAAGAGAAAGGAATTTACTATCAGATGCCCTGGATTCAAGAACGACATCACTACTATGAGATCTCAGACAAGTCACTTAATTTTTCTGGGCTTTAGAGACGGTTGGCAAATTGGTTTGATATACTGTGTAGAACACTGGGCTGAATGTCAGGAAGATGTGAGTTTAAATCCAGGCAGCCACTTACTAGCTGTGCTACCCTTGACAATTCACTTAACCTCTGTCTGCCTCAGTTTCCTCATCTTAGATCTAGAATATTAAAATTCAGAATCATAAAATTTTCAAGCTGGCAGGAATTTTGGAGAATACCAATGCTATGGTAGTACTGTAAGAATGGTTCAGGCCCTGTTGTAGGGACTAAAACAAAACCACTCTGCTTGCTACCAAGGAAAAGGCTCCCTTGCCTAGTTTTATTTTATTTAAACTATGTAATCAAAAAGGATTCTATCAACCCAGAACAGGGATTCCTAACTGTTACACTAGTTAACATCTATACTCCTCTAGCCCTTCATTGACTACATTTAATCCTTCTGAATAAATTTAAATAAACAAACTTTGGCAGAAAGAAATTGGACTTCTCCCAGGTCAGATGATCAATTCTTTGAGGAGGAAGGCATAGGATGGGGAAGTAGAGAACAGTACAGGACTGGCACTAAGTAACGCTATGTGTCTTGACAACTCGCTGATCTTCAAAATCTTCTTTGGTAATAATTGACTTCTAAGGTCTCTTGACCTCTACAAATTCTATACTTTGCAAAAGAAGAGAGCAAACTGGGAAAGGATTCTGGGAAGATGGTGGAGTAGTTCAGAAAATTTCAAGCTCTCAAGATTTTCCTCCACAAAAAAGATGAAATAGCACCTCAGGGCAAATACTGAGCGCTAAAAAAGGGGCAGAACAGGAATCCTCCTGGATCAGGATCTGGATCTGGAATCAGAGAAGATCTGAAGAAAAGTCCCTGGTTCTAGTGAAGAGTAAACACCTCCAAGGTAGAGATTGCTTAAACAACAAGTGGCAAGCCCAGGGGGTTAGCTGTTTTGGGAGGCTGCCTCAGCCCCAGTCACAGGAACTTTTAGCCCCCCAGGACAGTAATGGAGGGGAAGATTGAGGGAACCTCTGCTGACAAGGAATGCCAGACCCAGCTGTGCTTTGGAGATGTGGCAGGAGTGAGAAGGAACCAGCACACGCTAGGTTGAGTGCAAAAGCAATGGAGTAGAGACGCTACTGGGGGTTGGCACTCACAGGAGGCTGGAGGTCTTGGTTTGGGTTCAAGGTCAGAGAGGAGAACTGAAGGAGGATCTGAGGTCAGAGGCAACATCCCTCATACCCCAGGACTAGATGTGATTATAAAAATTAAGCTACTATTTAAAAAAACATGCACAGGCAAAGGAGAAAGAATCCAACCATGGAGAGTTACTATGGGAATGAAGACCAGGGTTCACCATCAGAGGAGAATACTGAAATAAAGAAGCCCCCAAAGAGTAATGTCAAATGGTCAGCTGCCCAAAAAGAATTCATAGAGGAACTTTAAAAAGACATCAAAAATAAAATGAGAGATTTAAGAAGAATTTTTAAATAAAGAACAATCCAAAACAAGAAGATTATGAAAAGAAAGTCAACCCATTAGAAAAGGAGATCTAGAATCTTAAGCAAGAAAATGAGTCCTTGAAAATTAGATTTGGGCAAGGGGAGCCAGCAAAGTTATAAGAGGTCAAGAAATAATAAAACAAAATATAAAGAATAGAAAAGTAGAAATGAATGTAAAACAGTTCATAAGAAAAACAACTGATCTGGAAAACAGATCTAGAAAAAAAAATAAGAATAATCAGGACTAACTGAAAGCTATGATGAAAAAAAGAACCTTGATACAATAGTAAAAGAAATAATTTTTAAAAATTGTCCTAAAGCATTCAAACGAGGGGAAAGCAGAAATAGAAAAAATCCACTGATCACCACCTGAAAGAGATCCTACAAGAAAAACCTACAGGAATATTATAGTCAAATTTCAAAACCCCCAGCTCAAGGACAAAACATTATGAGCAGCAAGAAATAATCTACATATGGTGGTGCCACAATCAGAATCACACAAGACCTAGTAGTGGCAACATTAGTAGACCCCAAGTCTTGGAACACTATATAGAGGAGCAAAAGGTCTGGGCCTCCAGCTAAAAATCTCATACCTAGAAAAGCTAAGCATCATCCTGAATGGGAAAAAAAAAAGACATTTAATGAACTGTCAGACTTTTAGGATTTTGTTTTATTAAAAAAAAAAAACTGAACTTAATAAAAGATCTGACATACAAGAGCCAAGAGAAATATAAGGTACATACCAAAGACTAATTACAAAGAACTCAATAAGGAAAAATTGTTTACAGAAAAATGCATGCAAAATGCAGAAGTATGTCAAAGATTGTTAGTAGTAATTGGGTAGTTCCTGAGAAGGACTGGGGTAGAACTGAGCATGGTATGACTTTAAAAAGTAAAACCGTACAGGCACAGCTAAAAAGAGTAATTATCTTATACAAATGAGGTGTGAGAGGAAGACCCAACACAGAGGAATTAGATGGGGGAGGAGGGCTGTTAGTTCCAGAACTTCCTTTCTTCAGGAATCGGTTCAAGAGGGAACAATATATATGTGTATGTGTGTGTGTGTGTGTGTGTATGTGTGTGTGAATATTATATATGTATATACATATATATAATATATATATATATATAATATACATACATCTAGAAGAGTATAAAAGTCTTCTAAATTTAGAAAGAAATAAAACACTAAGGGGATAGGGAGGTGGGGGAGAGAATGAAGGTTCTCTAGAGGGAGTAAGGGAATAGGTAAAAGGGGGTATATATGGGTTAAATGGGAAGATAAGGGAGGGATCTTTAGAGGTAAGGGTGAGGAAATAAATCAAAGGGGCATATAAAAAGGGTATTTAGATTTATGAGAATGGGAGGATAAGAGGGGGATTGTTGGAGGGGGGTAGGTTAAGTAATAGGAGGGCAAGATAAAGGGTACAAATAAAGTAGGGGATTCAGGAGGGACAGAAAATAAGAGATATGCACAAACATAAAAACAAAGATTAGGAGTAGAATCTTTTAGAGAAAATATATACATACAACATATTCTATGTGTATGTGTATATGTATATATGTATGTATGCATGTGTATGTCAACATATCAACATCTATCTATGAATATATCCATGCTTAATTGTAGCCTGAGGGGGAGGAAGACAAGGAAAAAAGAACAAAGTAAAAAGTGTAGAGCAGAGAACAAAAGAAAACCTACAAGGAAACAGAAAAGATGGACAACTTTCAACACAGTATTTAACATAAAGGCTTTCTTGAAATGAAAATTTATTGCTACATATTTTGAATCTTCTCCTACGTTCTGATGTGCACGACATGTTTTTTCTTTTCTTATTTTATATTTGTCTGGATATTTAAGTTTATAACATGCTTCTTTTTCTTTTCTCATTATGCATTTGTTTTAGTATTCAAGTCTAAAATTTAAAAAGATAAAAAAATTAAAGAGAACAGACTAATGGAACACAGCTGGCGTGTTAAAACTCTGGCTTCTGACATATAATCTATCATGCCTGTATTATTTCCACCGTATTGATGGTGTTTCCAATAAAAAATACATATTAATTAAGATTCTTACCTTTTTTGACTAACTAGCAGCAAACCACATCCAAAATAAACTAAAGATACAAAGTTTCGACAATCTTCTCTCTTCTGAATTTCTGTTTTCATTTTCATGAATTTACTTCTAGCTTCAGAATAACCCTGGAAGAATAAAACGTCAAGTCTGGCTGATATGAAGGACAAGAGAAAATATGTTCATCTAAAAGAATTTTATTCATTCATGCATTGGGTTCTCTCATTCAAGAGTCTCAAGCTTTCACAGATATAATTTATAAGCAATCGGTCACTTCCAGTGGAATTCCCACTTTTCCCTAAACAAAGTTTCAAAGTATAATATGACATTTCAAAGTAAGCAGCCACAACAAAAATCCAGAGTTGTGACAGCCACTACTATTCAAACTAGCACATTTTCACTAACCATGGGAGGTTTGTCGTTCCTCAATCAAAGTACTGTGTAACATTCACCTGTGGAGCAACTCACTTTACTCAGCAGGGTTAAACAGACCTTGGGGGAGAGAGGGGAAGGAAAGACAACACTTCTGTTTATAAAATGATAAGAGTGATGCTCACCAACTTAACATGCAGCAATTCTAATAAAATCTGAAGGTACAATAAAAGATAAGTAGGGTTAGGAGAAAACCTTATTGGTCATTTAGTCTAAACCCCTCAATTTATAGATAAGGAAACCAAAGACTGGAGAAGTTAAGAGACTCTCATCTATGCTACCCGAGAAGAAAGTAGGAGGGGAAGGGGATAAGAGAAGGGGGGGTGCTCATAGAAGGGAGGGTGGACTGGGGGAGGCAGCAGTCAGAAGCAAAACACTTTTGAGGAGGGACAGGGTAAAAGAGAATAGAATAAATGAGGCAGGGGGAGTAGGATGGAGGGAAATACAGTTAGCAATCATAACTGTGAAAAAAAATTTGAAACAAGTTTTCTAATAAAGCCTCATCTCCCATATATATATAGAGAGAGAGAGAGAAATGAGTTAAATTTATAAAAATATATATAAATATATATAATATATATAATATAAAAAAATATATAAATAATATATAAAAATAAAAATTCCCCAACTGATAAATGACCAAAAAATATGAACAGTCAGTTTTCATTCAGTCATTTCATTCATTCAAAGCTATCTATGGCCATATCAAAAAAATGCTCTAAATCACTATTTATTAGAGAAATGCAAATTAAAACTATACTGAGGTACAACCTCATACCTATTAGAGTGGCTAATAGGACAGAAAAGAAGAATGACATGCTGGAGGAGACGTGGGAAAATTGAGACACTAATGCACTGTTGGTGGAATTCTGAAGTGATTCAACCATTACATAAAACAATTTGGAACTATGCCCAAATATTTACAGCAGCTCTTTTCTGGTGGCAAAGAATTGGAAATTAAAGGAATGTCATCAATTAGAGAATGGCTGAACAATTTGTGGTATATGATTGTGATGGAATACCATTGTGATATAAGACAGGATGAGCTAGGTGTTCTCAGAAAACCTGGAAAGACTTGCATGAACTGATACAAAGTGAAATGAGCAGAACCAAGAGAACACTGTACATACTAACAGCAATATTGCAAGATGATCATCTGTGAATGACTTAGCTATTCTCAGCAATACACTGATCCAAGACAACTCTGAAGGACTTATGATGAAAAATGCTATCCATTCCCAGAAATAATGGAGTCTAAATACAGATTGAAGCATACTTATTTTTTAACTTTCTTTTTCTTGGGTTTTTATTTTGGTCTGTTTTTTTTAACAACATGACTAATATGGAAATATGTTTTGCATGACTACACATGTATAAACTATATCAAATTGCTTCCCTTCTTAATGAGGAGGGTGGGGATGGAGGGAGAGAATTTGGAACTCAATTTTAAAAACAAATGTTGAAATTGTTTTTACGTATAATTGAGGGAAGATGAAATACTAAATTTAAAAAAGAGAGGCTTTCTCAATTTGAACCTTGGTCCTTTGACTTTCAAATCTAGTGTTCTTTCTACTACACCACCTTTTTCCCATAATTTCAGAGTTTGGCCTTGACACTAAGAAAAAGTAAATTAAAATAATGCAAAACAATCTTTAGTTTAAGAATATATATTTTTTAAATTCACATGCATGCCATTTCAAATATAAATTAGTATTACATAGAGGAAAAATAGTAGAGTGTAGAGAGTATTAGGTTTGGAGTCCAGAAGAAATGAGTTCAAATCTGATACTTTGGGCAAGGCACTTAACCCTTATGTGCTTGAGACAACTCTCACCTGCTTTGGTAGAGGAAGTTTCCAAACCATATTTAAGAAATCACAGGTCTTTTGCATATTTGTATATTAAAATTTTTATAAAGGAAAAAAGTGTCAACTTAGGCACATTAAATTCTGCTATGGGTCATTGTAAGTCAGATTTATATTAACACAGTACCAGATAGATGCAAATAGTTTCTTAATCCAGACTGAACTTATAGATTTTTATTATGGCAGCAAGAAAACAGAAAGAATGTCAAGGTTAATTATATTTCAGCAATGTGATAGCAAAATAATTGAGGAAATATAGAAATGG
Source organism: Notamacropus eugenii (assembly GCF_028372415.1). Taxonomy (NCBI): domain Eukaryota; kingdom Metazoa; phylum Chordata; class Mammalia; order Diprotodontia; family Macropodidae; genus Notamacropus; species Notamacropus eugenii. Next base: position 360,236,098 of record NC_092876.1, read on the forward strand.
AGAATCATAACAGGGAACCATAGAATCCTAAGGCAAGATACTGCAATGATGAGGAGGTCTCATCTCCTTATTTAAAAGATAAAGAAACCGAGACTCAGCAAAATTAAACTTCAATATAAAAACATCAAGATACAATCTGAAAATATGATCTAGAAGTATACATGGCTTTCAGTTTCATTTAAAATTAGATATTTAAGAGTTTAAAATGTCACATTTAATCATAAACATAAGCCAAGCTTAGAATAAGTGAGATAATTAGCCAGTGTAAATTGCTTCCCATTATTTGTTTTCACTTTCATAATCACAGTTACTGGTTCTGGATGTTCATATTTAGAAGCATATGACAGAAGAGTCATCAAATAGCTCCACTTTTTAAAAACATTTTAAAAATCAGCAGTTCCATTTTTCCAAAGCAGCTAAATTTAAGTGAATAAAAGGGGAAAAAATATTTACATGTTTCTATGGGTCATTTGATACATACCTGCTTTGTCCCTCTTTCAATGAGTGCTAATCCACATATAAATAGTAATGTCAGATAATAATCCATATTTAACTGATGTCCCTAAAAATAAAAAAAGATGTTATAAAAGATCATTTCCTGAGATTTATGAGATTTGATCAAGTTCTCTAGACTGAGAAATAGCTAAGACCTGTCAACTAACAATTTATGCGGTAAAAAGGATTGTCAACCATTAATTATTGCAGAGAATGAATAAAATATCACTTGAGATGCATTTGACAAGTTGACCTGGGGGTTGAGAGAAATATATTTATGCAAAGTAAAAGAGTCAAAAGTCTTGAAACAAAACATTCCCTAGAATTAGAAGAAACGTAAAAAGGAATACCAATGACGTCTATTCATTATAATTCCAAACACACAGTTTCTGTTTATCATTTAAACTATTCCCTTCTTAAAAGTCAAAGCTTTACATAAGACTTTGTAGCTTTCTACTAAGAAACTCCATTATACAAAAAGGTCCTCAGCTCACTCTATTCTGCCAAGAGGTTCATTTCATTTGGGACAAGAAATCCAGTCATGTGTATTCTGTAATTAGAGTTTAAGAATTTCAATGTACAGGGGATATTCTTATTTTAAAATCATCCCACCCCCCAGCAGGTGTTGGATTGATGAGTTCTGTGGTTGCTTCCAAATTAAAAAATAATAATTTTATTGGTATTTCACATTAATATCAGCTACATTTTCCAATGTATTTCTGTTGAGTGAAGATAAAAGCATCTGGAGTCACCTAAATATGTCCTGTTCTTTCCCACCTTTAAGGCTCATGGGATTTCCTGTCCGAAAAGTTCTCCCTTCCCCCATTTCACCTGATGCATTCCTACCTACTCTTTAAAGTATGTCACCTCCTACATGAAGCTTTTCCTGATGCTCTGTGATGTGAACAGCCTCTTTCCTTAGGCAATAGATAGTATTTTATTCTTATATTCCTCCCTCTCTTACATTCTCATAGTATAATAATGTACATAAATTCCATCAGTAACTCATACAATCACAGATATAGAGCTGCAGTTGGAAGAGGCCTCCAAGGCTATCTTAATCCAATGCCCTCCTTTCACAGATGAGGAAACTGAAGCCCAACAGGTATAGTGATTCACAAAGGTCATAAGCAAGAGAGGCAGAATCTGAACCTAGGTCTTCTGATTCCAAAGCCAGAGCTGTTCCCATTATACCTGTATGTAACTACAGTTAAATATGTTCCTGCTTTTTTTCCTTTTCTTTTTTTGGAGGGGGGATGGCAAGGCAATTGGGGTTCAGTGACTTGCCCAAGCTCACACAGCTAGTAAGTGTCAAGTGTCGGAGGTTGGATTTGAACTCAGGTTCTCATGACTCCAGGGCCAGTGCTCTACTCACTGCACCACCTAGCTGCCCCTATGTTCCTGTTTTATAGTTAGTGTGGCATAGTAGAAAGAGAGATGGGCTTGAGCATAAAAGACCTGGGTTCAAATCCTACTCAGTAATCATATGACCCTGGAAAAGTAACTTAACTCTCTGTGTCTCAGGCAACTCCCTAGGACTTATCTACTGAATCACTGATGAGTAGCTATTTGCATTGGTGGAAAAAAATTACTGCACTTGCAATTCCCAGGCTGATGTAATCACAGAACATACTTCACATATTCAAGCATGTTCATCTTATTCCCTTACTACACTATAAGTTTCAAAAGGGCAGGAATGGAGTCTTATCTAAACTTTGTATCTCCTCCAATACCTAGAACACTACTCTGTATACAGTAGGTATTCAATAAAATGTCTCTTGGATGAAGATATAGAGGTAATATAAGTTCTATATTATAACCACATCAGTGGGAAAAACCAGTTTAGAAAAAAGGCAGGAAAGAAAGTGGAGCTTCATCTCCTCACAAATGAGAAAATTCGTAACAAGTAGTTTGAACTTCTCATTACTTCAGAGGGAGAACTTCTTGGTAGAGAAGGCGAACAGAGAGACACTGTAGACGTCAGTCACATAATTGGGCAGGCATCATATGGTGGAAGGAGACGTCCACATGCTCTGCTCTTTGAAGTCAAAGAGGGATAACCTCAAAGCAGGCAGATATGGGATTTGGCCTGATGAAAAGTGTAGTACAAGTTAATTGCTTCATAGTTCCAAAAAGGAAAGACTTACATTACAATTAGCAGCTTGAATTTTCTCAAGTGTCATATCCAGCTGTGTGATCAATACCTCCAAAGATAGACTGGGAACTGCTGGCACCCCACTGAGATTGTCAGCTGCACCATCGCCCTGTGGAGAAAGTTGAATTGAAAATATTTTTAAAATAGCATCAGTGTCTATGTATTTTATTTTTAAATGCTTCTAATAAACTTTCTTTGTATAAAGTGTCCAAATAGTTACAGCAATGATAGGGTCACTCAGTTCTTTTCCAGTTCCATTACCACTGCCTACCCAGGAGGAAAAGCTCACTTCCAGGCTTTACTTCCTAGGCGGTATGTCAGCAAGAATTTTTTATGTGTTTATGGGCAGCTAGGTGGCTCAGTGGATGGTGTTGAACCTAGAGTCAGGAAGACTCCTTCCCAAATTCAAATCTGGCCTCAGACAACTTACTAGTTGTATGAACCTGGGCAAAGTCCCTTCACCCTGTTTGCCTCAGTTTCTTCATCTGTAAAAAGAATCTGAGAAGGAAATGGCTGAACCATGCTAGTATTTTTTCCAAGAAAATCCCAAATGGGGTCACAGAGAATCAGACACAACTGGAAAAATGACTGAACCACCACATTATGTATTTACCATGTGCCAGGCACTGTGTTAAGCACTGAAGAGGCAAAGAAGGAGGGAAAAAACAACAGCAAAAACAATCACGATCCCTGCCTTCAAGGAACTTACATTCTAATAAGGGAGATGGCATGCAAACCATTATGTTCATAGAAGACATATACAGTGTAAACAGAAGACAATTATCAGTTGGTGGCAGTAGTCAGTCAACAAGCATTTATACAGTGAGACAGACAGACAGACAGATGGATAGATAGATGGGTAGATGGGTGGATGGTTGAGTAGATATGTATACACACACATACACACACACACACGTATGTATATATACCAGGTACTGTGCTAAGCTCCAGGGATACAAAGAAATGCAATAAATAGACAGTCCCTGCATTGAAGGAGCTCACAGTCCAATGGGGGAAACATACACAAGATGTATTGAAGATATATTGGAAATAGTCATCAGGAGGAAAGCACTTAGCATTAAGAAGAATCAAGGAAAGAAAGGCTTCTTATAAACAGTGGGATTTTGGTGGGGCCTGAAGGAAGCCAGAGAGACCAGGAGATGGAAATGAAGAAGAAGAAAAGTCCAAGCATGAAGGACAGCCAGTAAAAATGCCTGCCTGGAGTCAGGAGATGGAAGTCTTGTCTGAGAAACAGCAAGGAGGCCAGTGTCACTGGGGCATGGGGGTAGGAGAAGACTGGGAAGATGGGAAGGAGCCAGCACCAAGCAAACTAGAGCTAGCAGCACTCAGGACTTCAGAACCAGCTGACCTTCATATCACTCTGTTAGGAACATGCTGATGTTTCATGCTTAGGGAACTATATGGCTGTGTGGGGTCATCACTTTTACTGGAAGTAACACTACTTATTCAAGATTTGTATCAACTCGCAGCTATGGCCTTCCCTAGGGTAATATTTGATATGCATCCTTTATCCACACAAGGACAGCATCAGTACAAGACAGTAGATTGATAGTAGTCTCAATCCAGGCTGTATGGTGTTCAGACAGTCCAAAGAACAGATACACTAAGGACAGAGACTTCCTTCCCTTAACCCAACTACAATGCTTTTCTCCAATGTCCAATTCACACTCTGGAAAAGGGACCTTTCCATAAATATGATTAAAACATGATAGGCACCTGTCTCCATGACAATCTCTCCACCAATAACAATGAACTTTGGTTTACAAAGCATACTGATGCTTTTCAAATGAATTTTGTATATATCAAACAAGCAATAGACCTTTCTTAAGAACCTACTGTGTGTCAGGTTCTGTGACATCAAAGTGCTAAGGATACAAAGACAAATATTAAATAGTCCTGGCCCTCAAGCAGCTCAAATTCCATTAGGGTAGATAACATGCACATAAATAAGTACAGAATTTATTCAAAGTAAACATTAGCAGGGAGGGTACTAGGAACCAGGAGGATCAAGAATTGCTTCATATAGAAAATGAGGTTTCAGAATCTGAAGACCTGGGTTTCAAATCTCACCTCTGGGGTCTGCTACCTGTGTGAACCTCAGCAAGTCACTTAACTTCCCTCTGCCTTGGGTTTCCTTAATTATAAAATGAGGGCATTGGACTAGATAGCCTTTGAGGTTCCTTTAAACCACAGAACTATGATCTTATGGACCTATGATTCCAACAGACAAAGATGAGCAGGGAGTACATCCCAGGATGGAAGACCGTCTGTAAAGACCGTCCGTATTAAGTCACTAATACAGATTAAGTGTCAAGTGTGAATAACACCCTTCACAATCATAACTAATCAGGTGGAGCCACGTGGTTCAATGGAAAGAGCAATGGACCTGAAGGCAAAAGTTCCTGGTCTAAAATCCTATTTCTACCACTTTATCATCTGTATGACTTCAGCAAGTCACTAAACCTCTCTGGGTCCCAATGTCTTCAAATATAAAATGAAAGTTTGAGTTAGATGGTTTCTAATGTCCTTTCCAGCTTTAAAACTATGATTCCATGACTAAGGTGCACAGGAGAGAATCTTAATTTTCCATTATATTAAAATATTTTTAAAAATATGGAAGTTGTGTGGTTATTTACAAAAAATACTAAGCAAAGACCAAGTGGTTTTAAATATTCAGATGCAATCCAACAATTATTAAGCACCTATTATGTTCAGAGTACTATGCTAAGAACTGGAGTAAGTTTTTAAAAATTTAGATAAAAATGCCCTCTGCTCTCATGAAGATAATAATTGATCATTATCAATGTATACAGATTTATAGTGACCAAAAGGAGAATGAGGCCTTCTAATTAATAGCCTATGGCATTACATCAATTAAATTACATATGCTCTCAAGAAGTGGTTTATACAAAATTGTTATTATGAGGAGCAAGGAATTTTGGGGCAGCTGAGTGGCACTGGGCCTGAAGTAAGAGTCATCTACCTGAGTTCAAATCCAGCCTCAGACACTTACTAGCTGAATGAACCTTAACCCTCTTTGTCTCAGTTTCTTTATCTGTGAAAGGAGCTGGAGAAGAAAATGGCAAACCACTCTAGTACCTGTGTCAAGAAAACTCCAAATGGGGGTCACAAAGAGTCAGACTTGACCAAAATGACTTAACAATAACAAAGGAATTTTTAAGTGACTACACTGAATCCTTTTTTCATTTCTGTAAAAGTAATCTTATATATATTTTCCATTGAAAAGTATAAGTACCACAATATAGAAGGAAAACCATATATCAGTACTTCAACAGGGCTGTGATCTCATAGATGTAGATGTTCTGCGGTTTGTTTTTAATATTTAGATCACTGATCCATTTAGATTTTATTATAGTGAACAGTGCATTGCTGCTCTGCTCCTACTCTCTGCCAAATTGCTATAGAGTTTTCAGAGCAGTATTTATTGACTAAAGAATACTTTCCCTAGAGTTCTGGAATCCGGAGCCTCTCAAACATTAGATTACTTTATGCATCTGGTTCTAGCTCATTATAATTTAATCTATTTCACTGATCTATTGTCTAGTCTCTAGACAGTACCAGAGTTTGACATGTGTAGCTCTTTCTCCTAAAAATTTGCTTTAATTTTTTCCCCAGCATAAAACAACTTATTCAAATTCCATATCTGAAATCTACATGTTTTTATTTCCTGCATCAATAAACATTCAGTTATATAATTTAAGAAAGCAAAATGTTACATTATTAACAATTGTTTCAAGCCATGTGTACCACACAAGAATGCTAATTTTAAGGCTACAAAAGGTCCACATGCAGGTAATTTGAACACCTTTCCATTAGCAACATTTATCATACTATTTTCTCCTTGAGAATATTGTGCATTGAAAATTATAGATACATTTTCAGATAGTAATATTTAAAATTCAACATTCTCTATACAAAGTCAACAATTTTGTGTTCCACATCTAATTTCTGAGACAGGTAGACGGCTCAGTGGAGAAAGCACTGGGTCTGGAGTTAGAATGATTTGAGTTCAAATCCAGCCTAACGTGCTTAATAACTGTATGACCCTGTGTATCACAGCACTGAGGATGGCTATGAATTTGCTGGTGTAGTTCTGAATCACAAAGTATAACAGATTCTCTACACAAAAGACAGAAGAAAAACATTTATTCAAACACCAGAAAGCCAAATTGGTCATAGTAGCCAAGAAGTCAATACATATTAGCACTGCTGGGGACAAAGGCATTCCCAAGTCTTCCCCCGACCCCTGCTGGGGCTTCCCACAAGCAAACACTCATGAGCCTTGCTGCCTGCATCCTCTCCTCCAACCCAACCACTCTCACTAACTTCTTCCTCTGACTCTGTTCCATCCTTAATTTTCCATCCCTTTAGCAAGCTCCTCCCACCACATGTAACTTAGGCTTCCAGTGATTTAAGCAGGTCACATGGGCCTATTAATGAATGGGAAAGATCTTTCCATTTAAATTGCCATTACACCCTGGGCAAGTCACTTAACCTCTGTCTGCCTCACTTTATTCAACTGTAAAAGGAGATCACAATAGCACCTATCTTGCAGGGTTGTTGTAAGAATCAAATGAAATAACATCTGTAAAGTACTTCACACAGTGCTTAGCACAAAATACATCTTTGATAAATGCTTGTTCCCCACTTACCTATTCTTACCAAAAGAAAATAATTAAATGGTTACAGAATAAAATCACAATTTCATGGCATTAAAAAGTCATCAATTAGTTGCTGGAATAAGTAGTTGGAAGACATAGCTTATTTTTTAAAATATATTGTATTGCTACCTCTTGTTGTTGTTGACAAAGTCCTGACTTCCTGACTGGACCCAACCCAAGACCACCCAACCTACCTCTTATGCCTCAGATACCATACCCCTCCTCTCTAGGACCAGAGCCTCCAACAGAACAAAACAATCCTTCATTAACCTCAACAGGCCAGCCCAAGACTCAAAACTGCCAGGATCTCATTTTTACTACAGATAAGCTCAGCCTCCTCATTAACACTTGAAAGAGACTAATATACCCTCAATGTTCATTGAAAGCTAGAAGGTGTGACCCTGGGCAAGTCACTTTACCCTGTTTGCCTCACTTTCCTTATCTGTAAAATGAGCTGGAAAAGGAAAGGACAAATTATTCCAGTATCTTTTATCAAGAAATTCCAAATGGGATAAGGAAGAGTTGGAGATGACTAAAAAACCGACTGAACAAGGGAGTGTAAGTCCCAGGCAAAAGGTGCTGTAGTCCGTAAAACTAGCAAAATTCCACTCTGATTCTTCCAATCCCAGCTATGCAGAAGCCCACCAGGCTTACATGAAAAACAGCACCCTCTCCCACAACTGCTTCCCACTGTCCCACAGCAATCAGTCTCAGGCTTCCCCTTCCCCAATGTCCATGCAGCTCAAGCCCACTGTTTCAGGTCCCCATCTAAGTCTGCCTGCCCCATGGATTGTGCTGCCTGACTCTACCATTAACAAACTTCCCTTTTTTCCTCACACTTTTTTCTTTTTCTTGTACTCAATAAACACCTCGTTTTCCTCAGAAAACACTGCCCATCTTCTCCAGTCCTAGTTCTACTGTCACTCATCTCCTTCTCCTTTCCCTTCCACTGGTCCTGGAAGGAGAGCTGTCTCTTTGCTCCATGTCATTTGCCAACATTCCTGCTTCTTTACTCTGTCTTCTGTCATTCTGTGAGGTTCACTATGTCCAGGTGTATCAACTAATCCAGATCAAAGGGCAGCCATTTACCAGGCCTGGGTCATTCTCCTTCCTTTCACAAGGAATTCAGTAATTGGTTTCAAAGTCTTCTTCTCCACTCTCACACTTGCCCTTATACTTGGGAACTTCTATATACTTGTTGATATTCCCTCAAACAACCAGAAATTCTAGTTCCTCAATTTCCTCAACCATGACTAATTCCTTTACCCATAATCTTTTATTACTCCACCTTTCCTTACACCTTACTACCCTTTATTGTAGCTGTTGAGTCATTTCAATCCTATCTGACTCTGTGTGACCTCATTTGGGGTTTTCTTGATAAAGATACTGGACTGCTTTGCCATTTCCTTCTCCAGCTCATTTTACAGATGAAGAAACTGAGGCAAACAGGGTTAAGTGACTCGTCCAGGGTCACACAGCTTGTAAGTGTCTGAGGCCAGATTTGAACTCAGGAAGATGAAGCTTCCTGACTTCAGGCCCAGCATTCTGTGCACTATGGTACCACCCAGCTACTCCTACCTCTATCCCTGTTCTTTATCCTCTTCTCCCTTTATTCCACTTTTCAGTCTTTTCCCAGACTAGCTACACTCTTAACCCTTTGATGAACCAACACAATTATACTCTATCCTCTGCCCATTTATCTCTGTGTTTAAAAAAAAAAAACCCAAAACACTTGATCCTACCATCTCCAAAAGCTATTATTCCACATTTCTCCAACCCTTAAGGTTAAATTCCTTGGGTAATCAGTCTATACTTGGTATCTCCCTTTACTCTTCCCTTACTCAAAACTGTCTGCAGGTTGACTTCTCACCACATTATTCATCTGAAACAGTACTCTCCAAAGTTATCAGTGAGCTCTTAATTAATAAATCTAGTGGCCTTTTTTCAATCATCAGTCTTCATGACTGGGTGGCATTCCAGATCACTTTCTTTTCCAGAATATTTTCTCCATTCTGGATTTTCATGACACTGCTATCTATTGGTTGTCCCTCTACTGTGTCTTTATTGCTATTTCTGTTTCCTTTGCTGGTTCTTTCACCCAGGACATGCTGACTAAGCATGGGTATCCTCCAAAATTCTATTCTGCTCCCTTACCTCATTTCCTGGCATTACTCACTTGATGATCTCATCAACTCTCATGGGTTCAGCTATCATCTCTATGCTGATAATTCCTAGATCTATATATCAAATCCTGTTCTTTCTCCTGAGTCACAGTCCTGCATCAGCAACTGCCTCTTGGAAATCTCCAATTGGATGTCCTGCAGGCACCTCAAACTCATTATATGCAAAATAGAATTCATTACCTTGCCTCTAAAACCTCCTTTTTTTCTAGACTTAAGTATTACTGATTGCATCACTATTCTCCTAGTAATCTAGGCTGGAAACCTAAGTGTCATCCTCTAGCCCTCATTCTCAACTCCACATATCTAATCCACTGCTATGTCTTATCATTTCTGTCTTCATATCACTCATATACATCCCTTCTCCTTCACAAAACCACAATCCTAGTTGATCTCTATGACTCAAGTCTATTTACACTGGCTCTTCAGTCAGCTACCAAGGTCATTTTTCTACCATGTAGAGCTGACCCTGTCATTACTTCTCCTCTTTGCTCACTGAGCTTCAGTGACTCTCTATTACTTCCAGGATCAAATACAAATTTCCTGGTTTGACATTTAAAGCTCTTCATTACCTAACCCATCTTTTTTTCTACCTTCTCCTTCTACTACCACTACTACCACTAATTTCTTCTTCTCCTCCTCTCTCTTCTTTTTTTTTTTTTTTGCAAGCTATTGGAATTCAAGAATTTGCCCAAGATCACACTGCTAGTAATGGTAATTTGATGTGAAGACTGAAACTACTGAGGATTACTGAAATCACTTTCAAAACCCTTCTCAATTTAAATAGTCCCTCACTGGTTATGAAATCTTCATGTATGTTATTTTTTTTTATCCTGTTCAACATACCCCTTGAACTCAGACCCTCCTAACACCAGAGCTGGTACTCTCTCCACTGAGCCACTTATCTGCCCCCTTCCCATTCTTCTTACACCCTAGTTGCCTCCACACATTCTATAATCCAATTACACTGACCTACTTTGTTTTTGTTGTTGTGGTGGCAAAATGTGTTATATATTTCACTACAGGTAATATTATGGCCATTTGACTGATGAAAGAGAGGAATATAAGTCTTTATAAAGTGCCTAGTCTGTGCCAGGCACTGCGCTAAGCACTTTACAAATATTATTTTATCTGATCCTCACAACAATCTTGGGAGGTAGGTACTTTATCATCCCCATTTCACAGTTGAGGAAACTGAAGCAGAGAGAGATTAAGTGACTTGTCCAGAGTCACACAGTTGAACTCAGGTCCTCCTGACACCAGGGCTGGTGCCCTACCCACTGTGCCACCTAGCTTCCCCTCATCCTGTATTTTTTTAAATCAGCTTGAACAAGAAAAGAAGAACTATTTAAAATAGTAAATATTCTCCTCCCCACCCCCTAGCACTGATTTTTAGGATACTGATACTGCCTCCATCATTACTGAAGTTCTCTTCAAGGATGAGCTGAAATGGGACATACCATTCTCAGAAAAAGTTATGTTAAGTTTAAAACAAAAATAAATTAAGTTTTTATTTAGTAGATCAAGAAGGTCTAGCAACCATACTCACAGGTGTTTTTCAACTGTCTAAGAGCCACCTTGAAAATAAGTGAACAAATGACGAAAACAAGAAAAAAAAACCCCATGGCTAGAGGTGGTGGCACGTGCCCATAATCCCAGCTTCCCCCTACCTCTTGATTTCAGGTGTTCTGAGAAATGGTAGGCTAAACCAATCAGGTATACACATTTGAGTTCAGCATTTACATGGTAATGCTCTGGAGGATTAGAAAACACCAGGTTATCTATGGAAGAGTGAACAGGCCCAGGTTGGAAATGGAGCATGTCAAAGCTCCCATGATAATCAGTAATGGCTTGAACCCACTTCCAGTTTGATTGCAAGATAGGAAGATCCAGTGTTAAAAAAAAAAAAAAGTGTTGCTTCTAAGCAAAAACAAATTCTAAAAACAATTTATTATAAAATACAAAAAATACAAAGTACAAAATGCAAAACAGAAGAATATTTCTGTTGCAGAGTAGCAACTGAAGAGCCAATGGAAATCGATTTGAGTGACAGAGATCAACTAGGGTTGTGGTTATATGAGTGAAGGAGAAGGGATGTATCCGAGTGATGCGAAAACAGAAATGTCAACTACAATTATACGAAAATAAAATTGTACAGGGGATAGATGAATGCACATACAGAAATATCTCGAAGGGGACACAGAGGGAGTGGCTGTCAATTCCTAGGGAAATTTTATGAGCTGGTTTTGATAATGTAAATAGCTGGAAAGTTTAATTATTCTGATACCATTTAATGTTAAGGTTATAACAAACCACTTATTTAAAAAGAAAGGCAGGGGGGAAAGACTATTACACTCACATGTAAGCATTCCATCCAAGAATAATATAGACAAAAGACTAAATTTTAGTATTTTAGAAATACTTAGAAAAGTATGGGGCTGGATTTGCTTTTAATTGCCTGCTTTTTTTTTTTGCAGTCTGAGAATGAATAGTCACAACAGCAGACATAGATGCTCTCCTGGACCACAGCCTTGTAGGATCAGAGAAGTTGGCTCCTAGCAAGACAACTTCAAAACCAGGCTTAAAGTAAAGGTTCCACCAGTCAACAGAATCTGAGGAACATCAGAACAGATATTAAGTGGGAGAGACCAAAGTAAACACCAGGAAGAAACTACTCTGTATCTGCTGCTCTGTCTGGTTTCAACTCCAGGGAACACGATGCCCCTCTCACTCCTAAACTCCTCACCATGCTGCTAACACCCCCTTCCTTCCTCAACCTCCTCTCCCCTCACAGTAGAGGGCTAAAGGATGTAGAACCAAACTGCTCCCAGTGCCTTCCTTTTAACAAGGGCAGAAACCTAGGTTCACCTAAGTTGGGTTTCATCTCCACCTAATAAGATCAGGGTCCTCCACGCCACTGTCCCTCTCTTTCTTGATTCTTTTTGCATGTTTTCTCCCCTGCCCCCATCCCAAGCTCTTTGAGGACAAGGAGTGTCTTTTTATTTAATTTTTTATTACATTCCCAGGGCTTAGCACAGTATCTAGCACATAGTAGGTACTTAATAAATATTTATTGGATTAGATTGAAAAGAGAAAGTATATGATTTTATTGCCATCCAGTAAGGTTTGTGTGAAACTCCAAATCTGTAGTTTTTCTTCAAATTGTGAACCCATGATTTTATTCCTGTAATTCTTTCTAGGGGCAACAGACTTGATGGACTGATGTAAACCACCATTTGATTTCACAATCGGGGTGCTTAGAGACATAAGCAACAGCAAGATTTGAACTCATGAAGATAAGTCTTTCTTATTCCTCCAGGCCACATATTATGGAAAACCATTATATTTTTTAACTATTCATATGTCTATTTAAATACATATCTAATTTCTCAAAGAAACTTTCAGCTATTAATTACTCTTAACATAACATCTTTAGGATTTATAATCACTCTCTTATAGGTGAAAAAATAAGCCAAGAAAGAGAAAGTAAATGGTATGTGTTAAAATAAAGTGACTACTTGTAGACCTAGAATTATAACACTGAATGGTCCTTCCAGTTTACTTTTTGCTCACCATGTAACATGTTCACAACAAGGTCTCTGAAGGAAAACAGCCACTTAAGCCTACCTTCTAAATAGCAAATACCCAATTACTTAAAAGCCCTCTCAGGATAGGAGAGATTATGATCTCCCCTGGATTTAATAATAGCTAGCATTAATATTGTGCCTACTATGTGTCAGACACCATGCCAAGTGTTTTACAAATATTATCTCATTTCATCCTCACAACAACCGTGGGAGGTAGATTATATTATTATCTCCTTTTACTGTTGAGAAAACTATGACAAAATTTACAGAGAAGGAAGAGGATAATAAATAAAACATCCCAGGAGAATTATATTTCTACTAAAACGTTCCCATAACCAAACAAATTATGTTTTTACCTGCACTGCTTGCAAGGACAAAGCTGTATGTATAAATTCCTTGATGTGAGGATTCAAACCTCTGGGGACTGCTGAAATCACTTTCAAAACCCTTCTCAATTCACATAGTTCCTTACTGGTTATGGGATCTTCATGTATGTTTTTTTCCTGTTCAACATAAAAGAAATGTGAATCAGTTATTTCGCTGCACATATTCCAATTTTTCCTTACTACAGATCACTATTCCTAAGTCACTAGATGTCGACCTGAACATACAAGATCTTTCGATACGAGCACATTCGAGAAATAACTTTCTCAGGCTCAGGAGGGGTGAAGATAAAAGAAATAAATTTATTAATGCAACTGCAGTGGTGGGGGTGCCTCATAAAATAGACATACCCTCCAGAAACAAAAGCAAGCCTTAAAAACCTATGCCTGACCTTAAAGTCCCTCCCCTGTCTCCCCATTGGCTGGGTAATACAGGGTGTACAACTTTCCTAAATGCCTACTATATAGCTCCCTCTCACATGTTCTCACCTCCTGCTACATTGTACCACCCCTGTTACATTGTATCACCATTGAAATGAACCTGTAACCCTCCCAGAGGAGAAGTTAATATTCATAAGCTTCTTACAAATGAGCATTCCAAACAAGATTTAACTTTTACCCTACTTAGCTGACTTCTAACCTCAGAACAAGATAAAAACCAGCTGGATCCTTGCTTTGCCTGTTATCTGCCCTGTGAGACATAACTCCTTCACTGTGTCTCCCATTCTGCTGATTGTTATTCTGAATTTATGAAAACAAATTTCTTTGTTTTCTCTCAGTTATCTCTCTGCTTCTGCTAGAAGATAATCTAGTACTCGTCTGTGCTATTACTTTCCTGCATTTGCTGCAAGTCAGACAACTGGATAGATGGGTATGTATGGTATACATATACATCCCCTAGATTCCAAAAGTCATGTATTACATAATTTCTGTGGAAACAAAAGTTTTAATCATTCCTCACAATACACAGCTGAATATTTCCAGTTTATTTTTTATATAGCTTGTCTGTACATTATTGTTTGCATAGTCTCTCATTAGACTGTGACTTCCTTGAGAATAGCGGCTGCCTTTTACCTTTTTCTAGCACTAAGCACATAAAACATGTTTAATATATGCTTGCCAACTGATTGATATAGTAGGTACTTAATGAATGCTTACTGATTGGTACTATGGACAGTGTTCATGTTCTAGACTTACTGAAAACACACTAAAAATTGCCAGTTATTCTTTAACATTTATGTTTTGCCTTTAGTCATGTCCAGCCCCACTTGGGGCTTTCTTGCCATTTCCTTCTCATTTTACAGATGAAGAAACTGACACAAACAGGGTTAAGTGACTGTCCAGGGTCACACAGTCAATAAGTATCTGAAGTCAGATTTGAGCTCAGGAAGAAGAGTCTTCCTCACTTCAGGCCCAGCACTTTATCTACTGCACCACTTAGCTGCCCCACATTTTGCCTATGGATACATAAAGCTTGAATCAAGAAAACCTCAACATGTGGAGGACCTTGATTTTTGATGTGGGAAATCTTGCCACAGATACAGATCATAGCCCTTATATAACTCAAAGATTAAGAGCTAGAAGGGACCTTAGAGGCCACAGAGTCCAAACACCTCATATTAAACATGAAAAAACTGAGGCACACAGTGGTTAAGGTGACTTGCCCAGGGTCACAGAGCTGGTATCCTCAATAGGCATAAACTGTAGGATTTGAACTTCAGTCTTCCTGTATACAACTTTGGTGTCCTAATCATTACAATATTACTATCTCTGGTCTTAAAGAGTTGTCTGAGGCTCAAAGAAATTAAATGACTTGACCATGGTCACAGAGCTAGTAAATATAACATACAGGAATTTGAACCCAGGTCTGCCTGATTCTAAGTCCTTTATCCACTATGCCATGCTGAGTTAAGAATATTCACTTTCGCAAAGTGGAACTTTTGCTTCAGTCACTAAATACAGAACCATTTAAAATTCAACTGAACAATAACCAAAGTGTAAAATATGGCATGTATAACAAGTGATTGTTGAAAACTGAAAACAAATAAATTAATTATAAGAAAAAAAAAAGAATGTTAATGGCCCATTATCAGAAGGACATGCTCTTCAAGTCTCTGTTAAAAACCGCCTTCAGATATTGCCGTGGGACCATCTGATATCCCCAAGCTGAATATTTATTAAGGACATGTCTGAACTGCTACTAAAAAGGAAGCTACGTTCAAACAAAAAAATATCCTGCAGGCATCTTGCTGCATACACTAAACCGTTACTCATTTTAATGACAGGAAATAATGAGCATTATGCAAATTAAGTATAACTTCAGTTTCCCAATAACAGTTAACTTTCTTTTGCTGTACAATTAGAACATTTCACTTTTTTGACCAATCCATATAGTAACTAACTTGTGAGACCTCAGAACCATCTGTCTGGTTCTATCTGGATAAGCAACTGGGAAAAAAACTCAAATATCAGTATATAACTATTTTTTTTTAATTGCCCAAATGAACTCAGTGATATGAAAAAGTGGTTACTCTTCTTCCTCCACCAGTACTCTGAACCCCATGCCTCTTTCCCCAATTGGTGGCTTTTGTTCCTTTCTCCTATGTCACTAATATTACCAACTTCTCTTTCTTCACTTTTCCTCTTTCCCCAAACCAAATGTCCTTTAAGAAATTCAATAACATATTGAAATGATTCCTGTGTGCAAAGCAAGGTACTAGGTGGTAGGGCTACAAAGATAAAAAAGATATAAAAATGCTCTAAATCACTACTGATAAGAGAACTGAAAGTTAAAATAACTCTGAGGTACCACCTCACACCTATAAAAGGAAAATGATTTATGTTAAAGGGGATGTGCAGAAATCTGGACATTCATGCACCGTTGGTAGTGCTGTGAGCTTATACAACTACTCTAGAGAGCAATATGGAACTACGCCCAAAGGGCTATAAAACTGTGCACAACCTTTGATCTAGCAATACCACTACTAGGTCTATATGCCAAAGAGATTTTTTTTTAAAGTGGGGGAGGAGAAGGACCTAACAACAAAAATATTTGCAGCAGCTCTTTTGGTAATGGCAAAGAACTGGAAATTGAGGGGATGTCTATCAACTGGGGAATGGTCAGCCACCACAAATTATGTTATATGATTTTAATGGAATACTACTGTGCTATAAGAAATGATGAGCAGACTTATTTCAGAAAAACCTAGAAAGACTTACATGAACTGATATAAAATGAAGGGAACAGAACCAGGAGAACATTGTACACAGTAACAGCAATACTCTACAATGATCAACTCTGAATGACTTAGCTATTCTCAGCAGTACAAGGATCTAAGACAATTCCAAAGGACTCATGATGAAAAATGCTGTCCACCTCCAGAGAAAGAACTGATGGAGTCTGACTGCATATTGAAGCACACTATTTTTTCATTTTATTTTCATAATTTCTTTTTCCTTTGGGTCATATCTTCTTTCACAATATAATATGGTAATATGTTCTGCATGACTGAACATGTATAACCTATATCAAATTGCTTACTATGGGGGTAGGGGGAGAGGTGGAGAAAATTTGGAATGCAAAGACTTTTTTAATCTTAAAAATTGACTTTACATGTACTTGGGGAGATAAAATATTATTTTTTAAAGTGGTACTTGAACCCAGATCTCCCTGTGTTTGAGCTCAATACCCTATTCACTATGTCACACTGCCTCTCTTAAACACCAGTGATAAAATGAGAAGATATATGTTTTATATATATATATACATACATATGTAATCAATTGTTTTTCTCTCCATTTTATTGCTTTTGTCTTCATACTGAGTTCACTGTTCAACTGACAATCGTAAGTGGTAAAGATGTTGAAATGCCACAGTGTAATAGAAATAATCTCAGCTTTTTCCACTAACAATCTGTGAGACCTTGAAAGAAAGTAATTTACCTATTCAAGTTCTTAGTTTTCTCATCTGTAAGATGATGAGAATAGGAACAGGAACTGAGGCAGCTAGGTGGTGTAAATAGCCTTGGTGTCAAGGAAGATCTAAGCTGAAATTCTTCCTCACACTTTACCGAGGACAATCACTTGACCTCATTCAGCCTCAGTTTCCTCATCTCTAAAATGGGGATAATAATAGCACTTGGAAGGTTGTTGTGAGAATCAAATAAGAAAAGATATACTTTGCAAAATCTTAAAATGCTACAGTAATATTAGCTATCATTTCAACAACTTAAATTTGTCCATTCCTTTACAATTTACAAAGCACTTTTACATCTAGTATCTAATTTGATCCTAAGAACTCTGGATGTTAAGCAGAGCAAATATTATACTTAAATTTTACAGATAAGGAAGTTAGGGATCAGGGAAGTTGAACAGCTTTCTCAAGGTCAAACAGATAGTAAGTTTCAAATAATTTCACCTCTCTAGGTTTCAATTTCCTCATCTGTAAAATGAGGGGATTAGATGACCTCTGAGCTTACTTTCATCTCACAAATCAATGTATTCAATTCTTTTGATTCCCAAGTTGCTGTTGGACTAGATGACATAAATAGAAAATCACACAGCTTGGAGAGGGCTTCTAGCCAGACTTGTAACTAGACAAAAATCCTCTCTACATTCCCAAAAAATAGACCTACAACTTCCACTTAAAGATGCCTTCCTGGCACACCTGGACCTTGCCTCACAGATCCTCCTTAGCAGGAGTTAGCTGGGGTTAAGAGATTTGCTGCTGGTTCCTCCCAATGGAAATGTCCTCATGACTTCAGCACAGGGACCCAGATCCCACTGAGAGGGGCTTAGGGGCCTGACACTGGCACAAATACAGGTACCATTGACCCCATCCACTGCTTCTCAGCCTGAACAGCTTCTCTTGGCCTCACCCAAACTCCTCCCAAAAGCCTCTTATTCGCCCCCATACTTAGTTCCTTTAGCTCCTTCAGTTGATCATCAAATGATCAAAATGACTTTTAATGTCTTTTCAGAATTCTATGACTAAGACTAACTGGCCCTATCAAAAGTCCTCTTCTTTTCATCTGCTCTTATGGTTCATACACAGATCACTGATACAATACAGCTCAAGTCTCAATTGATCTTCTGAGTGTCATCAATACCTGTATGTCTCACCAGTGATTCAGACTCAACTTCTGTTAAAACTGCTCCTCAACTATCATCTCAATCTTCCATCACAATGCCCCCAACTAGACTTTTTCTGACTTCCCTGTTTCTAATAATGATACCACCATTCTCCTGGACACTTGGATTCAACAGCCCTAGAATCAAGGTTAATTTTCCTTCTTCATCCCCACATCACCCATATACACTTTGATTCCAGCTTTATAATCTTTTTTAACTCAATTTTATTTTATTTTTCTAATTCTCTCTCTCCTTCCTGTACCTCACTCATTGAAAAAGCAAGAAAAACAAAGCCCATTACAAATATTTATAATCATATAGAACATGGAAAAAGGAAAAGGAAAAGGAAGGAAAGACACTTCCATCTGAATTCCAAATCCATAAGCTCTCTATTTGGCAGCAGGTAGCATGTTTCAGAATGAGTACTTTGGAATCATGGTTGGTCATTATATTGATCAGTTTCTAGGTCTTTCAAAGCTGATTTCTCTTCACAGTATTGTTATTATTGTATACCTTGTTCTCCTGGTTCTGCTCAACTCCCTTTGCATCAGTTCATGTAAGACTTAATACTTTACCATCACTCAAATCTAATTATGTCAACTACTCTTCTCTAAAAAATCCCACACACCATAGAAAAGATCAAATTTCTAAAGCACTATTCTGATTGTGTAAATGATAAAATGTCAAAGCATGTGTCCCAACTCAAAAATGTCCCTAGTACCCAATGGATAAGCTAGAATCCTTAACCTGGCATTCAAGGCCCTCCACAATCCAGTCCCTAAAACTACTTTTCAAGACTTATTATAAGTGTAATCAAGTGGAATGAGCACTTAGTTTGGAGGCAGGAGACCAGGATTCAAATTCCTATGTTGCCTCTCATTACCCATGTGACTTTGGACAAGCCACTCTGGGCCTCAGTTTCCTCATAAAAGGGTTGAGCTAAACAATCTCTGAGGTCCCTTCTAGTTCTAAACGTATGATCCTATTCACTAACCTCCAAGTCCCCTCTCATGGATCCTATATTCCAGTTAAATCAGAATATTTGCCCTTTCCTGAACACTCACCATTCTCCTCTAGTTCTAAAAGTATCATGTTGATACCTCTTTCTGGAATGCATCCCACTATTTTTGTCTATAGAAATCCTACTCATTCCTCAAAACCCAATGCAAATAATGCCTTTTCAATAAAACTTTTCCTGATTCTCTTCAGTCCAAAATGACATTTTCCTTTTCCAAACTTCCATTGCACTGTGGCCCTGTTTTCCTCAACAACCACCATATTTTGCATTGTAGTTTAGTTATACACACACACACACACACACACACACACACACACACACACACTCCTATCTTATCTTGATGGCACTTAATAAGCACTCAACCAATAGCGGATGAAAAAAGTTGTAAAAAGCTTCATCTTACGGCATAAGTGCCTACCTATTTTTGTGTCATGGGTCCCTTTGGCAATCTGGTAAAACCTATTGGACTTTGCTGGATCACGATTCTTAAATGCACAGAATTACAAAAGAAACCCAAGATTACTGAAAATAAAGATGTAGTTGTTTTTCTCCCAACCAAATTAACAGACCCTCTCAAATTCTAAAGAAGCCCTTCAAGTCCCAGGTTAGGAACCCTTATCACATGGGCTGGGTTAGATAGCTGCTAATTACATTTCAGTTCTCAAATTCTGTGATTCTTTTCATCAAATATTTTATAAAGCTATCTCAATGGAGTAGTGATCTATACAAATGTTGCAGTGACTTGGCCCTGGCACAATAAAGAAGAGCTTATTAATGCTTATGGATTGATGTTAAACCTACGTAGCTGTACAATATTTCATTCTCTCAATTACAGCCAAAGACAAATGATAAACTAGAAAATTACTTTAAATGCTTCATTGTAATTCTCTCAATAATCATTATTCAAGGAAGAATTTACACTGTAACTTATTTTCTTCCACGGCATTTAGGCTTTGCTGATACACTTGGTTGAAACAAAACATATATGCCTTCATAACATCAGGCCCTCGATCCATCTTTGGAAAGTTGATGCCATCATGCCACAGGTGGTAATGTCAATAATTTATCCTTGTGCTCTACACAGCTCTCTATAAAGGTTTTCATTTCTCAATCTGATTCTCATAATTCTTGCTTTAGCTCAATTTGCTTATGCTTCTTATTTCAAGTATAGTATGTTCTCTTTAAAAGTCATAGAGCCGGGACAGCAAGATGGCACAGTGGATAGAGCACTGGTCCTGAAGTCAAGAGGACCTAAGTTTAAATCCAGCCTCAGACACTTGACAAATTTATTAGCTGTGTGATCTTGGGCAAGTCACTTAATCCCAACTGCCTCCAAAAATAAATAGTCATGTAGCACATGGGTGCTGGACTCATCGTTATTTTATATATAATCGTTTAGGAGCTAGGTACCCCTCCAACAACACATATTAATTCAACTTTATAATTCATGTGTTAACAATTAGGATCAATCTTCAAAGGAAGACTATAAATTTGGTTAAAATATATCCTAAGATCCAACAGACATTGTATTGCCACTGACTGTGGGAGTTTGGTGAGTTAAGGGACTGGCTTTTGAGACTCATCTTTCTCCTGTGGAGATGGAAGTCATATTAACAAAGCTGAAGGAAAGGGAAACTACACATTTAAACTTTAGCATCCATTCATCCATTCAACCAACACTTAAGGAGCACCCACTGTGCTAAGTGCTGTCATCAGACTGTAAATTCCAAGAGAGAAAGTACCGTACTGGGCAGGGGCCACTAAATGGAATCCAAGTTATGCTGCACTGAACATTTAGACAAAAGATACAAGTAACAACAGACTATGCTCCCATAACTTCAGGGATTTTTTTTTTTTAATCTATGGTCAAGGTATGTTCTAAGGGAAGATTCAGCCCAGTATTCTACAACTTCTATCTTTCAATCTATGGAGCTGAACTGGTATTCAGAATAATAACTCACACTTATACTGTATTTTAAGGTTTACAAAGTATTTTCCTCATAATAATCCTGTAAAGTAAACAATACAAAATAATCTTCATTTTATAGATGAGGAAACTGAAGCTTAAAGAGAGTTAGTTAACTGCTGGGCTAGCCACTGTCAAAATAGCCAAATTCAATTCATGCCTGACTCCACTCTATTTCTAAGTGTTTTTTTTATTTTTATTTTCAATTCCACATTTTCTCCTCCCTCCAGCCCTTACCATACCCATTGAGAAAGCAAACAGCACTCATATACTGACCTTGATATAGTAAAGTTTCTCAACCATCAAAGAAGCATTTTAAATTCACTATACAATATCCTATTTACTGAGACATGGGAAGAGCGTCACATAAAGATTATTTAACAGATGTTGAAGTAGAAGGTTCAACTGATTTCTCATTACAATCAAAGTTTTTACTATTTTCTGAAAAGTCCTTGAACAACTGGCTAAAATAATTAAGTTTTACTCTTACCATTTGATGAGCTGATGTCTTCATTGGTCTCTCAGTTTTTCTCTTAGTGAGATTCTCCATAGCTCGACTCCTAGTATTAGGTTCAATGGAAGCTAAAAGAGAAAAGTTTATTCAAAACACAGAATACAATCATCTTGGTTAACTTCATAGCTCCTGACTTGTTGAAACTTTTTATGAAAGTCTCAAAGACTTCACCATACTATCCAAAATTTAGTTGATGTTATATGCCATATCTTTTTGGGAAATTGAGGTAAAGCAAATAAATCTTTGCCTTTTCAGACACCACAAAGACTTAATACAAAACACCCTACATCTCGAGCAGTTATATAATAGCAAACAAAAAAGGAAAAGATTACTCTGAGGCATGATTCCAAATTAATTTGAATGGAATGGTCCTCTGAAATTACTTTTTTTCAGTAGAGATAACCCACTCTGAACAAAATGTATTTTAAACAACCTGGCCTGTTTAAAAAAAAAAAAAGTTGATCAGTTAGTTTCTCTTCAAGTTGCCCTTTAGGCTCTCATCTCTTCTAGGTAATCAGGTTTTCAGAAATAATTAGCATTCAAAAATATTCTAAGGTCAACATCTAAAGTGAAATGATGCTGAAAAACAATTAACTATTATAGGAAAAGCAATGACCTGCTGTTTTTTAATTTCCTTACCTAGACAATGATTGAAATTGGAAACCAATACATTAATGACCTATGTCATAGCAGCAAAAAAATGCACACCCTGAGTCAAGTTCAATTTAACAAACGTTTATTAAGTGTTACATGCCACACACACACACAGAGAAGCAGCACAGCATCCTAAAGAAAGCTGGCCGTGAAGTCAAGAAGATCTTGCTTCCAGTATCAGGGCTGAGAGATATTCGAATGTGGGGAAACTCTCTAAGTCCATAAAGTGAAGCTCTGAATTGATAGGGAGATGTTTCCTCACCAGTAAACATTCCCTACACTGATGGAATCACACTTCCAGATAAAATGCACGTGTGAATATAGGTTTAAGCACACACCAGGCCCTGTGCTAGGACCTGGGAGTATAAAAACAAAAATACAAAATCCCTGCCCTCAAAGAGTTGATATTCTACTAACTAAATATTGCACTGAATTAATATATTCAGTTGAGTAGTACTGGTACTTTACTATGTTTAACCTTCCTAGTAAAGTAACAGCAACCCCATCACTACCACCTATCATTTACATGGCACTTCAAAGTTTGCAAAGAGCTTTACACCTGTTATCTCTTTTGTTCCTTCCCATTTACAGATAAGAAAACTGAGGCTAAGAGGTTAAGTAACATAACCTGGGTCACACAGCTACTAAGTAGGTATCTGAGGTAGTATTTGAACTTGTTTACTGCCCCATCTATCTACCTAGAATCTGGCACATCCTTCAATTTGCTCAGAAAATTTTAAAGGGCTATATTCTAATTGTACAAATAGAATGTAAGCCTTGGTGGATTAATGCAGATATTTGGTATTTTTTGTAATTTTAATTAATAGGATACAGATGTTTTTTCCTGATATTCCTCGGAAATTATTAATTAATTTAATTAAATTAAGTAATTAATTAAATGCAAATGATTGAGAGTTTCATATACTCTGTCTGTTTTGTTTTGTTTTTTTCCCCACTGAATCCCCTATATTTTCTGGGTATACCATCAAACCATCTGCAAATAATATTTTAACCTCTGTTCTACTTGTTCATCCTTTAATTTACTTTTCGTATCTCAACTTGATTCTTTTAATAGCTGAGCCATTTTTCATAAATATTTAGCAGACTACAAAGCTGCAACTCTTCCCTCTCCTACACTTTCAGATCACTTGCTTCTGATTTCAGTTCACCTATCTGTTCATTCCAAATTCTGATCATGTCTCACCTATCATCAATAGGAATTTTCCTCAGAACTTCTTTTGGCTATCCCTCTTCCTAGGGACAGAAATAAATTTAGTAAAGTTGTTTTCTAACCACAGAACAGAAAAAAAAATGATCAAACTTCTTTTCATATGTCATTGTTTCTGATAGCAAAAGAATTTGTTTTTTAACTACAAAAATAATTTGGATGGCTAAAATCAGTCAATAAACATTTATTAAATACCTGTTATGTACCTGTTCTAAGTGCTGGAGATACAACAGCAAAAAAAGGCAAAAGATAGTCCTTGTCCTAAAAAAGCTTACAATTTTACAGACCCTTTGCAATACGAAGTAGGACATTTTGCCACCAGTTGTGTGTTCATCCTTCCTTGCCGAAGAAGACCATGCCATCAGAGAAATAATGACATAACTTCCACTTGACTTTGTTTTGAGTGAGGGAGGGCTGTGCAGGTCACCAGCCTCACTTCTCGTCCAGAGCCATCTGAATCCAGTGACCAGATATTCATCAGGATGACTGGAGATGACCCAGGATGAGGCAATTGGGGTTAAGTGACTTGCATAAGATCACACACCTAGTGAGTGTCAAGTGTCTGAGGTGAGATAAGACCTACCTTGTCCCATCCAAATATCTTATGTCTTCGCTGTCCAGCTAGACAGAATAACTGGCACACCTATTCACATATGTTAAGATCCTTTTATCAGTAGAGTCTATGATTCTACACACTTGTATAGTACCTCAGGTTCTGCTAAGCTATTGCAACGAATTAAAATATAGTTCATATTTTGGAATAAATGAATTCCTAAAGAGTTGGTTATAGTGTAAATTTCTTTAATTCAAACATCAAATATTATTTTTAAAAATGGATGAAAAACATGAAGCCCAGAAAGGCTTGATTAAGCTCACCTAAGTAATAAATAAATGGAAGAGGCAGTGTTGGAATTTAGGCCCTGTGACAAAGAAATAAAGAATCAGTGCTGCTTCCACTGTCCCGTAGGGACTCACTTTATATCAGCTCGATAAGCATGTACATACTGAGCAACCGTTTTGCACACACACTAAGCTGGCTTCTTTCTGTGAGAAAAGAAGGAAGGAAAACTGGGTCAGAATTTCTAACGATTTGCCTAAGGTCTCACATTTTCTGACCCTCCAGTGCAAGCTCAGTCATTGTACCCATAGTTTACATACCAGATTCATGAAAACCAAGGTTCCTTCCAGCAATTTAACAGGGTCTTTAAAAAGAAAGTGAAATCACAACAAACCTGTTTGCTTCTGTCTGTTCTGTCATTTCCACATTACAACCCAATATTAAAACAGAGGCTGAGTTCCCAAACAAGGAATAATATTGCCTAAGAATTCTGCTACCTCCCAAATTTTGGAAAACTCCACAAGATCAAGTACACAGCTTAGATATTGCATGGATAGTACTGCAGAACAAGAAAGTTATAAAATTACATGCTTAATCTTTTGGGGACATTTGGTCAATCAACGATCAATCTACAAGTATTATTTAAGTATCCACCAACTTGTCAAGCATTTTGTTAAGTGCCAGAGACACAAATAAAATGAATGAAACAATCCTTACTCTGAGGGAAGTAGATGACATAACGGATATAACACTAGACTTGGAGTTAGGAAGATCTGAATTCAAATTCTGCCTCATAGACTTAGTTGTGTAACCCTGGATAAATCACTTGACCTCTTTTTGCCTGTTTCCCCATCTATAAAAATGGGGATAATAAGAGTACTTACCTAACAAGGTTGCTGTGAAGACTAAATAAAAAACACACACAACACATGTATACACACATACACCCACGCTAAATGTATGTATGTATATATGTGTGTATATGTATTGCAAACCTCAAAGTACATATGAATGCTAAGTTATCATCATCATATTATTATTACTCACAAGGATTTTATTCTAATAATAAGCCAAGTACACATACCAATAAATACAGCATCAATATTAAGTAAAGTTACAGGGAAATATCATATCCCTAAAAAAAAAAAAAATGCACATGAAGGATTAAACCATTAAATGTAGACTATGTCTGTACGGCCAAAATGAAATGGCCAATTAGCCCAGAGAAGTCTAATACTACAGTTGATCAGTTTGAAGAATTTGAGCCTCAAACCTCATTTTTCTTTTAAATTAGCTGGTTGGCTCATGAGTATCAATATGTCCATTGGGTTTGTGGAGATCTAGCTGGGGTGGATGCTCACCCAGATGATGTAAGGAGCTAAGGGAGTCCCCACATGTGAGAAGAACCCCTGAGTTCCACTTGTTAAGACAAAAACCTAAAAAGAGCTTTCATTTGGTGACTTTGAAAGGAGCACTGTAATGACTCGCCTGGTGACAGATCTGACAGTAAGGAGGAAATTTTATCTCCCTAACAACCAGTCACCCAAACAAACCACATACAACCACTCTGTCACTGGGAGAGGTCCAAATAGAGCATGCTCTGACACATCTGACAACATGCACTTAGTTACCATCCCCCAGCAACTCAGATTTGATGAATTGCTCTGAGTCATTCTCCAGTTCCCCAAAGACATGGTGAAAAAACAAAAGTTGTGTTTTCTAAGAGCAACAGATTCTGATCTTTTGTGCCACATTCTTTTCCATCGTCCACAAAGTAGTTTCTAAGTCAAAATCACAGAATTTGGGACTGGAAAAGACATCACAGATTATCTAATTCCACTTCTTATTTTTTTAAAGACAATTTTATTTTATTTTTAATTCCAATCAATCAATATTTATTAAGCACCTACTATGTGCTGGAAATACAAAAAGAGGCAAAAGATAGGCCCTGCCTTCAAGGAGCTTACAATCTAAAGGGGGGCGCAACAAGCAAATGTTTGTAAAGCACACTACACACAAGATAAATGGGAAACAAAAGAAGGAAGGCATCAAAATTAAAGAGGGAATGGAGAAGGATTCCAGGAAAGAAGGAATTTTAGTTGAGACTTAAAATGAAGTTCCAAATCCACTCCCACTCACTGAGAAGACAAGAAATATAAAACCCATTACAAATATGTATAAACATTCAAAGTAAATTTCTCTATTAGCCATGTTCCCAAAAAATGTCCCATTTTTTACATATGAGGAAACAGACCAGGGGATGAAGTATCTGTTTTGCCCAAGGTCATACAACATATCTGAATGACCTATATCATCAATTCAATGGACTAGGAACTCTGGGATCATTGAACATGAAATGATACTCATGTTAACTTTCAATGCTTCTGTTAAAAATTGTGTTTTGTTTCGTTTTGTTGCTTTTTAGGCAGCAGCATAAGTATAATGAAGAAAACACTCATTCCTAATTAAGAAGACCTGGGTTCAAATCCTATCTGTGTGACCTTAGGCAAGTTATTTGTAAAATGATATGGTCTCTGGGATCCCTAATCCAATGAACTTAATTTAAATCTTTTTTTAACAAGTTTTTTTTTTTTTTTAAAGAGTATGACACTATGAAGTTGAAGAGATGGTAGCCTATATGGAACCGAACAATAAGTCTGTGGTTCAAAATTTTTATTGCCAGCAGGATAGTAAGAAATGTGTAGTAAAGTAATTAAGATAAAAAAGAAAGCAGAGCATAAAGTATCTCTTTTCCTTGAATGGCATAAGTAGCATTAATTTTTTTATTATCTGCTAACGGCAATGAATGCAAAGAATTGATTGACAAGTCAACTGTTTGGAACTCTGAAAAGTGTTTTTCTCATGTAGACAATATTAAATATGATGGTCTCACTCTCAAGCCTGCTTCTACTCACCTACAAGATGAGTGCCTTCTAGCCCAAGATCCACTAAATTCCTTGCACTCAAGGCAAGTTACCTGTATATACACTAATTTCTGTCACAGTACCTCCCCTACCTGTCCTACCCAGGGAAAAGTGGCACAGTAGGGAAGGTCTTAGGGGTGAAGAAAAGTAGTTAGAAGGCATAAGTTGGTGGTGAAGTAAATAGAGCACTAGTGCCAGAAGACCTGAGTTGAAATCCAGATTCAAATACTTACTAACTATGGAACTTTTAGGCAAGTCACTTAAACCTGCTTAACTCAGTTTCCTCATCTGTAAAATGAGCTAGAGAAGGGAATGGCAAAGCAGTCCAGTATCTCTGCCAAGAAAACTCTCACTGGGCTCACAGACAGGAAAAAACAACTAAACACTTGTCCCAGGGTGCCTAGATGTCAAGAGGGCAGACTGGTTTATTATTTCCAGGTTCTACCATTGAGGCCAGACAGATTTTTTACTTCAGAAAGGTTCCATGTTCTCTTAAAGTTGTGAGATAGCATCTGTCTTCAAGTTATACCTGCAGAACTTCTTGTAAGTTTTGCCTGCAAGGTACTTAGGTACATGAATAATCAATTTATAAAGTTGTGTTCCAGAACAAAGGTTGATTTATTAATCAACTGTCTGGAACTCTGAAAACTTTTTTTTTTCATGTAAATAATATTAAACATGGTGGTCTTACTCTCAAGTCTAGGGGAGAGGGAGTTAGGACTATCTCATTTCCCAATGAGAACACCCCGTCACTCACTGCTGATCTGTAACTATTCTGCATCTTTGACTTGTCCCTGAAATAATGTACAAATGGTAACTGTGAGGCCTGAACTCAAGACATCTGCAGTCACCAAACAGTGTGCTGGCATTGTGGGAGGAACACATGAAAGAAAGAACTACACTGGCATGAAGTTCTGTATTGCTGTGGGGACCATTTTTCACAAATGAATGCATAAGCAAAGCATCCCTACTGGATGTAGGGATTCATTACTAATCTGTGCATACAGTAAAGTTTGCCTCCTGGAAAAGTCTGAATATTTGACTTTATACCTGTTCGGTATCACATACTGAAATCTGCAGGACTGGCGAATTCTCAGGCAGTGTAATGTCATCTGCCAATCTCTCTTTTCCTGCCCTACCCCCACCCCCAAGCACACTTTTCTGCAGGTGTCCTACCTATTTGAAACTGAAAGTCTTCAAAGAACTCCCATCTTCCTCTTCACCCCAGACTGAAATACTTCTTGCTTTCATCACTTACCCATTTAGAATTTCGTGTGTGCGTGTGTGCATGTGTGTGCGTGCGTGTGTGTGTGTGTGTGTGTGTGTGTGTGTAAAGCAAGTTTGCAGGGTTTTCCCCTGCCTTTATTTCTGGGTGTAGGCAGAAAGTCTATGTGAGGTTGGGGAGGAGGGATGAACTTGTTCTCTGTGTTTTAACTCATTCATGAAGTCAGGTAAGGCACGGACACAAGCCCTAAGGATTAATCATGATCATGTGATGAAAATGTTTTCCTTGAGACTTATTGCCATTCCCTTGGATTTCCCAAACGACATTAAGAACCAGAGTCCCTGCAGTGCTGTTAGACTCACTCATTAATCAATTGCTGACCAGGGACAAGTATTATGGCTTCAATATGCAAAAAAGCAGCTAGCTCATTTCCTAAAATTTTTTAAGTGTAGGTTAAAGCTTTCCCCTTTTAAAGCTCTCAGTCTGCTGCTATTCATGACAGGCCCCAGCAAGTTGTAAACAGAAGGAAGGAATATTGAGGAAATATTGGAGGGGGGGGAGGGTGTTTACAAGGCGAGAATCAGTGTCTTCAAAAAAAAAGGCAGTTTCCAAACTATAGTAGGAAATAGAGGTTACCCCTAATCGCCTCCTCCCCTCCCCCCATATACTCAAAGTATTGGACTGAATTTTAAAAGGGTAGGAAAATGAATGAACGTACTAAATAAAGTAGGCTGTGCAATGATTGAACGAGGGATTAAGATTAGTATGGGTGTATTTTTTTTAGGCTGCTTAAATAGATATCCAGTGAAAAGGGCTCTAGGGGAAACTCCATTCCTCCCCAAGCCCCCTTTTCTATCATTCACTACAGAATACAGATCTGTCACAGCTTCAGAAGCCCAGAATTAGGACCAGAAGTGTTTGGCAGCAGTAGCAGCCGCCGCATGGGGGTTGTGTTCCTAGTAACTGGCAGGAATTAATTAGACAAATATTTTAACAGGGTTCACTTAAAATCACAAAACGTGCTTACCGTCCTAGGATAGAATGAGAGAAGGTCTTTAAAATTCTTAGGTAGGGACAAGAGGTGGGTGAATCTGGGCTTCTCTGCTGTGGTCACACCGGCAGGGACAAAGTTTTCCAGCTAGTATGAAACTGAAACCAACTCATTTGGTCTTATTAACTGAGCCCTCCTTCCTGGAACTTGAGGGACCCGCCCCTTCCCAGCAACCTGTGCTCTCACATTCAGGCTTGTTACAAATGTGTCATCTGAGGGCAGCCTAAAGTCCCTTGGTAGTTTTTTGTAGCTGTTGTTTGTTTTTTAAAAACAGAATCTGCATACACCTTTACCTACCTGGCCACAGTAAACTGCACTGAGTTGATTTTATCTGTAACGCCTGGGGGCACCACCACCAAACCCTACTCTCAGAATGGATTCCACCAGACAAGGTTACACCAATTTCAAGATACTTGGTGATTTCAAAGCCACTCCAAATGGGAGTTCACAAAATGCTCTTCCTGATAGTCTCACCTTTACTAGTCAACAAGAAGACACATTTAATTCAAATCAAAGGTATTTTATGAAACAGTAAAGTAAGAAAAGCAATACATTTCCCTATAAATCTGGGATCTACTCTTCTTTAGATATAGACACTACTAATGTAAAGAGTGAACACAACAAAGGTACCACATGTGGAGAGTCACACATAGGGCCATGCCTGGTGCTCTGGAATGGAAGGGCAACTCACAACTTATACATTAATGAAAGGTCACTGTTAATAACAATAAAAATAATAACATTAATAGTAAGAATTTATATAATGCTGATTTCATCACTGTTCTGACAGGCCTACCTCTTACTGACCTTGCAGAGCATGAAGTCTCTGTAGATCACTGATAATCGCCCTGCATGTGTAGATTTCTGGCAATAATTTATGGAATGCCTCTCTGCTTTTAGATTTTGTCTTCAGCTGAAACTTATCTTTTATTCATACCTGCTCCCCATCCCATGGGTGTATGAGGTTTTCAAGGAGGATTAGCACCCCTGGTGTAAGGAATTTGTGGACCTTTTCAAGGGCAGCTCATCCACCTTTGGTGTCTACCTGGCACTCAGTTCTCACCTGTGGCTCCAAGAAGTTGTAGCATGTGTAGCCACACTCCAGTAAACCAGTAAACCATCTCAGCAGACAGGCTAAACCAGGTTGAGGGTAACTGACAGGCCTCAAATCTGTCAGTGAGTTAGGGGCTTGTCTATTCCAAGCATGTGAAGTCTTCCCCCACTGGAATGGATGGACAAGAACAATTTGTTCCAATAGCCTTGAAAGTAGCTGAAGCAGGTGCCTAAGGCTTTAAGCTGAGTATCAAAAGGCAGGGAGTTCAGACTAAAGAGGACACTGAAGTGCTGTCTCTTTGAATCTGCAGTTACGCAACTAGCTGATGGAGCCTAGGTGTAGCAGCAGTATACTAGAGGTCCAACCAGAGGCAAACCTATGATTTTGCTGCCCCGACTCAAACCATGATCAGGAACTTGTAAAGCTCAGACCAGATGGGTACTGACCAGACTTTACACTAGATGAGATAACTTAGAGCACACTGAAAATTTGTATGTCCCCCTGGGAGCCTTAAAGAATACATTCATTATCTAAGGATAGAAGTAGTAGGACCCCAGAGAACAACAAAAAAAAAATGGCCAAACACGGTTCCAGCATTCCCTCCAAAACTATGGAGAGACTGGTTTTAATACAAAGTTCCAATCTGGGAAGTAAGGTTAGAAGAATGAGTAAAGAAAAAAAAGACTCTCACTAAAAAAGATGCATCATGCCAGGAACAGCAAACTAAAGCAGGAAGAGGAAAATTACTCCAAAATGCCTACAGGCAAGGTCTCATAGAAAAACATAGTTTGGCCACAAAGGCAACTGGAATTGCTGGAAGAAATGAAACAAAGGTTGGGGTTTTTTGTTTTTGTTTTTTTTTAGAGTTTTAAAATGATCTTATAAAGTAAGTGTGTGAGAGGAAAGTATTGGAAAAGAAGTGAGAACTATGAAGGAAATACGGGAGTGGTGTTGTGTTTTAATGATCTTAAAAGAAAAATAAGTAAAGGAACAGAAAAAGTAATACACCAGGGAAGAGTTTGGTGTAGAAATACATTCAACACAACAGGGAAACAAGGAATGAGGAGGAGTGGGGTGAGGATAATGAGAGTGAGAGAGTAGTTGTTGGAAAGAATTATTTATAAGCAAAACAAACTCTAACCTCAAGAAGAGATATCAAGAAGAGTTTAAATGGAAAGAAAGAAGAGATATGATTGAGATCTGGTCAAGCAGACTGAGAAAAAGAGACAGGAGCACAAAAGCATAGAGTACTGGTCTATGCACAATCGTTCTCCCTCACTGCTCGCTTCTTTGTAAAAGGTGGCAGAAAGAAAAGAATGAAAAAATTATAAAATGATAGAATGGAAGGAAATATACAACTATCATAACTTTGAATGTGAATGTAATGAACTCATCCATAAAACAGAAGAGGATATCAAAATGAATTAGAAAGTAGAATCTAATAATATGTTGTTTTCAAGAGATACACTGGAATCATAAAGATTCATAAGGAGTTAATATAAGGGAATGGAACAAAATTTCATGCTTCATTTGAAGCAATCTCTGACAGGACAACATAAAAATTGATTTGACTAAAAATAAACAGGGAAACTATATATGCTTAAAGTTACCATAGACAATTCATTTCAATACTTAATATATATGTACTGAATAACATTTCATCTATATATTTAAATGAAAGGCTAAGTAAGTTACAGGGAGATATAAATAGTAAAAGACTGGAAGATCTCAACTTTCAGACCTATTTTTAAAAAAGAAAAAAGTTAAATCCCTTAATAAAATTTTAGGAAATTTAGATTTAATAGACTCTAATCTGCAGTAGCCTGAGCCAATCAAATTACTCCTAACGCTGAAACTCAATCACTGATGCTCAATGAGGTATAAGTGGATTACTCTCAATATCTATTAACTAAATGTCCTCAGTTATCTCAATAAGGTATCATTGCATATACCCAGGTCTTCCATAGGGAGATGCTAACAAAGTTCTTCACATCTATTCAATCCATGAAGACATGAAGTATAGAGAGACTTAATAACTCTTTAGGCATGTTCAAACCTATCCGAGAGCTGCAGTCTTTCAGCACATAATCAAAATCTCAAACAATGGTTTTATCCCGTTAACCTCAAGTTAATCATCGATGGTCCTTTGATCAATCCTCAAAATGGGGCAGCCAGAACAGAACACAATACAAATGATCCTCCCAAAGCAGAATACAGTGAGTCTATCAATTCTTAATTACTGTACTCTAATGCCACTTAAAAAATATAATTGCCTTTCTTGGTTGGCATATCACACTGTTGAGATATTACTGAGTCCAAAGTTTTCTAAAACCCCTAGATGTTTTTTGAAATGAAGAACTGTTCTCTCTCTATACCTCCCTCCATCTTGTAACACATCAAGATGACTTTTTGAACTAGTGTAAGATTTAATTATTTGTTCCTGTTAAATTCCATCTGATTCTATCTAGTCTAATCCTGAATTCATCTTTTACACTCTGGTTCCTAGTTACCATTCCCTTGACTTGTATTTGTAAGACTCCTTTCAATTAGCTTTGTAATCCTTTGAAGGCTATTATTCAAATTTCCTTTTTGCTCAACTATCTTTTAGATTGAATATGACTAGCTACTTGGCATGTATTTATAATATATTAAAAAGATAAACTCTGACTCGCTACAAATTTAAGTTGGAAATCTGCAACTTGGAACACTTCCAACAAAAAGTCAGTCAGGAATCATAAAGGAGTTTATTGCCTCAATAACCTCTAAAAGAAGAGATGAAGAAATGCCCCTGAAAAGTAAAATGGAGCTCCCAAAAAAGAGAGGAAAAAGCCAACTTTTCAGAAAAGGAAAAGGATCAGTCAAAGAAATGAGCAAACAGGAAAACTCTAACATGATATATGTTATGAATTGGAAAAAAAAGTGAAAACACCCTAAGAAAAAACAGACAGGGAATAAGCATAAAAAATGGACTCAGAAACAAAGTTGGTTGTATCACAAGACATATAACAATACATAAAAACTCTCTAAAGCAGGAATTCTTACCCTAATAACCTCCTTTGGCCATTTGTTGAAGCCTATGGGTCACTTTTTGGCATAATGTTTTTTTTAAAATGAAGTCAAAGATTAGTAAACTAAAGAAGTAATTTTTCCCCATCCAAATTCATGGGTATCTATCCACAGACCCTGGGATAAGAACCCATTCTCTAAAAGAAAGAAATTTTTCTGGCATAACTCCAAACTGTTTTCCATATTTCTCATTTTTTATAATTTTAGCTAATGTAATTATTTATGGTTTCTATGATTTGTTCTTTGACTCACTCGTTATTTTAGATAACATTAATTAGTATCCACTCTAGGTTATATCCTTGGATTGATTTTTTTTCTGCACCTGTGATGTCATTGGTTCAAGGGAACTCCTTTGAGAAAGCTCTCATACTAGTATAGAACTTTCCTGACTCTGATAGTTACCATATTAGACAGTTACCTGGAATGTTGAAAAGCTGTGACTTACCCAGGGTCAGAAACAGGACTTGAATCAAGGTCTTTGTTATCAGTTCTTTGTGCACTGTGCCACAGCTGCCTTCTCTTTATTTGTTGACTGTCTGGGCCTCAAGGTCTTTTCTTTCTCATATCATCATGATGCTTCCCTGGGCACACCATCTTTGCTGAGAAAGTACCTCAGTCAGAGTCTGTGCCTCTTCAAAACTCAACCCCCAAAGGT
This sequence comes from Notamacropus eugenii, assembly GCF_028372415.1. Taxonomy (NCBI): domain Eukaryota; kingdom Metazoa; phylum Chordata; class Mammalia; order Diprotodontia; family Macropodidae; genus Notamacropus; species Notamacropus eugenii. The sequence goes on from NC_092876.1 coordinate 360,270,924, forward strand.
CAGGACTATCTCTCTTCTAAAATGAATGAAGTCACATATCTCAGAGCTGTCTTCTGCACTGACTCTCAGCACTCCTTCCTGATAGATGCAGTATCTCCTATGGGGTAAGAGAAATCCACTAGAAGATACTATTGTCAAAGAAGATAGGAGAAATCCCTTCTCCTTTCTCTGAGGCAAGAAACATCTTCATGACTGATTCTTTTCTATCCTGCCAGAAATCATATTCCTTGGAGATTTCTCTTGTTTCAATTCTCTTCTTAGTGTGTCTCAATTTTTTTAGAGTAATCAGGGTTAAATGAATTGCCCAGAGTGACACACCTAGTAAATGTCTGAGGTCCCTTCTGAACTCAAGTCCTTCTAACACCAGAACTGATGCTCTCTGCACTGCATCACCTAGTTGCCTCATTTGTCTCAATTTTTAAAGGGTCACTGGGAGTGTGATTGATCCCTGGCTAGCTGATAGCTCTGATAGGAATACAAACCACCTGTGATTCCATTACTATAAGGACCACCCTCTACCAATACAGGTGAGCATCTTCTCTGCAATTCATAGTCTTAAAAAGTTGCCTAGAACACTGAAAGGTATAATTATTTGCCCAGGGTGACACAGTCAGTATCTCCCAGGTAGATTCTCTAGCTAGCCATACTGTTTCCCACTTGTGTCTACACTAGTGTTTAGCACAGTTCTTGGCACATAGTAAGTGCTTAATAAATATTTAAGGGCTAACTGATTGATACTAACTAGGTTCAGTCTTGCTTAGCTTCTAAGATCATGAGAGACTGGGCACCTTCAGGGTGGTATCTGGCTATCTGCTTTCTAATTCCTTCAGTTTTATAGAAAACATGTTTACATCTGGTCCTGTAAGACTGACATCTTATTTTTTCTGCCTACTTCCTTTTATCTTTGGTGATTATATCAACTGGACTGGAGGAAAAGCAATTCATAGTTGTGTCCTGATCTTCTTCTAATATGCTTAAGTTGTATATTCCACTGGCTCACTTTTCTGTTTTTTAACCAATAGCATAAAGTTTTTTTATAATTACTATTTTGTATACTAATAATTTTATATTTATGTGTTTTACATATCATATATTTTATACATATATACTTTTATAATGCAATAGTAATATAATGTATAATATAATGTGTATTTATAATACATATTTTATAATTACTGTTTTGCAGAATAGCTTGACATCTAATAGCTTCATGCATTCCCTCATTTAAAAATTATATTTTCATCTTCTAAGAAGGGAATTTTCTTTCTTGTTGAATTTTTAAGTATGTCTTCAGTAATTTGATTTGTATAGCATTAAATCTGTAGAATAATTTGGGCAGTGGCATTATTTTTAATATGTTAGCACAGTCATAAACACTATCTCTGCAATTACTTAGTTCCCTTATTCCTATAAAATTTTGTTATAGCTGCAGTTATGTTAGTTCTTGGTAGGGAAGGTTAATTTTCAGCTATTTAATGTATCTGTTGTTTTCTTAAATAGAATTTCTTCTTCCTGGCTTTTGTTATTAATATAAAGAAAAGCCAAAGATTTTTGTAGATTTTTTTTCTTTCTACTTTACTCAATAATTGATTAATTATTCTGATTATCATGATTAATTTTTTTATTCTGTAGGGTTCTTCAAGTAAATCATTACACAATTTCAAAGAGAAGTGTTTCCTTTATTTTTTCCAGTGCTTATTCTCTCAATTTCTCTTTTTTTGTCTTATTGTTAGAGCTATGTCAGAAAATTTCAGATAGAGTGGGCATCCTCACCTCCATTGTTTTCCGTTACAAATAATGATAGCTCTTGGTTCTAGATAAATACTCTTGATCATATTAAGTAAAGATTCTTTTATTTCAGCATTTTCTTAATATAAGTGAGTCTGAAATCCATCTAAAACTTTTTTTGCATTTATTGATAGAATCAATACAGATAATATGTCATAATAGACAGTATGTTGGACCCAGAGTCAGGAAGACCTGTGACTATGAACGTTATTTACCCACTTTGTGTCTTAGGAAATTGTTTAAGACTGTACGACTTAGAGTATAAGTTATACATAGATTGTAACCTGTGCAACTGATTAAAAGAGATCCTCACTGACAAAATCATAGGTCCTTAGTATATACAATTGTATTATTTAAAATTATTTTTATTATTAACATAATTATGCTTATAATTTCCTAATGTTGGACCAGCTTAATTGTGGGGAATAATTTCTGAACATATTACTATATCATCTTTCTTTATGTGTTATTTATATTTTTATATCACTCTTCATTAACTTCACTATTCCCTAGTCTATAGCATTCTTTTTCTGCTTTATATTTCCCTGACTTTAGATGTGAAAGCTATTTGTTTCATAGGAGTTTAGTAACCTCGAAGTTATTTGGTTTTCTTCTTGTGTAAATTCATTTGGATCAGGGTTTGATTTTGGTTTGGTTTAGTTTGGGTTTTTTAGGAATTAATATATGGATGATTTGCCTCTCTCTGGTTGTTTAGATTTCCTATTTTGCTAGTCTGGATAGTTTATTCTTTATAAATGTTTGCCTATTTATTTTATAGTTCTGCTTTTACTCATGTATAATTGCATTTAATTGTTGCAGATAATTTTATTCACTTCCTTTCTATTTAAGTCCTGTGCAGTTTATAATCCTAGAGAATTTCCTGGGACACCAAGAGGTTGTAACTTGCTGAAGGTCAAACCCATGTCTTTTTAGCCCAAGTCTTTTTAAGCCCAAGTTTTCTTTACTTTAGGACAAGTTCCTTATCTGCCAAGCCACAGATATCTCTTGATCATTGTAATGTTTGTATGCATTATAAGTATCAAAGAATATATTTAACAATTCTTCCTTTATGTTTTTATTTATGAGTTTTCCATAGCTTTACACAAGTGGTCTGCCATATCTGGAATATGCTGTCTCTTCACATATACTCCAACACTCACAGTTATTAGCATTCCATCCCTCTTGAATTTGCTGTATATTACTTGATATATTCTTGGTATATATTTACTTGTAAAATGTGACACCCTATCCCCATCCTCGAATTGAACATAAGCTCTTTGAAGGGACTATTGTGGTGGGTTTTTTTTGTATTCCTAGTATAAGGCTTTGCAAAATTTAAGCACTTAGTAAAAAATTGTTACATTTTAAGTTCTGAACTTTCTTACTTCCACCCTCCCCACCTCACACTAAGGAAGGCCACCATTTGATACTGATTTATAAAGATATATAAAACCATACTCTGCATACTTCTATCAGTTCTTTTCTTGAAGGTGGATAACATCTTCTTTGATAGGTCCTTTATAGTTGATTTCAGTATATATAGTATTCAGAGTAACTTAGTTTTTCACATTTTTTCTTCCAACAACATTGTTGCTGTACATAACATTCTCTTGGTTCTGCTCACTTCACTTTTTATTATATCATACAAGTCTTTCCATGTTTTTTTTTCTAAAATTAACCAGCTTATCATTTCTTATAGCACTGTAGTATTCCATCACAATCATATACCACAACTTGTTTAGCCATTCCTCAACTGATGGGCATCCTTTCAATTTCTAGTTCTTTGACACCAACAAGAGAGCTATTATAAATATTTTTGTACAAATAAGTTCTTTTCCTTTTTCTTTGATATCTTTGGGATACAGACCTAATAACAGTATTGCTGCATCAAAGGGTACATGAATTTTATAACCCTTTGAGCATAATTCCAAATTGCTCTCCAAAATGGTTGGATCATTTCACAATTCCACCAACGGCGTAATTATTGATGTCCGAATTATTCCACATCACCTCCAACATTTGTCATTTATTTCTTTTATAATTTTAACCAATCTGATAGGTGTAAGATGATATCTCAGTTGTTTTAATTTGCATTTCTCTAATCACTAATGATTTAGAGCATTTTTTCATATTAGTTTTGATTTCTTAATCAAAAAACTGCCTGTTGATATCCTTTGACCAATTATCAATTGAGGAATGAATCATACTCCTATAAATTTGACAAAGTTCTCTACATATTTGAGATATGAGATCTTTATCCAAAAAACTATAAAAAATTTTTTCCCATTTTTCTGCTTTCCTTCTAATTTTGATTCCATTGGTTTTACTTGTACAAAACTTTAATTTAATGTAATAAAAATTATCTACTTAACATCTCACAATGCTATCTCTTGTTTATTTATAAATTCTTCTCCTATCTAGAAATCTGATGGGTAATGTGTTCCATGTCCTTTTAGTTTTATTGGGACTTCTCTCTTTATATCTAGGTCATGTATTCATTTTGACCTTATCTGGTAAATAGTCTAAGATATTAAACTATTACTCAATTTCTGCCAGAGTAATTTCCAGTTTTCCCCAATAATTTTTTTAACCAAATAGTGTATTCTTATCCCAAAGGCTTGGATATTTACATTTGTCAGACAAAAGGTTAGTAAAATAATTTAGTTGGGCAAAATAACTCCTAATAATTGCTCTGATTTCATCTTCATTAGTGACAGTCACCCTTTTAATTTTTGATATTAGTAACTTGGTTTTCTTCTCTCTCTTTTTTAAAATCCTATTAACCAGTGGTCTGTCTTCTTGTTTTTTTCATAAAACCAACTTCAGTTTCACTAATTCAATAGTTTTCTTATATTTCTGGATGTCTATTCCATTCCACTGATCCACCTTTCTACTCCTTAGCGAGAATCAGATAGTTTTGATAATTATTTCTTATAATATAGTTTAAGATCTGGTACTGCTAAAGCTCCTTCCTTTACATTTGTTTCATTAATTCCTTTTATATTCTTGAACTTTTGTTCTTCCAAATTAATTATACTATTTTTTCAATAAGATAATTTTTTGGTAGTTTAATTGAGATAGAACTGAATAAGTATATTAGTTTAAATAGAATTGTAATTTTTATCATATTGACTTTGCCCACCTATGAGCAATTAATATGTCTCCAATTAGTTAAATCTGACTTTATTTGTATAAAAAGTGCTTTATAATTATGTTCATGTAGGTCCTGGGTTTGTCTTGGCAGGTATACTCCCAGGTATGTTATATAATCTACAGTTATTTTAAGTGGGGTATCTCTTACTATTTCTTGTAGGGTTTTGTTGTTGATACATAGAAATGCTGATGATTTATGCGGGCTTATTTTATATCCTCCTACTTTGCTAATATTATTGTTTTAATTAATTTTTTAGTTGAATCAGCAGGGTTTTCCAAGCATATCATCATATCATCTGCAAAGAGAGATAATTTTATTACCTCATTGCCCATTCTGATTCCTTCAATTTCTTTTTCTTCTCTTATTGCTACTGCTAGTATTTGTCATGCAATATTGAATAATATTACTGATAACGGGCATCTTTGTTACACTTCTAATCTTATTGGAAAGGCTCCTACCTTATTTTCATTACAAGTAATGTTTGCTGATAGTTTTAGCTAAATACTTCTTACCATTTTGAGGAAAAATTCATTTATTCCTATGCTTTCAAGTGTTTTTAATAGGAATGAGTGTTGCATTTTACCAAACACTTTTCTCTGCATCTATTAATATAATTATATGATTTTTATTATTGGTATAATCAATTATGTTAATAATTTTCCTTATGTTATACTATCCCTGCATTCCTGGTATAAATCCCACTTGATCACACTACATAATCTTTGTGATACATTGTAGTCTCCTAACTGGTATTTTATTTAGGATTTTTGCATCCATATTCATTAGTGAAAATGGTCTATAATTTTCTTTGTCTTTGCTCTTCCTGGTTTAGGCATCAGTATCATATTTGTTTCATAAAAGCAGTTTGGTAGGACTTCTTTTTTGCCTATTATGCCAAATAATTTATTTAATCTTAGAATTAGTTGTTCATTAAATGTTTGGTAAATCCACTTGTCAATCCATCTGATGCTAATGCTTTTTTCTTAGAAAGTTCACTAATGACCTGTTTGATTTCTTTTTCTGGAACAGGTCTATTTAGATATTCTATTTCTTCTTCTGTTGATCTAGATGGTTTGTATTTTTGTAAATATTCTTACATTTCACTTAAACTGCTAAATTTATTGGAATATAGTTGGGCAAAATAATTCCTAATTGCTGGGGATGGAAGCTCAATTCCATGTGGACAGTCTCGGGCGGGTAAAGGTGGGAACTTCTAAATCTTAGAGTTCTCACGAGGCCCCCCAGGAAAACGACTGGGAATCGAGGTGAACCGAGCTATCTCGTGTATTTCCGCCTCTTCCCGTGAGAAACGTGATGGGAGAGAGCTCTCCCCGCCCTCGAGATTGTCCCGGATCTGGGCACACCTAACAGCACGGTATTCAGATGCAAACTATGCGGCTGGAGAGCTTAAGTAGGATCAGGAAAGCCTGAAAGCTCTCTTGGGCGGAGGGGCCACGTGTGAGGACACAAGGCTCCGCTTTTCCTCTCTCCTCTCTCCCCTCCCCCTCTCTCCCCACTTATACTTCTACTTCCAATCTCTTATTGTAAGATCTTTGCCTCCTTGGGAGATTCTTCGCTCCCTCCTAAGGAAGAATTCCCCCTGCACTTGTAACTAGACCCTGAAATAAAGCTCAACCCTTGTTCGACTCTGGAACGTCCTTTCTCTCATACGAGCATCTGGTTTGGCCAGCTGAAGACCTCCGATAGAGGTAAGGGAAGACTCGGGTAGCCCTCAGGCCTCTAGGCCTGGCACCTAATAATTGCTTTTATTTCATTTTCATTAGTGACAGTCATCCTTTTAATTTTTGATATTAATAACTTGGTTTTTATTCTCTTTCTTTTTTAAAAATCATATTAACCAATGGTCTATCTTCTTGTTTTTTCATAAAACCAACTTCAGTTTTATTACATTCAATTTTATTAATCTCCCCTTTAATTTTTAGGATTTCCAATGTGATGTTAAATTGGGGATTTTGAGTTATTCTTCAAAGCACTGAAGAATTAAATTCTTTATACCCTAATGAAAAATAGTTATAGTCTCATCTATAATTATCAAAGATTTATTACATTCAATTTCTTTAACATTCTGTTTACATTACTAAATATTTTTTTATCATTCTGTTAGATTTGATTAAGCCTGGCAGAGACATGTTGAAATTACCTACAATTATTGTATGAGTGGAAACCCACCTTTACATCAGCCCCAATTAATGTAACCAAAGAAAGTCCAGCCAGTTTAACTGAATTAATCAATCAAGTATATAAACTAAGTGGAATAAGTCCTTAATAAATTTGAAAGGATTAAAGTGCTTTGATAAGAGATGTTACAGTACAAGAAATTTCTTCTGATTGTCTGATGAAAGAATCAGATTTAACTCTGTGCTTATATGTAACATAACAAACCACTTTGGAATGCTTTGGTCCAGGAACAGGCCAGTCATGTGTTGGCCAAATGGTAAAGGACTCCTAAGATATAATTACTCTTAAGAGAAGGGATAGAAGTGATTCCAGGTTGCTAACCATGTGGTGAATAATAGTTTCTTTCATTGGCTACTGTTGCAGATCCAGAACTGGAGGCATGCTCAGAAGGCTTTACTCAGCCTTGGTCTTCTTGTTTGGACCTCTGTTCTTGGTTTGACGGTGGCTATTTAGTGAGAGATGATGCTATAAGCAGAGAGACCTTGAGCCCTCTGCTTCTGATGCCAACATAGAAAACAGGCCACAGCTCTTTGTCTTGCATTTGTTCTTACATTTGAAATAAGGGAGATTAATCTGGAGGCTATATCCTTGTGAATTTCAAAAGATGGAACAGTTCCTTCAACTTGGTGGATGTTTGAAGACCAGGGTGCTTGGTGGTGCAGTGCTAGGCCTGGAGTAAAGAAGACTTGAGTTCAAATACTGCCTCAAACACTCACTAGTCAAGTCACTTAACCTCTGTATGCTTCAGTTTTTTCAACTGTAAAATGGGAAAAATAATAGTACCTACCTCACAGGATTGTTTTGAGGATCAAATGAGATAATTGTAAAACACTTAGGTGCCTGGCACGTTGCAAGCACAATATGCGTGCTTATTTACTTTCCTTCTCTTCTGACCAGACACGTTTCCATACAGAAGTAAAACTGAATGCCACTGTATCTTTGTTGCATATTTTTCTGGTGTTAGGACAAAGTAAACTTCTTTTTATTTCAATTGTTCAGTGACTTACGAAAATCTCATTTCCTCTAAAAATTGTACCTGATTTAACAAGGTTCTGGCGTTAGACTTGTCCCTAACAAAAAGGGTAACAATGAAGATGATTAGGTCATGTTAGAGATAAGTCCATGACTAATCAGGAGGTAAGAGGGCAGGATACAATGTATCTCTTACCTTCCCTCTAGTTGATCACACACCCTATGGAATCACGCCATGGACACCTTGGATCATACCAAATCCTACTTTGGTGAACACTGTCCTTTCTGTATCAATCCATTGTTGGCATATTTTATATAGCTTCCTGGTAACTTAACACTCCCTAGATTGTTTTCCCCTTGGAGAATGTTGCCCTAAGGCTAGATAAGGAATAAATACTTATGGAACTCTGGTCAAATTGCTTAGGTTCCCACCCCCAGGGATTTAAAACTCATTAGCGCTTTCCTTGAGGACCCAGTAGATTGTAGCTCAAGTTCCACCTTAGGCACTTACAAATTAGGCAAACCTTTTTACTTTTCTAAGATTGTTTCCTCATGGTTAAAAATGGGGACGATAACGATGGAACCGACCTCAAAGGGTTGTTACTAAGTCAAGTTTTTGCAAATCCTAAATTTTCATATAAATGCTATTCTTCTAGTCACTTAGCCCGTTGCCTTCAGTTGCCTCAATTCATTACGCGAGAAAATGGGGAAAAGCTACCTCAAATAATATTCGTGCTCTAGATCCCATGAAGTTTTTAAAGCATTAAAGAGTATCTACAATTATTCTTGCATTTCTTTTGTTTGTCCTTAAACAACTATTGAAATGCTTTCCATTTACAAGCGTTGCCCGGGTGGTTTTGTGAGTGACATTTTTTACATTGTTCTTCATAAAAACTTTTATGACGACCTAGTATTTTCTGGCATGCACGTTCTCCCCTCCCCCAATAGACCCTTTGTATTCCTAGCATTTGGCACAACGCAGGGACACAGTAGGTGCTTAATAAATGCTTGCTGACTGACTGGGTCAGAGGCTGCCGCCAATTTTAAAGCAACGACTTCCTCTTTACCCCCTGAGCCTCAGGGGAGGAACTTGGCCAGTCATCCTTTGGGAGACGCTACTGCCGGGCCTCGGGATGTGGGCAGTAGCAGCGTCTGGGTCCGCCTCCGGCCTCTGGCTCCACACTACACTTCAATACGCCCCAGCACCACACCCCGACGGTGCGCCTGGGGGGAGATCACCCTGCGGTCCTAGAGAAACTCTGTCTGGCGGCTGCTTAGGCACAGCCCCAATTCTCGCGAGAGTTCGCCTCCGCTGAGGGGGAATCTCGCGAGGTCCAAGTCCTGGCAGGAGGATCCGGGAGGGGGTATCCCACACTGGCTCTTTTTCCTCGGCCTCAGAGGGCAACCTTGCCCCTTCTCCTCCAGAGCAGGGGAAGTTCCGGACTCCAGACCGGAACCGGAAAGTTCTCGAAGAGTGGAAGGGCGGGGCTAAAAAAATCCAAAAAAAAAGCGCGGCCCGAGCGCCGGGGGAACGACTGCTCTAACCCTCGCCGTCACGTCCCCGTTTCACGCCCCCTGACCCCGCGCCTCTTCCCCGGTCTCTGCGGAGGTCCAGGCCTCGGCCTCGATGGACGTCACGGCCAGCCTGAAGTCTTTGCTGCTGGCCGTCAGCCAGTACAAGGCAGTCAAGTCCGAGGCGAACACTAACCAGCTCCTGCGGCATTTGGAGGTGAGAGGCCGAGAGGACGGCCCGTACCCTGAACCTGACCCCCGGCCCCCCGAACCGCCCACGCCCGGCCCGTACCCTGGACCTGACCCCCACCCCCCCCCCGAACCGCCCACGCCCGGCCCGTACCCTGGACCTGACCCCCGCCCCCCCACCCCCCCGAACCGCCCACGCCCGGCCCGTACCCTGGACCTGACCCCCACCCCCCCCCCGAACCGCCCACGCCCGGCCTGTACCCTGAACCTGACCCCCGGCCCGTACCCTGGACCTGACCCCCGGCCCGTACCCTGGACCTGACCCCCGCTCCCCCGAACCGCCCACGCCCGGCCCGTACCCTGGACCTGACCCCCGGCCCGTACCCTGGACCTGACCCCCGGCCCGTACCCTGAACCTGACCCCCGCCCCCCCGAACCGCCCACGCCCGGCCCTGCTCCGCGGCGCCCCCGAGAAATCCCAGCGCCAGGGGGCGGGGAAGCGGGACGAAGAGTACCCTCTTTGTTCCTGCCCCGCTTCCGCGGACCCCTCAGTTTCCCTGTTTGTAAAATGAAGAGAGTGGGAACTTGCACCGCCTGCCTCTCAGCTTGGCTGTCAGGAAAGCCCTTTGTTCTCAGGAGAGTGCTTTTAAAGAAATATTTTGCATGATTTCACATGAATAATTGATATTTTGTTGGTTTTCCGATGGGTGTGGGAGGTACTGGGAGTAGGGAGAGAATTCAGAACTCAAAATTAAAAAAGAATGTTAGAAATAATTGTTTTTAAATGTTTTTTTTAAAATGCTAGATTGTTCTGTCAAAGTTGCTTTTTATTACTTAAAAAGCAAAAAGCAATTTCATCAACCTGAGGTGAAGAACCCTCGATCTAGTGGTCAAACCCCTCCCTGTTTTATAGATGAAGAAACTATGGTGAACAAATTTTGGGGGGAAAACTCACAGAAGTGAAAACTAGATTTGTAAAGTTTCGTAGTTGTTGGGGCTTTGTTCTCATTCCTCAAGTTGCCATGCACATACCGCCCCCCTTACTGCCCCCCCCCCCCCGTGTTTTATTCCCAACCCTACAGTGAGAATGATATGATGCTTTATTGTTTGCAGAGCACTTTATGTACATGAGAGGCAGATGCTTGTACTTCCATTTCACAGAGAGGGGAGAAAACTGACGTTTAGAGAGGTTGCTTGTTTAGTGTTACACACCCTAAAAGTATTTGAAGGGGAATTTGAACTCAAGTCGTCCTGACTTCAGATCCAGCGCAGTGGCCAAGAAGACAGGTTGCTTTACAAGAATATAAACTTCTTGAGAGCAGATAATTTAATTTTTCAAAGTTTCTCTTTTAGCTTCAGTACCTAGCGGGAGGGCAAATATTTGTTATTATGGTTGGATGTGTACTCTGAAATACACAGCCTCTAGGAAATTGTTAAGTGGTCAGAACCTCCAGGGTAGAAAACTTAGTACTATTTGAGTTAGCTGGGTCTGGTCTTGGGCAGCACCAATTATTTGTTTCTAGATTTACCTGGATAGAAAACTTCACCTTTAGGTAGCCCATTACATTTTTTGATAGCTCTATTGTTAGGCTAAGGATAAGGACTAGACCTTTTACTTCATTAGAATGGGGAACTTTCTCTTGCAACTTAAAGACTTGGGAAGTTACCTGGAGCATTGAGAGTTTAACTGACTTGTCCCAGGTCTTCCTGGCTAGAGGGCTGCACTCATTCCTTTCTTTCTGGACACCTCTGATACTGCATCCTTTTAAACTTCTAGCTATTTTTCCTTGTTCTACCCTCTACAGCCAAGCAGAATACGTTTAATCCCTCTTTCAAATGACAGTTTTTCACGTACGTAAAGGCTAGTCTCCATTGAATGTTGTAGTTAGATTATTGTTATTGCCAAAACTGCTTTCTCCTGCAATGCTTTGTTAAACTTTTCCTTTCTTTTTTCCTGCAAGTCTCAAAGGCCTACTGATTTCCTCACGGACAATCCCCAGCCCACAGTTTGAAATCCTGAAGAATCGCTGTACTGTTTTCTGTATAGTGATTGCTATTGTTTTTGTTTATGCTTTTTTATTATTATAAATAATATGTTTATTTAACATTTCATAATATAAAATAAAAGATACGTTTATGATATATCTTTTCCTATCAGATCAAATGATTCTGGAAGGACTAATCTGATCCTTTGATTCAGTTGCTTTACAAGTAACCACTGAAGCCGTATTATGTGTATTAAGTGATGAAGGGGATATCCCTGATGCAAAATAATAATTGACATTTGTCTAGTTCTTCACAGTCTTCAGATCTCTTTAGTTATACTAGTTTACTTGAACCTTGCACTAACCCTTTGAGGTGATGAAATGAGATGGAGAGAGGTTGATACGTTTTGTCGACCAGAGTTAGAAAGCTAGTAATTTTTAAAAGTGCAGTTTGAACTCTGCCATATCACCTTCCTTAAAAGAGAATACAAATGAGTCTCAGTTTCTTCATCTGTGAAATGGGCTTGGGTTAGATGATCAGGGTTCCATTCAGTGTGTGATTCTAAGACATGGGAAAATAGAGATCTGAATTTTATATATACATATTTGCTGGGCAGCTAGGTGGCATAGTGATAGATTGCCAGGGCTGAGTCAGGAAAACTCATCATCCTGGTTCAGAAATAGCCTCAGACATTAGCTGTGTGACCCTGGGTAAGTCATGTAACTCTGTCTGTTTACTCATCTGTCAAATGAGCTAGAGAAATAAATGGCAAACCACTCCAATATGTTTGTCAACAAAAACCCACAAATGAGACCAAAAAGAGTTGAAAAATGACGGAGGTCTCAACAGCAGCAAATTTTATATAATAATAATAGCATCTAACATTTATATAGCACTTACTGTATGCCAGGCCAAGTGCTTTACAGTTAACTCATTTAATCCTGACAATAACCCTGGGAGGCAAGTGCTATTATTATCATCCCCGTTTTACAGATGAAGAAACTGACGCAAACAACTTAAGTGACTTGCTGAGGGTCACATGGCTAGAAAGTGTTTGAAGGTAGATTTGAACTCACTTTTTCCTGACTCCAGGCCCAGTGCTCTACCCATTGCATCACTTATTGCCTTTTAATTTCATATGTGTTTAGACATTCACTAATACAAAAGCTTATTTTTGTATTAATTTTAAGTAAATCATAAATTGTAAAGGTAAGTCTAGGCTGACCATTGGGAAAACTGCAGTTTTTAATTAGTGTTAACCCAGTTTTGACAGTATGTACACTTTAGTCCCTTCACTTTTGGAAAGAACGGAAGGTATGTTTAACTTATCTCTTGTTTGGAGCCAAACTTGATAATTATAATTGCACAGCAGTCATTTTTGTGCTTTTGGTTTTCCCATTTAGATTGCAGTAGTCATGTTATATGTTATTTTTCTTAACTTTTGGTTCTGTATCACTTGGCATTATTTTCCCATACTGTATTCTGTGTATTCAAATGTATTGTTTTAATGGCACAATAGTATTCTTTTACATTTGTGTACCATAATTTGTTTAGCTATCTTTCAATTCATAGGCATCTATTTTGTTTCCAGTCTTTTGCTGCCACAAAAAAAGAAAAATGTTCCTATAAATATTTCTTTATTTGACCTCTTTAGAGTATATGCCTAGTAATAGGATCTGTGAGTCAAAGGATATGGACATGTAATTCATTTTCTTAACATAATTCCAAATTGTTTCTAGGATGGTTGAACATAGCTCAACCAGTATTATTTTGGTCTTCCTGTCTTTCTATAATCTCTCCAATATTGATTCATCATATCTTTTATTATCTTAATTTGGTGTGTATGAGGCAAAACATGAGTTTCATTTCTCTTATTTTTAGTGATATGGAACAATCTTTCTTGTACTGAGTTTGCAGTTCTTTTGAGAACTAATTTATTCATATCCTTTGATCACTTATACAAAACTCATTGACTTACAATTGATTGTTTTCCAGGTAATTTCTGTACAGAAACTTACTAGATGGTTTACATCAAACCAGATATTGCCAAGTGAATGCCTGAACTGCCTTGTAGAACTCCTTGAAGACCCAAATTTAAGCACTTCACTCACTTCAAGCATCATCAATCTGTTATCTCAACTAGGTAACGTTTCATTTCACTTTCTTGTTCTAGAAGGAAGGAAGGTTGAAGTAAAATAAAACAAAGCATTGCTGGTTTAGATGTTTCTAGTACAGTATTTCATTTGCAGAATATGATTCAGTTTCAAAATTAAATTACCAGAAACCAGGACCACAAACAAGCCCAGTAATTATACTGATATGTAGACATCAGACTTAGAAATATATTGAAAATTTATGAAATGCCTTAAGATAGTTGTAATTTGCAGTCTTAAGGTACAAATAATTCCAATTTAAGGGTAGTTGTTTCTGATTAATACTTGATACAATATATTAAAGTGACCATTTGAAGAAAATATTTGTAATAGGCCACTCACTGTCATTGGTCCATTTTCATGCCTTACTTAGGCAGCTCGGAAGACCTGGATTCAAATCAAGATACTTCCTAGTTGTATGCCCCTGGGTAAGTCACTTCACTTCTGGTCAGCCTCAGTTACTTCATCTATAAAATGGGGGTAATAATAGCACCCACCTCCCAGGTTGATGTAAGGATGAAATGAGAATACTTGTAAAATGCTTTGTAAACCTTAAGTCACTAACCATATAAATGCCAGTTGTGGTGGTGGTGGTGGTGGTGCTTGTTTTAATAGTATTGGAATTAGTTGAATAGTTGCCAGTGACATACACAGATATCAATCAAGCACATTAAGTCTAATAGATTTTTACCTCAGTTTTCTTTTAGATTTCTCAGGGGTTATATAAGTATAGAACTGAAAGGGACCTTATAGGCCATTTCCTTCAATTCTTCACTTTATACATAAGGAAACAAGCTCAGGAATGTTCAGGGATTTGCTGAGCCCTGACTCTGGCAGCTCTCATCACTGTGTCTTGTTGCCCCAGCAAAACAAACTGACCTAGAAATGGAAGGAGAGTCTAGTTTGCTGAATGACCCATATTTTCACCTGACTGAATAAACTGCTTCTTTTAATCCAATTTAGGTATTGCTTGTCTTTGCCAATGATAGTTTTTTTGAAATATAATAGGACAAATATATTCATACTTAGATTTAGAGGAGCTGTGATCTGAACTGATGGAAGAAATGCCAACACCAATGAAATTATAGATTCTTGAAATATAGTTAGGTAAATCTTGCGGTAATAAAGGTCATAAATTTGACATTTTAATCTTTGATTTATTAATCTGTGTGCCATTTTGTTTCACATTACAGCTCTAGATAATGATACCAGAGACAGGCTCCAGAACACTTATAATCTGAATAGTGTTCTGGCAGGAGTGGTATATCGGAGCAGTACTGTCCATAATGACTCAGTATCACTGCAGGTACAAAATGCTTTATTTTTACCTACTTTCTTTTCCTATCCTTGCTCATCGAGTGTCAAGAATTGAATTAAAACAATAAATAATCTGTCATAATTAGTTAATTTAAAGTGTATCTACTAAGTACTGAAAAATGTGCTTATTAGACATGGCCCTTGTTCTTGGGAGATTTAAAATTTGGTTGAACATGTCACTGTCATAAAAACTTTCAGTAGATAGTAATTTATCTTTATGTGTTGTATCTTTATCTATAACTTGGGACAGTGCTGAACAAAGATAATTATGAATAAATTAATTTTGAGCATCAGGGTGGCCAATCATGCTAAGACAACCCATTTCTGAGCTAGTGTCTAGTTTTAATGTGCTCTGGGAAATTTCAAGTGGAATAGTAATTTTAAGTAGCTCATGTTTATATAAAATTTTATAACTTAGTAAAATGCTTTCCTCAAAATAATGTGAAATAAGTTTGGTAATTGTTATCCACATTTTTACAAGTAAAATTGAGGCTCACAGAGGTTATGACTTGTTTATTGACATAGTTAAAAACTGGTAAAGTCAAGACCCAGACATAGATCTTCTGATTCCAGGTCTACTAATCTTTCCATACATAATTCTGTTTTAAAGAGTATTATCTGGCAAATTAGAAAAGAAGATGATACCTCTGAGAGGGACAGTCATAAAATCAAGAGGGATAAGAGACAGGATGTCCTAATTGGAGTAGAATGCATATGTAAGGGTAAATTAGGAAATGGGCAATTTGGTGGGGTTATTTTCATTCTCCATATTTACTCAGAATGACGTGTTATGTTTTATAAAACCCCCAAATTTTTCCTTATCAAATAGAGGGATTTCACTGGTATAATAGGGTAGGGGTGGGGAACCTGCAGTCTCAAGGCCACATGTGACATTCTAGGTTCTCAAGTGCTGCCTTTTGACTAAATCTAAACTTCACAGAACAAATCCCCTTAATAAAAGGATTTGTTCTGTAAAACTTGGATTCAGTCACAAGGCTACACCCAAGGACCTAGAAGGCCACATATGGACTGGAGACTGCAGGTTTCCCTCCACTAGTATATGGAATTGCTAGGTGAGGAAAACCCATTACCAATGCAGGTTGGCATCTTCTCTGCAACAGTCTTTTTTTTCTTTCTTTCTAACTTTTATTTTGAAAAAATGTCTGTGTCTCCCTATTTTGCTCAAGCTGGAAGTTCAGGAGCTACTCACAGTCTCAGTCTCACCACTGATCAGTATGGCAGCTTTGACCCTCCTTAGTTAACCTGATAGGCAACTGCTTCCAGGGGAATCATATATCAATGCTGAATTTAGTGTAGACACCTAATCACATAGTCTTATTATAGCTCACAACGCCTGAGTTTATTATGAGATCTGACCCTTTCATCCTCAGCTGGGATTATGGTCTACCATTCCTAGCTTCAGTTTAGTCTTAAAAGAGTGATCTTAAGCAGATTCAGCCTGACCCAGATTATAATGTAAATAATATAATGTAACTTGACAGAATACATTAAAAATACAATAGAATATAGATAATGTCAATATGTGATTTTTCTAAGTTAATATGTGGCCTGCAGGGAACTTTATGTATTGTTTATTGGCACCATTTTTATTTGACTTTGATACCACTGACCTAGAGCACTAAAAAAGTAACTGACTTGCCCAGGGTCACACAGTCAGGATTCTGAAACCAGGGTGGAAAATTTTTTAATCTTAACCTCAGTTTCTTTCTGTCAATGTAGCATGCTCCTGTGAACAGTAAGCATATTTTTATATTTATATGTTAATAACCATTTTTTTACCTACAGTGTCTTCAACTCCTGCAGAAGCTGACCTACAATGTCAAAGTTTTCCATTCTGGTACAAATTTTGATGAGCTGATTACATTTCTGATAGGTCACATGTAAGTAACATATACATATATACTAATATACTTATATTCATCCTTATTCCTGAGGAAAAATCTGTAGGCTATCTACATTTTTTGAAACCAAAAATGTGTTATGTTAAGTAGTTTTTTAGACAAGCCATCTTTTTCTTGGACCGCATTGTGGTGTAGGTTGTGATTCTGAGTTCTTGATGGGTATACAGATAAGTTCTTAAAGGTCTTACTAAGATGGAAGTGTAGTTGGTTACAGACTTGGAAATGAATTACATGTCTGTTATGCCAAGAACTAGGCTACTGAAATTGGAAGGTGTTTATCACTAGAAAGTTGATTATCAGATGGTGATCTTTTTTGGTGGGAAGGGGTCCCAGCAGCTCTTCATCAGATTGTGTAAGGGTTGTGATATGTGATGTGCCTTAGTGGAGCAAGTATTCCCAACTTTGAGCATTGAAGTAAAAAGTATAATTTTGTGGAAAAAATTTGAAATTTGCTATTTCCTTTTTCATATTTAAAAATCTTAGTATTATAAAGTATCTTTCTATGTTAATAAGTTGAATTGAGAAGTCCTGTGAATTCAGTTAGTCTTTTTAGAGAATGGTTAAGAAAAATATAAAGTCATAATAAAAATTTCTACATGAATTTACAAGAAATGAATGAATAAGCATTTATTAGGTACTTACTGTGTGTAAAGCTTTGTGTTAAGTTTCAATAGAAAAGTAAGACAACGCATGCTGTCAAGGAGTTCACATTCTAATGGGGGAAGATTTCAGATGCAACTCAGTTGGAAAGGTCTCATGATTCTTGGGGTACAGCACGAAGCATATGCTCATGTCTCTTTTTTAATGTCATTTCCTTTGATAAAATCATATCAGTTTTCAGTGTACAAGACAGTGTGCAGTTCATAGCCTCATAGACTTTTATTTGAACTTTTTCCATGTTGAGACTGAATAGTTTGGTTTCAAAACATGTATTAGGTGATTCCTATAATCGTGTTTGACATGTAAGAATAAAAAGGAAAATGTTCACATTAACTGCTCTAGTTAACTAGAAATCAAATAAAATTTGATTTACCTTGTATTGTTTTCAGTATATTGGAATTCAATATAATGCAGTCTTTTTTCCTTTTTTTGTTCTCCTGAAACAAAACATAGTCAATCTCCTGAAGATGAATTAACAATGTCTTGTCTAGGACTCTTGGCAAATCTTTGTCGGCACAACTTATCTGTTCAAACCCACGTAAAGTCTTTGGTAAGAATTGTGTGTGTGTGTGTGTGTGTGTGTGTGTGTGTGTGTGTGTGTGTGTGTGTGTGTGTGTGTGTGTGTGTGTGTGTGTGTGTGTGTGTGTGTAGTCTTCCGGTTCTTGTGTTGGGTTGTCTCAAGGAAATCTTACTCCTGTGTTATTTAATGTGAAGGCTTGTGTGTACATATCCATTCTATTGGATGCTTCAGACCTTGTAAAAGAATTGAAAATTAAGTGAAGCAATTTAAAGTGTTCCGATCTTTGAGTTATACTTTGAAAGACTCTAGCACAAGTATAAAACACTGTCATCTTTCAACATGGTGTTATGTTGTAATTCCAAAGAAAACCTGGTTTAAGAGTATATATGAGAAATGCTGAATTATTTTGTTGAAGGTTTAAAATCATATTGGGTTCCTTCTAAAGTGAGTCAATGCATTATTCTGTGGCTCTCAAAGAATTCACTTATTTGCATTTATTTAAAATCATGGAACCTTGAATTGAAAAGACTTTAGAAATTATCTAGGCCTATCCTTATAAGGATGAAAAATTTGAGTCCCAGAGAGTTTAAGTGACTTGCCTCAGGTCATAGGCAGAGCCAGGGCTAGAACCCAAAGTTCCTTTGTCTGGTATATAATTCATCAAACATTTAATAAGTACTTGCTCTGAGCTTGAGATAAAATGACAAAACCTAAATATGTTCTTCCTTTAAGAAGCATGCATTGTTATATGTATGGGGGATGGGGTGGGGAAGAAGTAAATACAAAATAATTTTTGGGGGGAGGGCACTGGCAGTGGGGGTGGTATATCAAGATAGGACTTATAAGTCCTGTCTTGTGGGTAGGTGGCACTTGAGCTGAATCTAGGAATTTTAAGAAGCAAATGCGTGAGGGACAGCTTTTGCAAAAGCATGAAGATTAGAGATGGAATGTCCCATATGAGAAGTAAGTAGACTTGTTGGATGGAATCATAATATATGAAAGGGAGATATGTGACCATAGAGTTTAGTGAAGTTACTTCACACAAGGAGTAAGTGTCAGAACTGGCATTAAAACCTAGGTTTTCTCACTTCAAGTAATAAAATTGATACATAATTGCTTAAGCACCTAGTACCCCTAAGCTTTTATTAGATTTAACTAAATCAGCTTGAAACAAAATTGACTAGTTTCCCTTCCTCATCCCCAGCAATATTTGTGTGGACACAAAAGTAAATCTGTAGTCATTAGAAAGAAAGGAGGAAAAAGAAAGGATGTCAGTAACCTGTTATTTGAATAATTAATTTCACCAGGTTGACTTGGCATTTGTTTAATATAGAAATAGCAATTTTTTTTTACAGAGAAATGATAAAATGTATTTCAGTAATCACACTTTTTAGTAACTGGAGCATGTCACACTAAATTTCAGAAGGAATAAACAACTCTATACACTATTCATCAAAAATACTTCCTACCCTCAAAGACTCAAAACACAGGTCTTAGAAAATGACATAGCCACAAAGTTGTAAAAGACACTGTCCATGGTTTCAAGGGTTTACAATTTAATAGAGGTGATAGGGTAATTGTATAGCTATCTGCTACACAAAGCACAATGTTAGAAATACTATATGAATAATAACATTAACTCGAGTGCCAAACAAAAGAAGGATCATTTCCGACTAGAATTATTAAGGAAGGGATTAAGGAGGAGCTGGCATCTGACTTGATGCTTTAAGGAGAGGTTTTTGATAGCCAAAGACGGGAAAGGAGCATTTCAGGCAAGTTTAGTTAAATATCATGTCTTTTTACTTGGGATACAGTGACAGAAACGAAATAATCCTTTTTTCTAAGAGTTTATATTCTGATGAGGCTATAGTAAGCATACATAAATGAGTACAATAGAACATGGGGACTAGTGGGAGCCACCAACCAGATTTTGCTGTAGGAATATTTGAGAAGCAGGAGAATGCTTTCATTTGTTAGGAGCAGGGTGGTGGAAGGGGATCAAGGAAGGCTATTTAGAGGCAGTGGCACCTGAGTGAAGTCTTAAAAAAGAATATAAAGATTCTTAAAAGCAAACATGTAGAAGGAGGGCATCCTAGGCCTCTGTAGAGGCTTGGAGGAAGGGAATAGAATTCTAGATTCAGTGAACCTAGTAGTTCAGTTTAGCTGGAAAATAGAACTCATAAAGGATAGTAATGTGAAATTATGCTGGAAATGTAAATTGGATCCAGATTTGAAGGTCCCTAAAGTACTAGGTTAAGGAATTTTTATTTTATCTTAAAAGCAGTAGGGAACCACTGAGGGTAATGAAGCAAAGGAGTGGCATAGATCTGTGTCTTTAGGAAGCTTATTTTGGCAGCTTCAAGAAAGATCATTTAGAAAGGTTATGAGAAGATCAATTAGGCAGTTGCATTATTTCATATGGTAGTTGAGAAGGGCCTCAGTTATAGTGATGACCAGGTGAATGGAAAGAAAGGAATTTGGTACTGGTTTAAAACTAAAAATAGAGGTGGGGAACCTGAGGTCACATGTGGCCTTCTAAGTCCTTAAGGGCAGTACTTTGCCTGAATCCAAACTTCACAGAACAACTCCCCTTAATAAAAGGATTTGTTTTGTAAAACCTGGACTCAGTCAAAAGGATGCACCCAAGGACCTAGGAGACCACAGGTTCCCCACCTCAATAGAGTGATCAGTGGAACAGACTAGGTACACAACATACGTAAGCAAACAAACCTAATAGTAGCTTAGTTTTTGATTAAAAACAGACCTCAGCTAGTAGGATAAGGAATCACTATTTGATAAAAATTGTTGGTAAAATTGGACAGCTGTATGAAAGAAATTAAATTTATGCCAACACCTCATACACTTGACCTAAGATAAGCTTCAAATGAATATGTGTCCTCGTTACATCATTGACAGATTAGAAGAACGTGGAAAAAATTGCCCATCAGACCTATGAACAGAGTAAAAAGTTCATGACCAAACAAAGGATAGAAAGCATAACATGAGATATGTATAATTTTTATCATGAAATTTTTAATGTTTTTCATAAATCCAATAAAGATTAAAAAGGAAATATTTAACTGAGAAAAATAACATTTGTACAGGCTTCTCTGATAAAGATCTCATTTCTAATATACAAGATACATTCATTCTCTAAGGATATGAATAGACAATTTTTCAAGGGAAGAAACCCAGACTATCTATGACCATATGAAGAAATGCTTTTAATCACTAATACTCAAAGAAATGCAAATTAAAATAATTCTAAGGTTCTACCTTACACACATCAGATTGGAAAAGATGTCTAAAAAGGAAAATGACATATGTTGGAGAGGCTATGAGAAAACAAGCATGTTGATTAATTGTTGGTGGACTTGTAAATGGGTACAATCATTATGGAAAGCAATTTAGAGCCATACGTAGAAAGTTACTGAACACTGGATCCCCTTTGACCAAGATACTCCACTGTTGGATCTGTACTCCAAAGAAGTGAAAGAAAGAGAAAAAGTTCCTATGAGTACAAAAATATTTATAGCAGGATTGAGAAAATGCTATCAGATTTATCATTTCTAAAATTATTGGTAACCTTGAAAAGAGTGGTTTAATTCAGTTGGGGTTAGAAGTCATGTTGTAAGCATTGTGAATGGGATATGTAAGCATAAATGAATTGGGGGGGCGGGAAATGGAGATGAGAATCATAGGTAACTTTTTAGTAATTTGATCATGAGAGAGAAGCAAAATGACCATTGTTTGGGGAGACTTGTCAGGTCAAGTGAGGATTTTTTTTTAAGATTGAGGAGAACTGGATTTTTTTGTAAAGCAACAGGAAAGATGGTAGTAATTATGGAAAGATTGTTGATAAGAGAGGGAATGATCAAAAGGGCAGGCTTCCAGAGTATATAGAAAGAAGTTGAATCAAGGGGGAAAAGTAGAGTGTTTGGCATTGGCAAGGAGAAGGACCACCCTTAGACAGTGGAGCTCAAGGAAGAGAAAAGGGGATAATATAAAGGAATTTTAAAATGTAGTGTAGTACTAAGTGCTGTTTTGGAGTCAAGTGGCTTCTATTCATTTAATTAGGAGTTAGGGCTCCCTGCTGAGAGGTAAGAGTTTACATAAAGGACTTGGAAGAGGTTTGAATAACCACTACTACTTTCATGATAGTATCAATCATGGAAGAAAAAAAGGACTGCTTTGTTACATATAGGGCCCAGTTGATATCAGATAACTTAAATTTGTAGTTGACACCGTTACTTTTTCTACTAATGTTCACCATCAAAGGAAGGATCACAGGAATCAGATGATGAGGGTAATTTAAGGTTGAGAGTGAGGAATGGGAATATATTAATGGGGATAAGACAAGTGATAAGAAAGTAGGGTGACAGGAGTAAAGAATAAAGATCAGTATAGTTGAACTGTTAAACTGTAGATGTAAAAATGAAAAGAATAAAGTCATCAGAGTTGATAAACTGGAAGAACAAGGCTGTGTATAGTTACTAGAAATCCCAGTAATGATGATAAATGATATGAGGAACAGTGAGGCAGAGGGAGACGTGGAAGGAAGTTACAATCAGAGAATTTGACTCAAGATTATAGATTTAGTAGCATAGTTACAAATAATAGTGTTCTGAACTAAGGTTATATTTGTCCCTGTGGGTTGCTAAGGTGAAGAGGATATCAGTGTATATGTTGAAGATTGTGTTTCATAGAGGCTAGAGTTGTAATAAAGAACACCACCTCAGATACTTATTAGCTGTGTGACCTGAACAAGTCCTGGAACTTCTTCCAACTTAAGTTTCCTCATCTGTAAGGAAGTGATATTTGGAGATATCAGGACTCTTAGGTGGATTATTAATGTGGAAGCTGAAATTGCTAAGCAATTAGATTAGAGAAAAATGAATCTGTAGGAAAAATGAGTCAACTTTTGAAGTCATCGAGGAAGGTACAATTGTTTCATAGAGGCTGAGAGAAAAGGATGAGTAGAAAGGAATAGTATAGTTGTGTGATGTAGATTAGAAAGGATAAAATTAAACATTTCATGGAACATTTATCAGATGAAGAAGAAGTGAATAATAATAATTGGTAATTGTCTTGCTGAAGCATACTGATTACAAAAGTACAAGTTTTCAGTCTTCTAAGAGTATTTATGCAAAAAAAAGATGTAACTTTTTTTTAAACTTTTTCCCCAGTTAATAGTATTTTATTTTTTAATTTATTATTATTATTATTTTATTTCTTTTCAGTCACTTCCATATCACTTCCAATCATTTTCAATCACTTTATTTGTTCTACACTCTTCCATATATCTTAGATTATTTTCCTCTTCCCTCCCCTTTCTTCCCCCCTCCCTCCCCACTCCTTCCCTGAGATGGCATACAATTTTATATAGGTTCTATACATGCTACATTCATATTAAATACATTTTCACCTTAGTCATGTTGCATAGAAGAATTAAAATGAATGGGAGAAACCATAAAACAAAACAAAACATAGTACACAAGAAAATAATCTGCTTCATTCTGTGATTGAATTCCGTAGTTCTTTCTCTGGATGTGGAGGGCATTTTGCCTTAAGAGACCATTGGGAAAGTACTAAGTCTACCAGAAAAATTCCTTGCACACTGTGGTTGTTGCTGTGTGCAAAGTTCTGGTTCTGCTCCTTTCATTCAGCATCAGTTAATATAAGTTTTTCCAGGCCTCTCTGAAGTCTTCCTGTTCATCATTTCTTATAGCACAATAGTATTCCATTACATTCATATACCACAATTTATTCAGCCATTTCCCAATTGATGGGCATCCCCTTGATTTCCAGTTTTTGACCACCACAAAGAGAGCTACTATAAATATTTTCGTACATCTGGGACCCTTTCCCATTTTTATGATCTCTTGGGGATACAAGTCCTAGAAGCGGTATTGCTGGGTCAGGGTATATGCACATTTTTGTAGCCCTTTGGGCATAGTTCCAAATTGCTCTCCAGAATGGTTGGATCAGCTCGCAGTTGTTTTTTTTAATTACATGTAAAAATAATTTTCAATATTCACTCTTACAAGATTTTGAGTTCCAGATTTTTCTCCCTCCCTCTTCCCTTCTCCCCTCCCCCAGACAGCAAGCAATCTGATCTAGGTTATGCATATTGGTTGGATGTTGTCCTTCGTTTTCATAGAGGACCAAAATGACATCACCATGATAAAGTGAAGTTTCGGTATGTCTGACTGTGGCTGATCAGACCAATACGAGTTTGGAACGCTCTACCACAGTTTGGGCACAGATAGTCCGTGTAAATATTTGGGGATCCTATGTTTCCTTTGTGCTGTCTCAATTTTTCTTTGCTCATAGAGCACAGCACCCTTTCTGATGTGAGCACACCATGCCGAGTGGTCCTGTGCTAGTGTCTCCCATGTTGCACACTCAAATTCAAAGTTCTTGAGAGAGACCTCGAGAGTGTCCTTGTATCGCTTCTTCTGACCTCCATGTGATCGCCTGCCCCATGTGAATTCTCCAAAAAATAGTCTTTTTGGCAAGCATACATTTTGCATTTGAACAACATGGCCAACCCATAGGAGGCGTGCTTTCTGAAGCATAGTTTGAATGCTTGGCAGTTCAGCTTAAGCAAGGACTTCAGTGTCTGATACGTTATCCTG
Organism: Notamacropus eugenii; assembly: GCF_028372415.1. NCBI lineage: Eukaryota > Metazoa > Chordata > Mammalia > Diprotodontia > Macropodidae > Notamacropus > Notamacropus eugenii. The sequence continues at coordinate 360,295,934 of NC_092876.1, forward strand.
CCAGGTGATCTTCAGAGTCTTCCTAAGACATTAGGAATGGAAGCAATTCAGTTTCCTGGCATGGCGCTGGTAGACTGTCCATGTTTCACAGGCATAAAACAATGAGGTTAGCACAACAGCTCTGTGGACATTCAGTTTAGTAGTCAGTCTAATACCTCTTCTCTCCCAAACTTTTCTTTGGAGCCTCCCAAACACTGAGCTAGCTCTGGCAATGTGTGCATCAACCTTATTGTGAATGTGTACATCCCTGGAAAGTACACAACCAAGATAAGTGAACTTATCCGCAGCATTCAGAACTTTTCCATTTGTTGTAACTGATGGTTCTACATATGGATGGTGTAGTGGTGGCTAATGGAGCACCTGTGTTTTCTTGGTGTTAATTATTAGGCCAAAATTAGCACAGGCAGCAGAGAATTGATCCATACTTTGTTGCATCTCAGCTTCAGAGGCTGCATTGAGTGTACAGTCATCTGCAAACAGAAAATCATGCACCAACACTCCCTCCACTCTGGTCTTGGCTTGTAGCCTTTTTAAATTGAAGAACTTACCATCAGTATGGTAGTTGACCTTGATGCTGTATTCATCTTCATTGAAAGCATTTGACAACATGACTGAAAACATCATGCTAAAAAGCATGGGAGCAAGCACACAGCCCTGTTTCACTCCATTCGTGACTGGGAAGACATGAGAGCATTGTCCGTTATCCAGAGCCCAGGCAAACATGCCATCATGAAATTGACGTACAATATTGATGAATTTCTCTGGGCAATCAAATTTTGACATAGTTTTCCATAAGCCCTCATGACTAACGGTGTCAAAGGCCTTGATCAGTAAGACAGATGTTGTGTACTCTGTTCTGCTCCTGGTATTTCTCCTGGAGTTGTCAGGCAGCAAACACCATATCTACTGTTACTCGGCTCTTTTTGAAGTCACACTGGCTCTCAGGTAGATGACCATCTTCCAGGTGAACGATCAGCCTGTTAAGGAGTACTCTAGCAAGAATTTTGCCAGCAGTGACTAAGAGAGATCCCCCTGTGACTATCACGGGACATTATATTCCCTTTTCCTTTGTAGAGATGGACAGTGGAGGCAGCCTTGAACTCCTGGGGGATAACCTCCTCTTGCCATGTAATCTGGAAAATTTCAGTCAGCTTCTGTATGAGCAGTGGTCCCCCTGCCTTGTAAATCTCAGCTGGAATAGAATCAGCGCCGGGTGCTTTGCCACATGAAAGGAGCCTAATGACCCTCAAAACGTCTTCTTCAGTTGGAAGTGCAGCTAAGGAGGGATTGACTTCAGCTTGACATGAACGTTCAGTGGCCTCAGCATTAGTTGATGACGGTCTGTTGAGAACACTATGGAAGTGTTCAGCCCATCTCTCTAGGATCATGTCCTTCTCACTAATTAAGGTGGCTCCAACACCACTGAGTAGTTGTGATGCACTATAGGTTTTTGGTCCATAAATAAATTTCAGGGAATCATAAACGCTTTGGATTACTATCAGCATAAAACTGAATTTCATCTGCTTTCTTGCTGAGCCAGGAATCCTGCATCTCTCTAAGCTTTGCTTGTACTTTGCTTTTGATGGAATTAAATACTACCTTCTTAGAGGTGGATGAACTATCCTGCTGGTAAACCCTGTGGAGTTCTCATTTTTCATTTAGCAGCTTCTGAATTTCCCCATCATTTTCATCAAATCAGTCTTGGTGTTTGTGAGTGTTCTGACCCAGATGAGCAAATGCAGTGCTGTACACCAAATCTCTGAAAGTTGCCCACTTCTTTTCTGCTCCACTGTTGCCAACTGTGTGTTGGCTCAGCTTTCCCTCCAAGTCAGCAGCAAACTGTTCATGCTCAGAGAAGAGCTCTGATTTGTTGACATTTATTCTTCTGGTAGTCATTTTGCCTTGGGGGTGGCACTTTTGATGAACGTGAATATTTAGCTTGGTAAGGGTAAGTCTGTGATCAGTCCAGCACTACAGCACTCATTGCCTTTGTCATGCTCACATCTTGTCTGCCTCTTCTTACAATCACATAGTCCATTAGATGCCAGTGTTCGCTGCGAGGGTGCCTCCATGAAGTTATACATGCACAATTATATTAAACATATTTCCACAAAGAAGAATCAGAACAAAATGGAAAAACCATGAGAAAGATAAAGACAAAAGTGAAAACATGCTTCTATCTGCATTCAAAATCCACATTTCTTTCTCTGTATGTGGATAGCCATTTTCTATCATGAGCCTTTTGAAATTGTCTTGGATCATTGTATTGCTGAGAAGAGCTAAATCTTTCATCATCACACAATGTTGTTACGGTATACCATGTTCTTCTGGTTCTGTTCAGTTCATGTAAGTCTTTCCAGGATTTTCTGAAATCTTCCCACTTGTCATTTCTTATAGCACAATAATATTCTATTACATTCAAATATCTTGTTCAGCCATTCCCCAGTTGATGGACATCCCCTCAATTTCCATTTCTTTGCCATCACAAAAAGAGTCCTTTTTCCTTTATTGTTACCTCTTTGGGATATAGATCTAGTAGTGATATTGTAGTTTCATAGCCCTTGGGGCATAGTTCCAAATTGTTCTCCAGAATGATTGGATCAGTTCACAGCTCCATGAACAACGCGTTAATGTTCCAATTTTTCCACGTCTTGTCCAGCGTTTGTCATTTTTCCTTTTATGTCATATTAGCCAGTCTGACAGATATGAAGTGGTACTTAAGAGTTGTTTTAATTTGCATTTCTCTAATCAGTAGCAATTAAAACATTTTTATATAATTATAGATGACTTTAATTTCTTCAAAATGATAGCTGTTTGAATGTAGTCATATAGGAGAAGGATTAAAGCATTTTTGAAAGTATTTTCCCTGTATGGCTTGACTGAAATGAAAATTATGGCAAACTTTTTTGCTGTCTTGGGATTGAGGTTTCATGTTTTATATAGCTGCTCATTTTTTATCAGCAAAGTATCTTATCTGTGGAGGGCTTATAAGTGAGAGATCATCATGAAGGATTTTCTCTAAGGATGTTTCCAGAACTTATCCTGCAAACTATAATCCTTTATATTGGGACTTAGGAAAAAATTTGGTCCTTTTTATAAAAGTGTCATGTTGCAGTTGGCCTCAGGAGCATTTATTTAGGTAGCTTCTGTACTTTATTAATTCGATAATTATTTATTGAATATGCTATATGCATATTATGCTATATGCAACTTATGTTCTCAGGAAGAGTAAAATAGAATTTTAGACTAAATCTAATTTATGTTAAATATTTTTCTTCTTCAGAGTAACGTGAAGACATTGTATCGTACTCTCATTAGCTTCTTGGCTCACAGTAGTTTAACTGTGGTTGTGTTTGCACTCTCAGTATTATCAAGTCTAACATTAAATGAAGAAGTTGGAGAAAAGGTAAATATTGAGTGAGTTTTAAAAAAATAATTATAAACAACTTATTTTAAATTTTATTCTCTGGTTTTAACAAATATCACTGCTTTTTTTTTTTTTTGACATATTGAACACCAATATCTGATTCAGTTTTATATGCATTACACCTCTTGTATTTTATTTCTTTGTTTTTAAGCTGTTCCATTCTCGAAACATTCATCAGACTTTTCAGTTAATATTTAATATTCTTGTAAATGGTGACGGTACATTAACCAGAAAATATTCAGTTGACCTACTTATGGACCTTCTCAAGAACCCTAAAATTGCGGATTGTCTCACAAGGTACATCTTTGTTGTCTTGGTAAACTTAAGAGTTTTTCCTATACAGGTGTATATTGAGAACACTTCATTGTGAAAAAATATAACTATCTTCATCATTTCAATGAAATTAATTTTTATGAATCACTGAAGACTATAAGCAGGAATCTTTTAACATTCTTCATTCCACTTATATTTCATCTTTGGCTTGAAATACAGAGAGGCAGTATGTGATTTATGTATTAAATTAGGGGTGGCAATATGGCCTACAAAATTCTCGAGTGTAGCTGATCCAGATTAAAATGTAACGGGCAAATATCTAACAAAATATGTAAAAGTACATTAAAACACAAGTAATGTTAATATGTATTTTTTAAAGTCAATATGCACTTATTTATAAGGGTCTTTATGTAGAGGCCTCTGTTTCTATTTGAGTTTGGTACCACTGCCTTAAATGACTGGAACTGTCTTTTATCTTCTGAAATTTGGCTTTCTGGATTACTTTTATTCGCAAAATAATTCAAGAACAAAAATTGGTTTTGAATATGAAGTCAGGATGGCTTTTAACAATTAGTGGATAATGTTACTTATTATAATGAGGGTTCTAATTGTTTATTATAGCTGTGGTTCATCACTGGCTTATTAGGCAATGCTTTCTACCTCTTATTCTCTGTTCTCTGTTTCCTGACTAGGTATTTCATTATACACTATATAATTTAGTATTCTAAACTAAATTCCTCTGGAATTGCCTTAATCAGAAATGTCAAACTCATGGAAGAGGAACCAGGCTAAAATGTAATTGGGAAAATTTTAACAAAATGAAAATATAGTATAACATAGATAATGTTAATTTGTGCTTTTCGAAGTCAATTTGTGGCCTGCTCTGTTTCCATCTGAGTTTGACACCACTGGCTTAAACCATTCTCTATATTAGAGACTTTGATAGAAAAGTTAGAGGATCATTGTAAGAATGAAGAATAAGTCTCAGGCATTGTCCATTTAGCTTGTGTGCAGTTAATACTCTGTGCAGTAAAATGGACTTTGACTTTTCCAAGATTTACTAGTGCCCTTCCTCTGCTGTTCTTCTTCCATTTTAGCATCATACCTCTTTCCACAATTACCCTCTGATTTATCAATTCACCTCTCCCTTGATGAGGTAGCAGATGGTATGCAATCTACTTTATTATGAATACGAAATTCCTGTTGGGCAACACACCAATGAGAGAATCTTCCTCAATATCACATTTATTATAGAGAACATCCTTGTAATGGTAAGCATGGGGGTAAATGTTATGATTTGAGTATAGAACTGAAGTAATTAAAATTAATGACTGGTTCATGAATATATAATTGTATTGATTTCTAGGATTATAGGATTTGGAGCTGAAAAGGACCCTAAACATTATAGTTCAGTGCAATGCTGTCATTATATAGTTAGAGAAACTGAGAACTACATGATTAAAGTGACTTGCCCAAGGTCAGAAAAGTATAAGTTGAAGAGCCAGCATTCTAAGCGAGATCCTGATTCTAAATTAACTGCTTCTTCCACTGTGCCACACTATTCTTTTCAGTAGATTAGGCTTACCATGGTAATTTGATATTTGAAATTAAAATCTACATTTTAAAAAAAGCATTTTCCTTTTACTTTGGGAACTGAAATTTTTAAAAAGGTGTGTTATTTTGTTATGATTTTGTAATAATGATGCTATTTATCTTGGTTTATACTTAGATATGAACACTTCAATTCATGCCTTAATCAAGTGTTAGGTCTTCTTCATGGGAAGGACCCTGATTCTTCTTCAAAGGTATAGTAAAGCTTGATCTTTAGAGAATGTCACTTGTGATTCTTGAAAATTACTTCAAATAAAGCAAGAACCCTTAATTTTTTATAGAATTGATTTTAAAGGCAGGATTGAAAGCTCTTTTCATGTCATTTTGATGTGTTCAAATAAATATGACTAACTTTTTTAACTGCATTATTTGATTTCACATGTTAATGTCCAGTCACATTGGTATCTCCTATGTTCATACTGCACAGGTTTTAGAATTACTTCTTGCCTTCTGTTCAGTGACACAGCTACGCCATGTCCTTAGCCAGGCGGTATTTGAATCACCTGCTTCTGGCAACACAAGACTGGGAAACCATTCTAAATCTTTAGAGCCAACAGTTGCTCTGTTACATTGGTCAAGCCAACCCTTGGAAGTATCAGAAAACTGTTCTATTCTAGCACTGGAACTGTTCAAGGAAATATTTGAGGTAATAATGTGATAGTGATGATATTTTAATGTTACTGTTATTGATGTGATATGTTATGATAATAACCCTTTTAGAAAGAAGTGTATGTCTAGGAAATTTTAAAAAAATTGATAGCTTGACAGCTTCCACTTAGCTAGGTGGAAATATCCATAACTAGAATGCCAAAGTAAGTTAGCCTTTTTTTTTACTTGCCTTTAATGTAGTTTGTTAACAGAAACAGTGGGGACTTCATTGATTTGATATCACTTTTTTGTAACCAGTAACCAATATATCTCGTAAATATTGCCTACTAGCATTATTATGCTATAGCTAGTTTAATCTTACCAAATCTTGGTGATTACAGAGCTTAGCATTTCTCACCTTCATGACCTTTTCTCCCAGCCACTGCTTTCTTGGAAGGCTTCTTTTGCAATTTATCTGAGTCATAGGTACAAGAGAGTGGTGTGTATATTTGGAGGATAATCTTTAGTAATACTGATATTTTGAATTATTCATATTACTAGTTCTCTGTCTTGGTCCTTGTGTTTTGTAAAGTATTTTGAGTGTTTTGAAAGCTAAAATTGTAAGTTTATGTGCAGAATATTAGATCAGCCAGCTGACTTGCTTACCGTTCTTCACATTTGGCGTTTTCTTTCTCCTTCCCATGCCTTTGTGCAGGCTGGTTCCCATGCCTGGAATGCTTCTACTCTTAAAATGCCTGATATCTTTCAAAGTTCAGCTCAAACAAGTGAAAAGTGTGCTGATTCTGCCCTCTCCCAGGTGCTAGTGCCTTTTGTCATCCAAGTTACTGTGTATTTACTTGGTATATCTTTTATCGTTATCAGTTATATGTATGCATGTTATTTCCCCCAATTGAATATATCCTCTCTGAAGGTAGGGACTGTTTAATTTTTGTCTTTGTACTCCTCAGTGCCCATTGTGTGCCTGGCACATAGTAGGCACCTAATAAAGACTCAATAATTCATTAAATCTAGTTGTTAGCTTTATTTTGCTGATTTTTTAAAAAAATAGTAACTAGGAAAAAACCCAGATTCCAGTCTAGCATCTAGACATGCTGGCTGTGTGACATGGGCAAGTAACTTAACTTTCCAATGCTCTGGGCAGTTCTCTAAGACGGTAAGTTGCAAAAAGAGTACTTCTCTGCATTGGCAGTGTTAATTCCCTCTACCATCAGGAGCTCCCTGTATCAGTGAAATGATAGGAACATACTCTCTCCGCATTCCTTACTATAAGTAAGAGATTCTGAGTTTTGAATAAAATTCTAAGTTTAGAATAACTAATATGCCAGAACACAAAACTGAATAAAGAAAATTACCTAATTAAGGAAAAGATAGATAGCATAAGAAGAATGTTCAATAATGAGCATTTCTTCTGTGTACCTTATTATAGATAACATCTTTATTTTTGATTCATGGTGTCTGTGTAACCGCTACAGGATGTCATAGATTCTGCCAACTGCTCCTGTACTGATCGTTTTCTGGACCTGCTGTTGCCCAGCATTCTTGACCAACTTCAGTTCACAGAACAGAATCTTGATGACCTACTAACAAGGAAAAAATGTGAAAGAATGGCTAAGGCCATTGACATTTTGCTGAATATCCTTTGAAATGATGTAGAATATGTGTGATGTTTACTCTCCTAATTTCCCCAGTAAGATACTGAATTTGAATTTTCCGTTATGTTTTGTCACTCTTGTCTCCTCTTTTAAAATTCCAGAATGATACATTTTAGTGAGGATATTCTAGTAAGTTATCTCTTATTTTACTTTTTTTTAAAACAAAAAGTAAAATTAAAACTTTTATGTAAACATGTACTTCAGTTAGTGCTTTTAAAGATTGTCCCTGATATTCCTCTTCGTCTTAGAGCAGGTTCTAAAGAGGCTGTTCATTTTCTTCTCTAGGCTATACTTTTACTTCTTGTTGCTGTCACTAAGTAATTCTCTTTTTCTTTTCAGGTTTCATAGCAAGCAAAACAGCTGAGACATTAGAAAACAAATAAACCTTTACTTAACATCTGGTGTCTTATGTTTAATAGGTACTTAGGAGTTCAGCAAATGAATCCATAACTTTTTAAATTTTTTATTTAAATATTTATTTTCAGTTTTTGACGTATATTTTCATAAGTTTTAAATTTTCTATCTTTCCCTCTTCCAGACATGCAATCCAATATGGGCTTTACACATACATTCCTATTAAACACGTTTTCACATTAGTCATGTTGCATAGAAGAATTATCATGAATGGGAGAAACCATGAGAAAGAAAACAAAGCAAAAGAGTCTGTTTCTCTCTGCAGTCCAACTCCTCCATAGTTCTTTTTCTGGATGTAGATGGCATTTTCCATCATGAATCCTCTGGAGAAGTGTTAGGTCCTTGCAGTGCTGAGAAAGGCTAAGTCTATCAACATCAATCATCACACACTTTGGCTGTGTATTGTGTACAATGTTCTCCTGGTTCTGCTCACTTCACTCAGTATCAGTTCATATAAGTCTTTCCAGGTTTTCCCGTAGTCTGCCTGGTCATCATTTCTTACAGCACAATAATATTCCATTACATTCATATACCACAGTTTGTTCAGCTATTCTCCATTTGATGACCATCTTCTCAGTTTCTAGTTCTTGGCCACCACAAAGAGTGCTGCTATGAATATTTTTGTATATGTGGGTCTTTTTCCCATTTTTATGATCTCTTGGGGATACAGCCCTAAAAGCGATATTGTTGGGTCAAAGGGTATGCACGTATTATAGTCCTTTGGGCATAGTTCCAAATTGCTCTCCAGAATGGTTGGACCATAATTTTTTTAAAGCTGAACTCATTTACTTGCTCTGTCCTACCTGAAGCATTTCCTTTTCCCTCAGTTTGTGATTTCTATCTCTGATCAAATTTTCTTGTAGAAAAGTCATATCATCTATGCATTTAATTTGCATTCTACTTACTTGACAGAAAAAGATATGAGAGAAAAACAATAATTTAGGTGGTTTTGTTCTACTCAGTGTGCAGGCTGAAGTGAGGTAGGTGAGAGACATGAATTTGCTGTTCCCACAGACGGGTCTCAGTTTCCTTAGGTCTCTTGAAGTGAGAGCATCTTGCCTAAGGAGTGTGATCCTAGCATATTTCTTCATCATTTTCTTGCTATTGTTGTTGTTTTAGTCATGTCTGACTCTACTTGATCCAATTTGGAGTAAAGATACTGAAGTGGTTTGCCATTTTCTTCTTCAGCTCATTTTATAGATGAGAGTACTGAGACAAGCAAGTGTTAAGTGACTTGCCGAGGTTCATGGAATTATTAGTAAGTGTCTGAGGTGGGATTTGAACTGAGGTTCTTCTTACACCAGAGCTGATGTTCTTGTCCACTGTGCCACTTAGCTGCCCTTCATCATATTTACAGTCTATCCATTCTGATAAAACTAGTACAGCTAATCAAAGAAAGAGCCCTAATTGGTCAACTAGAAGGTTCCTGCTTTGTTTCATTTGACTTCCTGGTCTATAGATATATTTATTTATATTTATATACATATATATGTATATATAAAAGGTGTTCTCTTTGACAGTTAAACAGGAAGAAGGAACAGTTACGTGTGATCTTCCTCCAATATAATTGTGCTTATGTGTGAAGCCCTTTCAAGAGTATTTTTCCCATGCCAGCTTTCCACAAGTTTTTGTTTTCTTCTATTTGAATAGAAGTCCTGTTGCTCCTGAGCTTTTCCAATCCTGACTTAGCTGAACATTATAAAAAAATAAAATTTCCATTCACTTGTTTGCATAGAAACCATCTTAGCTCCATCTTCTGTCTGAAACAGACTACCTTCTTTTAAAGACGCTCTGGCCCCTTTCTAGCTTCAACTATTGAAAGTTACAATACTTTACGTTATGAATGACTTAAGGGAATTTCAAAGGTAATTTTGAAAACAACTACAATTTTTGTTTTGACACTGATTTTAGAATATAACCTGTAATAAAATGTGAGTCCACTGTATCTGTTTACATATTTTGGGCCTCCAGTAAAAAGTAAGTCTTTCTGGAGAATAGAAACTGTTCTCCCCCTTTATTCTATTTCTAGTACATTGTTTGATGCATAGTAGATGTTTAATAAATGTTTGCTGAAATAAATTACAATGAATTAATGGATACACTGCCGCATTTGTTGATGTGTATTTCAATTCAAGAAATATTTGTTAAGCCCTCACCACGTCTGGTTATCATGCTGGGTTGCTAGAGTTACGAAGATGAAAATGAAACCATCTCTCTTCAGTAGCTTGCATTCTGTTGTAAAGAAATATAATTGTCATAAAACAGTGCTTAAATAATTTTTTGACTAAAGTAGATAAACTATAAAACTAGATTTTTTTCTTTTTTTCTCTAAGTACAAAATAATACTCTGGATTTCTTCTAGTTGTTCCACTATTGTAGCTTCTGTAATTCGGATGATAAGCAATCCACATTCCACTTTGTTACTAACAAGAACCTCTATTTCAGCCAACTGTCTTATTCACCAGACCTTATCCTTTTAGAACAACTTACTTTACTCAAGTTGTCTTATTTACTGAACAATCTTCTCTTTTTAGTTCCCACTCCTCCTTTTTCTAAATAGTTGGGACATATGGTTTCATTTCTTTGTTCCTGTTTAATACACTCAGGCACAATATGGATTAATTACTCATCATGACTCCGAAATATAACTTAAGTAGAAGAGCCTGACAAGATAACCAGTATGTTAAACAAAATTAGGTCATTTTGTAGCATAGATGAGACAAATAGATTTATTAACACTAACTTTCTCTCATTATTAATAGCTTATTAATAAGGTAATAAACTATAATTAAGAGGAGTTTTTAAAAATTGTTTCATGTCTTATTGTTCCTTAACTAAATCTACCTTTGTGTGGAGATGATACATTAAAAATGCATGTTGCTAAACTATTGACTGTGCTCAGATGTACAACTCTAATAGAACAACAGTTTTCATGTAGCAAGATTGACATTGAGTTTGGAACAAAGGTAGCAGATTCTGAACTCTGGTGAGTGTGTTAAAGTAAATATTTTAAGAATTCATGCTTATGGGAAAAAAATTCAGCTAGTTATTCTTAGACATGTTTTCTAAAGATATAATAAGCATTTATTTCAAGAAGTGACAGAAAACCTATCTAGAAACTCTCAAATTTGCTTTTTAATTTAAAAACTAAATATTTGTCATTCAGTCCTTTGATTGTGGGATGGGAGTTGTGAGAATAAAACCATGGTAGTTATAGTTATCAACTCCTAAAAAAGTTGGGCATCATAGCTTTGTGCTCAGATGAATCTACCAGAGATCTATGTATCTATATATGTACATATATTTGTTTTACATAAATACAGATGAAAATATATCTACATTATCAGAAATAATGCTTTCAAAGTAAAAGTAAGTTATACTTTTGAAAATATTTTTAATGATTTTTCTCCCAAATATGAGGAATTCTTATGAGCTGAGAGTATAAATGCTAGTTTTGTCTTCAAAATTTTCCCCCTCTCTAACCCTTAATATAGACAAAGTCACAGAAAAAAGTAAAAGTTTGTTTTTTGCTAACATTTTTGTGATACTTAAGGTATGTCATTCCAAAATAATGACTTTAGATTTTTTATAACATGAATGTTGAAATGGAAAGGAATAAGAATAGCAAAATCAGTTTTGGAGCTGGCAAGGATAATTTTGGCTTCTAGAGGGCTCTTACTAATACCCTACTATATAATCTTTGGCTCTTTGGTACAGAGATGTGTTAAAATTTGGGAGCCATTGGGAAATACTTTTTTCCCTCTGAAGTGCCTTTTAATACTTTCTCAGTGCAACAAAGGTGGAATCTTATTGCAGGGAAATCCATCACCAATAGAGGGTACCTTTCCTGCGTTGGGATATCAAGAAATAAACTTTGGGGTGGAATTTGGCATTTTCATTTAAAATTTGTATACCAATTTGATAGTAATATGTTCTTAACATATATGTTTGGAAATTGGACAAATTCATGGGTAGCTCAATACAGAAATTTTGAATAGGTAATTTAAAAAAATGATTAACTCCTCCAACGGGTATTATCGTATCTTTTGTACCTTCTTCCAAGTATAAACAGTATAGTACAGAGCCTAATACAAAATAGAAGCCTAGTTGAATGACAGTACTGCTAAGTCATCCTAAGCTAATCATTTCTGTTCTGAGGATATAGTCTGAAGAAGGAAACCAATAATTAAATGAATCACATTGACAATACTCCTAGCTTTGGTGTAGAAACTTGGAGTATATTTATGGTAAAGGGGCAGGAGAAAAAAAACTTGAAAGAAACTTCTATTATTATTTGAACTGTGATTGTAAAGATTTCTATCTCTTAGAGGACTGTCATGTGACACCTTGTATTATTGATAATTCTCACCATTTCCATGGTTTAAAAGGAAATAAGTATGATTTATCAGGTTCTTCAGAGATATTGTGAAAAAACAAGCTGATCAACCTTAAATACTCTAATTTATATATATTTTGTCATTTTTGAAGCAAACTTGCTGCGGATGTCATTTTGAAAACACTTGATCTTATGAGTAGACTTAAACAGTTGATTCCTGGTATGGAAGTCACTTTCTACAAAATGCTTCAGGTAGGTTTTTTTTAAAGTTCAAATAGAAATATTTAATCATAATTGAATATATGCTCCAAAATTTTTCCTTTTCTATTTTCATATACTTATATCTAGGTGTGAAGTGATGAGGCCCTGACGTGGTGGTAGTAAATGCTAGAGATAAGGGTATATGTATGAGAGATGTTATGAAGGTAAAAATGACTTGGTAGCAGATTGGATAGGGGGAGCAGTAAGGGAGTGAGGCGTCAAAGATGACACCTAGGTTTTGAGTCTGGGTGACCAGGAGAATGCTTATACTCTTCACAGTACTAAAGAAGTTACAGGAGAAGGTGAGAGTTTTAGGGGAAAGATAATGAGTTCAGTTTTTGGACGTGTTGAGTTTAAGATGTCTACGAGATATCCAGTTTGTGATGTCTAGTAGAGAAATGGAGATGTGAGACTAGAGGTCATGAGAGAGGTTAGAACTGATTAAATAAATCTGGGACTCTACTTATTTAGAGATGGTAGATGAAACCATGGGAACTGAGGAGATAGTATAGTATATGTGAAATAGTATAGAAGGAGAAGAGAAGAGGACTCAAGACCAAACCTTGTGGAATACCTATGATTAATGGGCATGACTTGGATGAAGGGTCCAGCAAAAGAGACTGAAAAGGAATGCTTAGTCACTAAGCATTTAATAAGTGTTTACTGTGTGCTAAGTAAGCACTGTGCTCTGTTCTAGGAGTACAAAGAAGGGAAAAAGACAAGCCCTCCCCTTGAGTTCACAATCCAGTGGTCAGACAGGTATGAAAAGAAGTTGAAGAAAGCAGTGTCATGAAAACCTAAAGAAAAAAGTATCAAGAGGAACACAGTGACCTGCAGCGTCAGAGTATTGAAAAAGGCCTTTAGACTTGGTGATGAAGAGATCACTGGTAACTTTGGGAGAGAGCAGTTTCAGTGAATGAGGAGATCCTGCATAGAGTTAAGGAATTAGGAAGAATGTAGAGGCATTGATTGTAGGTAGTTTTCTCAAGGAGTTTAGCTGGAAAAAGGAGAAGAGATATAGGAAGATATAGTGATATATATATATATATATATATATATAGTGAAGCTCGAGTGTGAGGGGTTTTTGAGGGTGGAGAGACACGGGCATGTTTATAGGTAGCAGGGAAGGAGGCAGCTTCAGAAGGAGAGATTGAAGATAAGTGAGAGAGTGGAGATGAGAAAGGGGGCAGTCTTCTGGAGAAGACAGGATGGGATAGGATCACTTGTAGAGGGCTTGCTTTATCAAGGAGACTGACTACCTCTTCATGTGAAATAAGGGTGAAGATGGAGGAGGTGTCAGAAGGCATCTTAGTGATGTGAGATGAAGAGGAGATGAGGGAGCTCTCAGCAAACAGCCTCAGCTTTTCAGTGAAATGTGAGGCCTCTTACCTGAGAACGTGTATGGTGGGGGGAGAGGGAGCTGTGGGGGATTTGAGGAAGGGGGATGAAAAGATTTGGAAGCCTACTGTGATGGGTAGAATAGCTTATGATTTAGGGAGGTGGAAAAAACTGCCTTGTCACAATGAGGGATCAGTTGAATTAATGTAACATTTGTAGTAGACCCAGTCAGCATTTGTGATTTTGTTGAACTTCATTTTGGAGCTTGCAAGTAGGAGTAAAGGCAGTGGAAGTGATCCAGGACAAGACTTGTTGGCAGGGCAAGACCTTCAGTAGGATAAGGGGGCAAGGGACTCAAGAGAGAAGACAGTATATAGTTGAACTGGTTCATCAGGGGGTTAAGATGGGTAAGGAAGGGGAGACTGTAGCTATGGTAGGTGTGATGGTCTGGGAAAGGAGTGAGGGGTGGAAGGATTAGAAGGAAAAGTGAGGACAAAGAATAGCTTTTAGAGTTGTGTAAGAGAGGGAGAGCTAAGAAGACAACAGATTGTGATCAGTTAAAAGAATTACAGAATTTATGAACATATAAGTTGTGCATTTGTGGATGTTGGCAAGGTCAAGCTTATGACCATGTCTGTGCTTAGCCAAAGTGAGGCGGAGGACTTGGTCATAGGAAATAATTAAGGTGAGGAACTGGGAGGTTAGAGTGTTTGAGGGAGTTCAGTGTATTTGTTGAAGTCCCTTAGTACAAAGTTCTTTCCTTTTAAAAGAATAATAATACAACTTGAAAGTCAGAGTTTTAAAAATATTTTATGGATCTCCTTTAAAGTCTTATTACCATTATCTTCACCTAATAGCCTTTCTATCAATAGCTCTCTCTCTCTCTGTTTCTGTCCCTCCCTTCCTCCCTCCTTTCCTTTACCCTCCTTTGTGCTTTCCTCCCTCCCCCCACCCCCATTTTCCGGGGAGAGTGTGTTTCCCTTCCTCTTAATTAACTTGACTTTTATCTTGTCCTTTTTTCTTTGTTTAGGATCAGCGTTTGATTACTCCTTTAGCTTTTGCCTTAACATCAGAGAACAGGGAACAAGTACAATGTGGACTTGGACTGTTACTGGAAGCTGCACCATTACCAGACTTCCCTGCCATAGTGTAATTGAATTATGGTTCTTTGTATTACTAACAAAAAAATATTCTTTAACGACTTGAATTTCTTATATATAAACTTTTGGGATATAATCAATAAAATTATATAAACATATGAAGGAAATACTGTAACACCTTATTAATCTAGAATAATCAAGGGAAAAGTTAATTTTAAAAAAATTGAAGAGAAATCAAAATTTTTATGATTTTTTTTTTTTTTAAGTAAAGCCCTGATGGATCTCTCTTAGTGAAGAGAAAATGGTAGTGTGTAGTTATTTGTATACCAGTAGATGTAGAATACTTCAAAAAGTGATTTTTGAAAGAGGTTTGTTTTCTTAAGCAGATACAGTTCATTGTGAACTTTTAACATTATTAATTTGCTTTTGTTAATACAGAAGTCATTTTTAACTCACCCAGCAGCAAATAACTCAAATTCTGAATTAGCAAAGTCCTAATCAATGCGTGTTCCTGAAATAACACTGATAATGATTCTGGATGTGTCTATATATGTATAGGAGAGGCAGCATAATATAATGGATAGAGGACTGGCTTTGGAGCTAGGAAGACCTAGGTTTAAGTCCTATTAATTTTTTAATTAATTGAATCTTAATTATACTTGCTTTGTCATCCTGGGCAAGCCTTTTTTCAGTGCAGATTCTCTTAAGATAGTAAGTTTCCTAATCCACGAATTCCCTATACCAGTGAATCATAGGTCTAGTCTCTTTCTCTCTTCTGATATAGATCCACATTAAGCAGTATCATGATTTATGATGTAGTAGTTTAGGGTAAACCTGTTTTGAGGGTTTCCTGTCCAGTTTTGATCATTTTACTTCATGCAAATGTGAGCTAATTTAATATTGAAATGATGCAGTAACATTTCCTGTAATAAATACTGAAAAAAGCCTCATAGCATCATTAAATAATTCCGCAAAGTCTGTAGTATGTCCTAGTGGGAAAGAAGAAACACAAACACTAAGCTTCTACAGCTACTGTGGAGGATTCTAGCCACAGAAGAATTGCCTCCTTACCTAGGTATAGTACTGGCCAACTTATTGTGTAGGTGAACTTAGATTTGTAAGTTGGGTTGTTATAAGCTGTAGATTATCAACATAGAAAACGTTGTTGTGGATGGGAAGGAGTTATGTTCCAGATTTGTTTGCCAAAAAAATCATCACAGAAAACATTTGCAGACTTGTATTTTACAAGGACTAGCAAAAATAGGGCTAGACTACTTTATAATCCTGTGTGTATATATGATTATATTATCCTACCTTTTGGCTTACTTTTTACATTGATTTATTTTCCATTCAGCCTTGGTGAAAGTATTGCAGCAAACAATGCATATAGACACCAGGAAGCAGAGCATGTGCCCAAAAGAGTCCATGTGCAGTCAGTAACTCCAACTCTTTCAGCATCTCTAAAGGGCTCAACTTCTCACCTTTCAAATGATAGCATCCCTGGTTTAAACATTCAGGAGCTAATACAGAAACTTCAGACTGGAATGGAGGTGAATAATACTTGCTAATTATCATGTGATAAAATAGAATGACTTCATGTGGAAATCTTTTGCCAGAACTTATTCTTAAAAACCTATATTAAGTCTATGTAAAAAAACAAAAAACAAACCAAAATGAATTCTTACAGTAATTGATCTCATACAAAGTAGTCTCTGGTAGCAGCTAGGGTAGTGCATAATGTTTGTGATTCCCCCCTTAAAAAAAACAAAACTGGTTGACTTTTTATACATTATTTTATGCTAGATTTACAACTAAGTCCAAATGATGTTTCTTGTTCTTTTCTATGTTAATGCTTCTACAGATGAAGGAGCAGATGTCTGATGTGAGAATATCTGACATAATGGATGTCTATGAAATGAAATTGTCTACGTTAGCAGTGAGTAATTGCCATGTTGTATCTTGAATGAATACGGACAGCATTTTGGTTTTGTATGGATACTCTTCTTTAGAAATAAATACTGTTCATATCTGTTCTTGTCTTTTACAGTCCAAAGAAAGTAGGTTACAGGATCTTTTGGAAGCAAAGGCCTTAGCCCTTGCACAGGCTGATAGATTGATTGCTCAGTACCGTTGTCAAAGAAGCCAAGCTGAATCAGAAGTGAGTATGTTTTGTATATGTCAATCTGATGTTGATATGAGGAAAGTAAGGTAAAGCAGAAGTTTTACTGTTTAAGAGTATGGGAAATATTTAAGGACAAGCATACAAGGCTTATATGCATGAAATACTTGAATAAACTGTGGGAGTCATAGGATGATCAAACCAAATAAAAATAGTATTTAAGTTGGAGTCATTCCTTTTAAAGCACAAAATAGATTTGCTAATGTTATAAGATGGCATTGATAAGTAATTCTGTTTTAAAAAATTCCATTTTCAAATAGAGTTTACTTACGAAAGTTATTTTGATATACTGTGGTTTGACCTAAAGTTAACTACTTTACTTTTCAGGTTTTGATGAATTCCATTAAACTTAGAATTCTTGAGGAAAAACATATTTACAATGCCCTGTCAATATAGCAATTAATTGCTTAATAAAAACAATATTATTTTGATTAAGTATTTATGTTTTTATCTATAATGGAAGATGAAAGCTATTTGCTGAGGACAAGGTCTAAGAGAAAGGTCTGTTATCTCTTTGTATTCCCAGAACTTTGCACCTGATAGACACTTTGCAAATCTTTCAGTTGAATTGGGATAATAAAAAGTGGTGGGGAAAAGAGAGTATAGGTCTAAAAAAGTCAACAAATATTTATTTAATGCTGACTGTTCACACGGTGGTGTGCTAGGTGTCAGGAAAGTATAGAGTGGATGAAATGGGCTAGGATTGAAGTTAGCAAAATCCTGTGAGAAATAAGATATGAGTACTTTAGTGGTTCTGTAATTTCATCAGTGTGAGTACTCCTGCTGCAAATGCAAGCCAACTATATCTTTATCTTTGGTGACTTTTGCCCATGCCTTCTTCTTAATGCATTACCAGAGTCCATTCAGTGTGATTAGATCTTAGGACGTTGTTTGGATATCATGAGAGCAGAAGTCTGTCGTTTGATTCTCCTTTCTTGTTGCCTCTTGTTACCTTTTCTAGACCTACGCCTCTGATTGTATCCTTTATATTGTTTTTCTGTTGCCACTCTTCTATTTGTGTACTTTTCCATTCTCATTGGATTGACCTACAATTCTTATTCCTTGAAGATTATAATATTTGAAGACTTGCAGCTCAATTTATTATCTATCTGTAGTGTCTGTCCAAGAAAGAAATACTGGTTGACCAGCTCTATGAGTTACCCCTCCAGTTCATATAGTAGTCTGAACAAAAGGCATTCTTTATCCAATTGATACTTTTTTTCTGTGTGAATAATTAACGCAGATTCTTTTGAGTGAGAATAGATTTAATTTAGGAGGTTCTACAATATTGTAGAGCTTGATGTAATCAGTAAAAACAAAAAAAGACCATTATCTATGTGGATTCCCTTTTATATTTGGAACCTCTACTAGATATCTTCCATGACCATGGCAACATGGTGAGCATATGTCTCCCTTTTTTAAGCCATGTTTGATACTAGTAATCAAAGGGTTGATGAACAAAGTTTTCTGTTGTTACATCTTTAGTGGACTCATATAACTTTAGTATATGTACAAAAACACCTTATTTTAAGAGGTCCTTTCAGTTAGTGTTTTGCTCAACCACATTTTCCTATTTATTGGGTGGGTGGGTGGGAAGGTACCACCATTCTTTCAATGATTGTCTCCTATACCTGGAATGCAGTTGCTCCTTACTTCTGCCTCATGGAAATCTCTTCTTTCAAGGTTCTTCTCAAGTACCAATTCTTCACATAACCTTTCCTGATACTCCTAAATGCCTTGTATTTAACTGCATGTATTTATTTGGTATATCTTTCATCTATGTATAGTTGGAGACATGCATGTTGTCTCCCCTAAAAAAAAAATAAGCTCTTTTAGAGTATGAATTGTTTCATTTTTTTGTCTTTGTATCTCCAGTACCTTGTAGGTACTTAATAAATTCTGTTGACTAATTAGTTGATATCTTTGCATTGAAGTCACTGAGTTTTGAAAGATATGTTTATCTAATTTGGAAGTGCTTATCAGATTCTTTATAGATATTCTCCACCTCCTTATATTCTACATTAATTACTCATATTACTTTGTGATCTTATCAATGTAAATGTTCATTTAGATGATTCAGATCATAGCCTGTACATGCCTGCCCATACTCTGTGGCCTTTACTTATATCCTGCCATTAGTTTACCACAGGGCATCACTTGGCATTGCAAAGATAACAGTGGAAACCATAGACCATCATTGCTTATTCTTTGTTCTTACCATGTGACCACCCCATCTTTTTGAGTCATTTTCTTTGGTGAAATCATTATTCCAATTCTTTGTAGTTCTTTATATTTCAGCTTGCTCTTATACCATATACTTCTCCATCTCTTTCTCAGTGATGCTTAGAAGACTTGCATTACTTGCTGTAAAACAGCACGGGTAGGCTATTGAAATTAAAAAGATGGCTTTTTATTTTAGAGGAAGAGTATAGGATCATTAAAGAAGCTTTTCAGTCTTTCAAAAGCAATCTTGGACCTCTGTCATTATGTTGTAGTGGCTCATAATTGGGATAGAAGACATTCTTCATCCATTTGGTTTTTCCTTGTGTATGATTAGGCCAGAATCTTTTTAATAGTTACAAATCTCATGCAGGAGACTCTGCAGTGTTGATTGATGCAACCAGTATGATGCCATTCACAGATCCTATCAAGAGGATCTTACCAATCTACAAAGAATCCTTCTCCAACTTGGGCTCTGTGTTAGATACCCCCCATGACTGTGGTGGACACATTTATTCAGCATACAGTGCTCCTATTTTATGCCTCACCTGATAGTAAATTATAAGGGAGTTATTGAATACAGTTTTTCTCTGTTCAGTCTTTCCAGTAAACTGTAATAATTTTGATTTATGCATAAGAGCTACCTTCCTTAAATAAATGCTTTGGAATTAATCCCTCCGCAATCACACAATTGTATCCTCTCTAATTCCCTACAACATTTGTTTTAATTCTGCAGCTTTCCCCACATTTGTCCTCTATTGACACTGCTGTCTCCTCTCTGTGCTTATTTAGAATTGTGTTAAGAGTTCAGGTGTGGTAGCTCCACTTTCCTAATGGGGAAAAGTTTTTTTTTTCTTAATTTTGGAAATTGGGCATTGTGTGGATTGTTTGAACTCTGGAGTTTTGAACTGCGGTGGGCCAAGTCAGTTGAGTTTCTGCACTAAGTTCAGCACCAGCATAATGAACGCCAGCAAGCAGGGTGGGCTAAGGAGTGGTGAACCTGCTCAGGTGAGAAATGCAGCCAGTCAGAGCTCCTGTGCTGACTAACTGTGGGGTCAGGTCTGTGAGTGATCAGTGCATTTCTAGCCTGGGTCAGATAAAGTGATCTGGTCTCCAGAAAATTTTACATATCTTTTCCATTTCTGTCTTCCTTCTAGTTTCAACTTAAATCCCCTTAAGATGACTTTGAATGAATAAAATCTTTCCAAGATTCCTTTAACCTGCTTCTCTCTTTTTTTATGAGGTATTATTGCTCATAATCTATAATTTTCTGCAAAGCAAATCACATTGTAATAAATATTATAAAACAGTCTTTGTAGAGCAAAAATATTTCCCTTCTTTAGCTGATGGCCAACTTATTCCATATATACAGTTACACCATGGTAAAGTATTTGGAATTCTCTATAATAAAATTTGACCATACAAATCATAGTGTTGTACAACAATAGGTAATTGTTCTTTTGATTTGCCTATTGCTGTTTTCAAACCAATACCTCAACTTTGTTTTTACTTTAGTGCTGAACTGAGCAATTCACTAATGAATGAGATTTGTTTTCATTTCCTGATTCAGATAGCATAGTCTTTTAAATCTCTCTTAAAATCTTCATAATAAAGATGTTCTACAAAATATACCATGTACTTCTCTATTTTCTTCTGGTAGAATCAAGACTTTATCTAGATTCATTTTGCTTTTAATGGTATGTTAAGCTGATAACATTGAAAATTATTGAAGTTGAGCTGAATTTGAAAACTTGTCACTTTTAATAAATACTTGTTGATTTTTTTCCTGTTCAGATAATTTGTTTTATAGTCTTGTGTCAGTCATACAAATTCATCTAGCCTGGATCTATCTTGTGTGTTATTAACTATCTCCTATTTCATCCACCTTACAAGCAAAACAGTTTAAAAGAAGAGTACACAAGATACTAGGTCTGTGAAATAAAATTATAGCAGAGGTTTTTAACTTGGGTCCATAAACTTTTGGGAAAAAATTGATAAATATATATGTAAATATAATTGATTTTCTTTGTAATCCTATGTGTGTATGATTTTATGCATTTAAAATCAAGAAAGGGATTTAAGAAACAACAGAGGTTAACCCCCTTAGATGAATTTTGTTTTGTTGTGTTTTTATTTGTTTGATTTGTTTTTTGAATAGCAATTATTGCCAGATCTGAAAACCATTATTATAGCTACTATTCTTCCTTCATTATTTTCTGTCTTAGACACTTTAATTTTTTTTAAATGGAAAATGATTTTTCCCTCTTATCATTATCTCTTAACTTTATATATTTGCCTAGCCTCTTGTTGTTTGTAGACTGCTTCATAATCTTATACTTGTGGGTTTTTTTGCTTTGGTAGGAAAATACTTCTTAAATATAAGATTTATGTAAAAAAATTTTTTTTCTTTTAATATTTAGTTTTAGAGACTAAGTTTAGTCCCTTTACTGTGTCCAGAATATGAAAACCAACTGCCGTCTTTGCAATTCACTCTCTGGGTCAAAAGGTATTTTTAGAAAATAAAGTGAAGAGACCAGCAAAGCAAACTTACGCAAAAAGGGGCTTGAATGAGTCAGAATTGCATATCATTTTCTGCATATCAATTGGAATTTAAAGTGCCTCAATTTTTGTACTTCTTAATTGGAGCTTACTTTGAGGAATGTCAGCAGAATTATTCTCTCATTCTCAGTTAAAAAAAAAAGAGAAAGAAAACCAAACAAAAACGGACCCTGACGCATATTAGTGATGGAAAAGAAAAGTTTGAGTACCATTTTTGGATCTTATTCCACCTTTTCTCACATGCAGAGCCTTTGCCCTTGGGGATCTTATTTAACTTTTTATGAAAAGATTCAAAATTCCCAAACATAGGAAAGAGAGTTGTTAAATGGAAGAGCCAAGTCTCCATAGAGTGAATTGTGTGTTATGGATAACTACAGTTCATTTTTAAATAAATGTAGCTGTTTCCAAATAGAAACTGAGCATCTTTTAGTTTTACTACATTGCACCTTTGCCAAATATCATAATATTCAGCCAGTTTTGTAAATAATTACCTAACGGTCTTCTGCTTTAAGTTGCTTATAGATGTTCAGACATATATATATATTTTTAGATAGGTAGTTATATAGACAAATATACTGTCAAGAAAATTATAAAACTATAATATAGTTTTAGATCAGCTATTTAAAAATGCCCCCTCTCCACAATTCTCTAAGCAGTATAACTTCTATTGAGATTTGATTTATGTGTGAAGATTTTTGAAAAGTTCATCCTGATAATGGTGACAAAATATGGAGAGGTTTATTTTTTTGTACTTAATTTAAGCTATCCAGTCTCATTTTGGAAGAAAGATTTCAAATGTATCAGAAGTTACTAAGCATGTGTGACAACCTTGATTTGGCACATAATTCCATGAAGTAGATTGCAAAGTAAATCACAAAATATGCCTGTTTTGAATAAGTGGAGGTAAATCATGCTAACACATGGCAATATAACAGTTTGGATTCTCGTGTTTTTTGTTTTTTGTTTTCAAGGCGAGGACCCTTGCTTCTATGTTGAGAGAAGTTGAGAGAAAAAATGAAGAGCTTGGAGCGTTACTGAAATCACAGCAGATTGAATCAGAGCGGGTCCAGAGTGATATTGAGCATCTCTTTCAGCATAACAGGAAGTTGCAAACTGTGGCTGAAGAACATGAAGTGCTGAAAAAGTCCTATATGGACCTTATTCAGAGGTTTAGCAAAATATTTCTGTGTAACATCAGTATCTTATATGTAAAATGCAGGCAGCTCTAATTTACAAATAGGCTGTGTTTCTAACATTTGTTTAAAAGTCAGCTAATTGAAACTCAGAATTCATTTTCCCAAAGAAACAATGTTATTAAAAGTAGTTAGGTTCCTAAATCAGCCCCCCAACCCCTTTTTAGCTTGTAATGTATCTGGTACATAACACTCTGTAGTAGTTTTAGAGCTATTCAAAGAGCTAATGACTGATGACTTGGGATGTTTTAGAGGGAATTCATCCATTAGGCAAAGGAGTGACATGCTATCATTCTAAAACCTAACCACTATGTGTAACCCATGTTTCTGTGGGAAAATTCATTCTGAAGTCAAAACTGAAATACCAGGAGCATCTCTCCACTTCTGGATTATCTACTGCCACTACCTCAATTTCATCTAGGCAATGGGAGTAATGAACCTGGGATAAAAGCTTTACTGAGATTTAAGAGGAGCATTTGAAAGTCCCCTATGAACTAGCCTTGGGTAAAGTAAGAACAAGATGGGAAGGTGATCCTAGAAAACAGCAACCAGAGATGGTAGGAAATCCCAAAGTGTCGGTCAGACTGCTTGACTTGATTAGCTTTACCCAGTTAGGATAATTGTTCATGTGTTAAATGTACATAAATTGGAGACTAATCTACATTGCATTTGTTTTCTAAAAAGCTAGCCTAACTTCACTGGTAATCCTCAAACCTGTGTTATAGACATGGCATCCATTTACTACATTCCATAAATTCTGTCATAGAAGATTAGCAACCAAGGCCTCTAACTGTGCATCTTGAGCTACTTTGTTGCCCCCATCAGCCCAGTAAATTTGGAGGACTTGGGTTAGACAGGATTTAGCATAGTTCATGATTATAAATAAAAGTCTGTTAAGACACTTTATAAAAACGCCACATTTCTTTCCCAGTATGCATAAGCATTGTTTTGACATACAAAGCAACCCACTTTAAACTTCATGGCAAACTCTTGGATTACCTTTAAAAGAATCCCCATTTAGCCCAACATTCATATAGATCATCTCTTTTATCTGCATGATATTATTAAGTAGTTAGATGATGATTTGTTTGCCTAAAGTCATTGGCAAAGCTAAGGCCAAAATGCAGATCTCATTTCATTAGTCCTCTTGTCACTCTCTTCTGTTGCTTGATATTATTCTTAGTTGTAATAGTAATGATAGCTAACGTTTATGTAGCACCTACTCTGTTCCAGACACTGTACTAATAAGCACTTTATAGATATGTTCTCATTTGATCCTCCCAAGAACTCTGGGAGGTAAGTGCTATTATTATCCTCATTTTACAGATGAGGAAACTGAGGCAAACAGGTTAAGTGACTTGACCAGGGTCACACAGCTAGTAAGCTTCTGAGGCTGGATTTGAATTCGTTTCTTCTTGAGTCCAGGCCTAATACTCTTTCTGCTGCGCCGCCAGTTGCTTCTTATTTTTCACAGTGAAAACTTTGGATCATAGCTTTAGGGATTTAAGGAACTTTAGAGATCATCTAGTATGACCTCATTTTACAGATGAGAACCCAGAACTGCAGAAGTTAAGTGACTTACCCTGGTAGTTATTAATAGAGCCAGGAATTGAATCCAGGTCCTGAGTTTAAAATCCGGTACTCATTCTGCTATCCTATTCTGCCTCCAAGTTGAGTCATTCTAAATTATTTGGAGATTGGGGTAGAAGGGTAGGTAGGGATATTATGAGTACGGAATGATCTAATTTTAGATTTCATGAATTATCTTTTCCTTCTATACTTTTAACGTAGTAGTATTTTCTTAGCTGTCTTTTCCCAGGGAGGTCTTCTTCAACTATGGACAATAGATTTGTTTGTTTTTGTGAGAAGCACTTATGGGAGAAATAAGAGTCAGATTTTATTTTTACACAGGGAGTCAGTAAAGAGAAGAGAATTAGCATCTCTTCTGGGAGACTGCTAGATGCTTTGACTTTTGTTTCTGAACCATCTTCAGTCCCCAGTTCTTTCAGTTAGAGACTTCTGGTATCCATTTGGTGACCATAAGTTCTCCACATTGGTCGTCACTGGTTGGTTAGGGTAACCAAGCAGCTCTTCCCATTCCTCTTATAACTGACATTGCCCCAATTAACTTAGCTGTATTATATTAGTCTTAAGTCTCTGTAAGAACTGATTGTAATCTTTTATAGTCTAAATTTTGTCTGGCCACAGCTTCCTAACCCCCCAAACACTCATCACATGCTTAATGATTAGCCAGGATTAGGTGGAAAGAATGTTTGCATCATATCTTTTTTATAATTTTAAATACTTAAAAATTTTTTTTGTGGGAGTAGGGGGGGGCTTAAGGACTAATATTTATTTTGAAACATAATGTTAGCAATATGTTTTAAATCATACTTACCTATGGAAATTATAACTGGGCAGGATTTATGTACTCTGAAAACAAGGAAATTTGGAGCAGGATAGAGAACAAGAAATGTATGGTGACTATGCGATATTTCTGGAAAGGTATTTTCCTCCTCTGTAACATAACCTTTATCCAATAGATGGGCATTAAGCATGTCTCCTATTTTTAGTCAAGGAGATCCAAAAATTTGTCTGTAGAAGTTATCGGTATTTCTTCCTGGATATTGAGGTTGAAAAAAGACAGTAGATGAAGTGAAAATGTCTATAGGAGGTAAATTAGTATCTTGTATTAACTCATGGAAGTCAGAGCTTTAAGTCCTTTAAAAGTAGTTTTCTGTAACTAAAGATAAATTATCTTCTGTTTATTGCCCTGCAAATAAAAAAAAATATAGAAAAATTAGAATAGGAGCTAAATAACTCTTTAATCCTAAACTTTACTAGTAACTGAAGGCAGTAGTAGTAATTACCATTTGCAGTATAATTTTGAAATAACTTTAATTTTTTTAAAAGCCTCATCTTACAGGGAAAACAAAATCAACTTAGATTCATGACATGAACTTTTTTTTTTTTTCTCCTTGAAAATTTACATATGTCCCTGGTGGATATGAGTTTCTATAATGAGTAGGCCTATACCTATCATGTTTCACAACATACTCTATCCTGGATAGTTTTATAAAAGGATCCAAAGTTTATCCATTTTGCTGTCATTTAAAATTGAAGTTCTTTGTTACTGTGACTGTGGCACGTATTCAATCAATTTTTTCCCACTTGTCTCTGTGTAGTTGGGCTAGAAAACTGTAAGTAGGAGGAAAGTTACACTTTGTGATCTCTTTAATTTCAGCCCATCTTTTCTCTTTTCAGGAGTGAAGCTTTTGAAAGGAAGAGTAAAGATTTGCAGGTCACATGTGATTCTCTAAACAAACAAATTGAAACCGTGAAAAAATTGAATGAATCACTCAAGCAACAAAATGACAAGTAAATTTAATATTTTTTTTAACTCTTGCTGATCTTTCTTTTAAAAAGTTACTTACTTTTAAAGAAGTGATGTGATATGTGTTTATTGCAATTACTTGTTTTTAATCACCGAAATTGGTAGATAAACTGCTACTGTTATGATTTCTGGTAAATGTTTGTTCTTTAGAACTTTATGTTAAATATTTCATTGAAAAGAAGTACCTTAAATAGGAAACCATTGACTATTTGAGAATTTTTTTATATATATTTTTAAATTTCAGAACAGTTGCTCAGTTAATGGAAGCCGAAGAGCAAAGAAAAGAAATACAGAATCAGCTAGTGGAGAGAGAATGTGTAATAGCAAGTAAGTAAATTTTTATTATATAAACATTGTAGTATTAAAATTCAGAAAAAATTCGCAAGTCAGTACAAATGTTTCTGTAGTCTGTTGTCAAGTCAAAAAATTTAGTCATTACCTGTGCTGGGTTTTTTCCCCCTTTAAGTAAAGTCAGGAATTATTGTATTCTATTTTTCTGTTACTTTCCAGTTTTATCATTGACCTTCCATTAATCTTAAATCACATTCCATATAGTTTCTTAAGTGTGTCTTTGTGCCAGTATGACAGGATTTAGGTCTGCCACTGCAATTGTTACATTCTTTGAATGTAGGAAAAAATCTAGTAGAAAAAAATCTAGATATTTGCACATAACTTAAATACATAGATATAGGATGTCTTTGACAAATTTGAAATGATAGATATGTATATATACCTACATATATATTCATATTCAAGTACAATTATATCTGTAAACGTTGTTTGTTGTTCAAACTGGTAATTGAAGTTCTCCCTGCTTTATAATGTTCAGAGGCAAAGACAAAATTCCAGAGTCAAGATTAAGCAAGAGTACTGAGTATAAGTAGCAAGCTTTGATTTATCAAACAGAACTGCAGTGACTTAAAGTATCTGGGTCTCTTTAAGAAACAGTTTTTTTAAGTCATTAAATCTGATCTAGAGTAAGGAAAAGAGGACTGACCTTAAGGATGAGTGCAAGAGATTTCTGCCTGCGTCTGGGCAGTACCCCCTTTCTCTCTTTTGGGATATGAAAGGAATTCCCTGAACTGGTATTTAAGCTGAAGCTTGAAAAATGTACACATTTACTTAGTTTCCATTTAGAAAATAGGCAAGGCTTTAAAA
This sequence comes from Notamacropus eugenii, assembly GCF_028372415.1. NCBI lineage: Eukaryota > Metazoa > Chordata > Mammalia > Diprotodontia > Macropodidae > Notamacropus > Notamacropus eugenii. Next base: position 360,323,658 of record NC_092876.1, read on the forward strand.
GTGGATATTTAAAAAGATTTCAGGATAGGACATTTCAGGATAGATCTGAGATGTGATAAAGTACTGATAAGGTTTATTTCAGTTAGATAAGTCAAAAGCATCACAACAGGATAGTGAGAAAATGTGATTGCTTTATCTATCTAAAAAAGGAAGTGGGGTTTTGAAATGGGCTTAGTTTCCTTTCACGAGAGTTATGGGAGGAAATTCTTACGTTGTGATCTTTAGCAGAAAGTAACAGCAGGTGGCAGTACTAGGTAACTTTTAGTTAAACTGCATAATAGTTTGTGTAAATCTGTCACAGAAAGAGCAGGCAATAAACACTGAGCAACATAGAATCTAGAACAGGAAAGGGACTTTCCAAAAATCATCTGTTCACCTCTCCCCACTTTAAAGATGAGGAAACCTCACCTAGCAGGTTAAATGACCTGCCCAAGCTAGTAGAAGTGATAAATAGTAGTGCAGATTCAAACTTGAGTTGTCTGACAGTAGATCTCCAGTTCACGCATTGCTTGCCCAATTTCCTTATCCTTAAAATGTCACTACCCATCTTAAACTCCTTTCTGAAATTGTCTTTTCTCTCCCATAATTCCCTACATTCGCAGCTTCCTACATCAAAACTTTCTAAAAATTGCCCTTATGTCATATCTTAACTGTGCGTTGTGTGAAGGGAGGTAGAGGGAAGAGATGTAGCACTAGCAATGAAGTTTGGATATGGGAGACTGGAAAGTGGCCACTGTAATCTCAAGGAGAAAGTCCAGAACCAAGCTAGTCTCCACAGTCAAAGGTCAAGTGACTGAAACTTAGGCCATATTTTAGTTGCATACAATATGCCCACTGGTTAATCATGGAAGTTGAATTTCAGCTCTGTATTGCAAAAATTACTAGACTAGACTGAACTGTTGTAGATAAGCAAAGGTATTTTTTAAATCAAAGCCTTAATAGTTGACACTTTATGTTTGGGAATGATGAATATTATTAATTTCTTCTGCTTTCAGGCTCCAAAAACCAGCTCTGAATCTTCTCCATAGGATCACATTTGATCATCCTCATTCTGTAGTACTAACCTTGTAAAGCCAGGCTTTTCCGTTTAGCTTTCTCTTCTTAAACGTGTCACAGGTAGACATAGGCTTCCATGTTTGATAAGCCCATGATCACTTTTAATCTCCATCATGATGATATCAGTGTTGAGATGCCTGAATATAAAACAAATTCATTTTTTTCTCCAAATTTTTCTAAAGACTTAAAACAAAAAACAAAAGCACATGAAGACAAACTGAGAGCTCTGCAGAAAGAAAGAGAAGATAGGGAAGAAACTATTGAAATTCTGAGAAAAGAATTAAATAGAACGGAGCAGGCAAGAAAAGAGTTAAGCATTAAGGTAAGGATTTTTTAGTTTTCATTTGCAGTCACTGGAGAAGAACTATTGTGAAGTAAGGGAACTTCATTGAGCCATTGTCATATTTCTTTAGTAATTTGATTCTGGAAAGTGATAAAGTCTAGAAATAGTTGGAATTTGCAAAGAAAATTATTTCATACAAGGGAATCATTTATTATAGTATTAAAAAACATCTTTAACTTTTCAGTAAAGCATTATATTTATAATTATTTTATACTGTACCATTTGCTTGACAAAGCTGACTCTCTGAATCACCAAGTTAGAGGAAATAGTAGGAGGGAAGGAGATATGCAAAGAGCTAAGAGGCAGTTGACCACTTCGGAAAGCCCAGCTATTATTTTGACTCCGTCTATCACTGCCACCCCTTGATGAGTAAGGGACATATTGAGGTGTGTACCTTATGAGATAGCACATAGAGAAGTGGTAAAAAATTAAATTCAGATACAGGTGACTTCAATTCATAAAATTGTTATATGGTTCTCTTATTCTAATTGTGTGTATTAAAAAAAAGATTTAAGTTGTTATAGTAACTCAGAACCCATGACTTGCTGATTCCTTACATTACCACTTATGTGAAAAAGAGGAGATGATACCTGCAATTTGAAGCTCTGTAACATCACTGCCCCACTAGAGAGAACCGCTTTCTGGCCTGCCCAGAGTCCCAGGCCAGAGCCCTACATCAGTTATTGCTGCTGTATTTCAGTATAGCATAGGAACAAAGGTAAAATATTCAAGGAAGAATTTGTAGTCACAGATTTTTTTTTTTGGTAATGCTTCAGTTCTACTGTATTCAGTGCACATAATGTATATTCATTTACACTTTTCAGTACAATTTTATTTGTTTAGCATTGCCAATGTATGACAGGTTTGAATTTTCTTGCCATTACAATAAAAAGATTGATCATACATTAAAATTGATATTGTTGAGCAAAATACATAGCTAACATTTAATTAGCACTTCAAGGTTTGCAAACACTTTACAAACATTATCTCACTTGATCCTTAGAACAACCCTGGGAGGTAGGTGTACTTATTGTCTGCATTTGCAGGTGAGGAAACTGAAGCAGGCTCATTTAAATGACTTGCTCAGGGTCACATAGCTAGTAAGTTTCTGAGGATGGATTTGAACTTACATCATCCTCATTCCAGGCCTGGTGCTCTCTACATTACAATCTAGCTTCCCTTTTATTATGGAGCCTGTCATTCTTCCGTGTTCAGGCAGGCATGGCCATTCTAACTTATCCCATTGGGAAAACGCATACTCAGCTCTTTTTCTGTTCTTCCATAGGCTTCTTCCCTGGAGGTTCAAAAGGCACAACTGGAAAGTCGTTTGGAAGAGAGAGAGTCTCTGGTAAAACAGCAGCAAGAGGAACTGAACAAGCACTCTCACATGATAGCAATGATCCACAGCTTGAGTGGGGGGAAACTGAGTCCCGAGACAGTGAACCTCAGCCTCTAGCACTCTGGCCAAAGACTTGTGGTCTCATGATGTGTGTGTGTTGATATGTGTGTGAGCGTGTGTGTGTGTGTGTGTGTATGTGTGTGTGTGTGTGTGTGTATGTGTGTGTGTGTGTGTGTGTGTGTGTGTGCGCGCATGTGCAGGTATTTATCTCTTGTCCCCAAAAAAGGTCAGTAATGACTTTAAAATGACAAGGAAAATTATTAACTATTTTCACTCTAGTAAAGAACTTCATATAATCCATGTGTATATAATGTTTGACCTTTTGAGTGGAACAAATTATGCTTCTCCGATGATTTTATTCTGACCAAACTGAGAGGCATCATGGCATAGTGGATAGATGATGGCCTTGGAGTTGGGAAGACCTGACTTCAGGTCCTGCTTTTGACACATATTAGCTGTGTGACCTTGGACAAGTTACCTAACCTCATAATGCCCTCCTATAGATGTCATAAAATATGACTTATAAACAAGTTGTTAATCTACAACAGCTTTCCACTGATGAAATTACAGGTCTGGAGCAAAAAAGGAAAAAAAAATGATTGACTTTATGGATGCAGTAACTGCTGTTTTGATGTACTTTTATGTATGTACTTATATTTTTTTCCCTTTCTACAATTTTATTGCATTGCTCTAAATGCAATTTAAACATGTTTCTATCTCTAGTTAAGGTCCATAAATTTAAAATATCTTAGAATTTTAACCATTTGAACAATTCATAAATTATAACATATTAGCCTAGTAATGGTTATTTTAAGATATGAATATATACACATATGTACAAACATACATATATGTACAGTTTTTAAACTTAAATGGCATTGATGTCTACAGGAAAGTACATTGAAAAATATCATTCTATATATGTATGCTGTATGGTTCTTAGCGAATATATTTAGAGAATTTAAATATCTGTATATATTTTATTTATTACACAAAAACAAAATAGAATTGCTCTTCACCAGGGTTTTGCCCAAGGCCTAGGGAGAACAGAAGCCCAAGGCATTGAGAAGAATCGGTCATTGAGCTTTAGCAGAATTTAAAGGATTAACTAGCTCAGTACCCTCTATTATTTAACTCTACATCCATGGCCATTTTCCTTAAGTCTTTCCCATTTCAAAAAGGGATATACGTAAATGACATGAGAGGGGATAGTCTCCTGTTTCTGTAGATTTCAGGGACAGAGATGGCCGCATCTTTTTCTGGTAGGACATGTGCCATAATTTCAGCCCATTTTCCCCTGTTGTCTTTTCATTAGGTGAATGTAAGTTTTTAATGTGTGTAATATTAGTCATTCCTTATCTTCCCCTCCCCACATCTTTCTGATTTTTCTATCCCTTGTTGGGATCATCTCTTCTGTTTTCAAAGATACCAAAAAAAAAAAAATACCCCAAATGTATGTTGGTTTTGTGTTAGGATTTTCAGTTACATCTACACCTGAAGGTAGCATCAACCAAGACAACCACTGGTTTTAGGTAAAGACAGTTTTATTTTGCATGCATCCTAAAGCTCAGACTTCAGTTTTATATTTTCTTATCAGTAATATTTTTTAATATTTTTGAACAATTAAATGTAATATTTTTCTAAACTTTCTTCTTGTATCCCTTTACTGATAGCTACAAATTCTTCCATGTTTTCAGTAGTTACTTGATGAAAACGTTTGCAAAAAATATTAGCAGATTGGCATGACCCAAATGGTTTGAAAAAATGTTTCCTGGCCAAAACAAAGCAAAAACCCTCAGTAATGACTTCCTTGTCAGTATTTGAACTAATAACAGCACAACTCCTTTTACCTTCTAATAATTTTGTCAGTGTTAAAACAACTTTATTTTAGTCCTTTAAAGTTATGAGATTTTTTTCCAATGTGATATTCCTCTCTTTGGCACTTCTGACACCCATGCTGTTGGTATGTGTGTATTAGAGCATTCATTAAAGACATCATAGCAGGGAAAAATAATGATTCAATTTATACTTTATGATTCCATTTGCATGGCTATTGTGAAGATTCATTGTATTTTTAGAAAACAGGTTCTGTCTTGATTAGAAACCCTAGTAAATGAAAAATGTCCTCTAATTTTCCCTAGTCTTGCTTTAGATCCCAGAGACTAATCCTTGACTTACTCAATTGCCAGTATTTCTAATCAGGGTTAATGCCATGTTTAAGTATTACCCTTTAAAATAAATGTGTAACTGTAATCATAATTAATTACTTTGTTCATTCCTCTTGTAAATAGGTGGTATTTAATTTTTTTTTTTTTTTTTAAAGAACAGGCTCAAATCACAGACAGCCTTATTAGCACTGTTGTTGAATACTTTCTTACCCCAGAGATACCAAAACTTAAACTAATCCTTAATATGAGGTGGCTATATCTAGGGCAGTGTATTTTGAAGTCAGTAGACCTTTTAGTTGCATTTTGATGTCTTGGAACTTAAACTGCTGATCTTAAATGGGGACACAGCAGACATAGATGAAGCATGTCTCTGACCACAGTTTGTTTCAGAGAAGCCTTCTCATTTCCTTGTGGTAACCCTGAGGTTCCATGAAATAATGTGAAAAGCCATGGTTTAGTTAGAAAACAGGGATTTATGCCATGAGAAGTTTCTTAGCCTATTCATTGACTAGATTGTGATGATACAGCTGAATTGCTGGAAAAATCATTTTGCTGCTTTACGCAGGCATCTAGCCCATACATGTTTTCATGCTCTTTATCCCTGTCATTCTGTAGTTGGAATTCTAGGATATAAAAAGCATTGTTCCACAATATCAGAATTTAAAAATCACTGAAGTGAATCATAGTCTTTCTCCATTCTTAGTAGTTAGAGAAGTGCAGCAACTGAGGAGTTGATACCAGAGAATTGCAGGTTTCTCACTTTTGGAAATTTCTTTCATAAAGTCAGTTCGGATGCAATTCAGTGATAACCAGCTTCCATTACATCTTTCAGATGTATGTTTATTTTCATGAGCTATATGCTATCCTAAATATCAAATTCACTGCACACAAGCTGAAATTTGCTCCCATTGGGGATGACTTTTTGGTGTGCAAATCAATAAACTTAATCATATCACTTCAAAAGAATTTCATTATGTTTTGGCAATATTTGTATGTCTCCATTAAATCTGTGATTGAAATTGTGTTTCCATCAGGCATTTTGTAGTAGTGGTGTTTATAAAACTGCTGACTTGAAGGTAGATGTTAAGTTTATAGATAATATGCCAGATAAATGGCACTAAAATGTTGAAGAGAAAATTAAATGTTTTATAGAAAGAGAACATTTCAGAAGTTCATATCAAGTTTAATGTTCTCTTTTAAGGAAAAGTTTTATAGAACAGATTGGCTTGATCTAGCTATCTCAATCACTGACTGATTTTTCCCTTTCTAAATACTTTTTACCCAACTGAATAACACCTAATTCATTCTGCATTATTCCCTGGCCTCTTCCTGAAATACTGTATCCTTAAGAAGAGAAGAAGAGCCTGATAAAGTTTCATCACCTTAATATTAAAATCCTGTTTGAATTTGAAATAGCAAAACTATAACTTAGAAAGTTAGAGGTATTTTTTTTCTCCCTGAGGTCACTGACTTTTTAGCATAGAGCCTGTCACACCAATACCAGAATTGCTCACCATTCCTATACGGAAAATTTCTATACTAGCACTGTAATATAATAGCCTTTTTTATTAAATGGGATCCTCTTTAAATGTTTCATCAGTTCAAATAAATTATCATTATGCTTGTGATGATATTTAATAAACTATATTTTGGTATATTTAAATATTACAAGAGTTTTTTTTTAATAGATGCAGACTTTAATCATTGTTTCTACATTATTGTATTTCTTAAAGTTACATAAATTGTTACTCCTGTTAGGATTTGGTGATTGGGGAAACAATAACTCTTCATCCAAGAATTTTAATTTATTTTTAAAAGACAAACTTTGACTTGTGTTATCAGCGTTATAAGGATGGGTCAACAAAAACGGAGTTATTTGCCTAGTGTAGTTTCTTAAGTTACTGCCTATATGGGGATTAAAACCAGTTTGTGACTCTTCTTTCTCTTAATGACTGGTACCACATCTTGAAATAAGTTGATAGGTTAGAGTAGCTAGCCTGATTTCAAGTTTGATGTAATGTCAGATATTTTATTCACTATTTTATAGCCAAATGCAATTATAAAAGTAAAGTACTTTGTACTGGTTGGCAAAAGAAACAGCCCTCTCATTTCAAACATTAATTAGGCTCAAAGTTGAATAGTGCAGGAATTTTCCATACTTAATGGTGTCCCAAAGTGTCTTCAATAACTGTTGACATCTAATTCAATTTGACCCCTCAACAAAGCTGCTATTTTATGTCAAGACTCCTGCCAGCACATTAAAATTTAATGAGTATTATTTCTTGAGGATTTTAAAAAAAAAGTCTATTTGTACTTCATGTACATTTCCTCAAAAAGATTAAGGACAAATGACATTTTTGGCTAGAAGAGAGCATTAGTTCTCAAGCTTGGGGAATATAATCTGTAATGAAAGGTCCATGCCCTAGTATAGTTTAAGGTATTCTTTAAAAAACAGGTTATGTAAAAACAGTATTCAAGAAGAAAAGGCAGAGATAGAGCAGTATTCAATCCAGCAAAGAGCATTCTTTTCAAACTTTATGCAAATGATTGTGAAGGATACTTATGTGTAATTCTTAAGAAAATTGATTAAGCTTGAAAAAAAATGCTACAGATCTATAGCTTTGTAATAAATTTTTTCTCATAATAAAATGTCTCTATTCACATCCTTCTGTGTTGATCAGCAAACTCCCATGTTGAGAACAGAACCACTCTTCTTGTAGCTCTCCTCCTGAAGCCGATTGAGTCATTCCAGTCAGATGTGACGTGTCCTCTACTTTTTATTGTCCTTTCTAAATCTCCCCTTTGTTAGTTTAAATAATGCAGTTAACCTTCTCCATATATAGTATTTTAAAGAATTATACAAAATATAGTCTTAAGAATTGGAAAATCATCTACTACGATTTCCTATTCAGTACAAGGATACTTTCAGTATCTGTGACAGATGGTCATCTAGCTCAGATGCTTCACTTGTTGAGAGATTTTTGAAGGTAGTCCATTCCATTGTTGAATAAGACTAATTACTGGAACATTCTTCGGTGCACTGAGTTTGTCTTCCTCTAATTTCTGTGTATTTGTTCCAGGGCAACTAGGTGGTGCAGTGGGTAGAGCACCAGTGCAGGAGTCAGGAGGACTTGAATTCAAATTTCACCTCAGACACAACACTCACTACCTGTGTGACCTTGGGCAAGTCTCTTAACCCCAACTGCCTCATTCTGGGTCATCTCCAGTCATCCTGATGAATATGTGGTCACTGGATTCAGATGGCTCTGGAGGAGAAGTGAGGCTGGTGACCAGCATAGCCCTCCCTCACTCAAAACAAAGTCAAGTGCAAGTCATGTCATCACTTCTCTGATGGGATGGTCTTCTTTGGCAATGAAGGGCAAACACAAACATGTATTTGTTCCTAATTCTACTCTCTAACATAGCATAATAAGACTTTTTATTTCCTTTGACTGCCTAGGCAGTTTCCGCTCTGTCTTTCAGATCTTCAGCGAGATTTTGTTGTTTTATTGTTCAGTTGTGTCCTATTCTACATGACCACAGTTTTGAGTTTTTGTGGCAGAGATACTGGAGTGGTTTGTCATTTCCTTCTCCAGATCATTTTACAGATGAGGAAACTGAAGCAAAGAGGGTTAAGTGACTTGCCAAGCATCACATAGCCAGTGTGTGTCTGAGGCCACCTCAGGTCCTCCCGACTCTAAGGCCTGCACTCTATGAATTGAACCAGTTAGCTGCCCAATAACATTAGATATTTTTTATTGCTAAATGCTTTCTGTCTTCTTTGCTGGATCTTCAACCCCTATCTATCTTTCCAATCTTCTACCTTTACTGCCTTCAATGAACATATTCTTTGAGTTGTCCAGTTTTTCAAAGAACTTAAATTTGTGTAGTTCTGAGGGATTTACAACTGAACAAAAACAGCATGTAATCTTATAGATTCATAGTACAAGGACTTTTGTTCAAGGGCCAGTGTTGTGTAGAAGAGTGACATTTTCAAAGTATTTTGAGTTTACAAAGTAATTTGGGTTGTAGCATCTCATATTATGGTTATAAACCATTTTCTAGTAAGTAGCTGAACTCTTGGTTGGATTTGGCAGAGAATGTGTGTTTCTTCCATCATGTTATCTAACTTGCTATTCCAGGAGTTGTACTTCATCTGTCATTTCTGGAATAGCCCACAAGTCCAGTAGTCTTTGAAGAAAGCATAAGGCTACTCTTTTTTTGTAAAGTACACAGGGTCATGGTAAGCCCAGAAAGAACAAAACACGATTTTCAATTAAGCTAGATTTTGCATTACGTGCCTGGGACTGCCTCCTACATTTTTATGGTTATGACATGGTTACATTTTATGATTCATGGTTATGAAACATTGAGGTGTATGGGAACCTTAGAGATAAGTAGTTTAACCCCTCATTTTACAGGTTTAGTTGCTTAAAAAAAAATTCAAAATTAGAAATTAGTTTGCTGGCATATTCTTTTCCATGAATGAGTGAGATGTTACTATTTAATGATTCCTTTTTATTATATTTTAAATTATTTTGAAATTCTGTATAAGGTACTCTAGAAGATTTGAAATTGAATCATTTCCTTATCTAATTCCTTTGTTCTTGTTTCCTCTTTTACTCTGACAAATGAAACCAACACTATTCTGTTGGAGCAGAAAGTAAATGTTAAGGAATACCCTCCCAGACAGGGAATTTATGCAGGCTTCCTTCAGTGAGAAAATTTGCATGAAGGATATTAATAGAGGTTGAATTTGTTTCAAATTTGCTAAACATTTAATCCTAAATGAAACACACCCCACCCCCAGGTGTAGAAAAGAAAAATTTTAATGGACAGAGCTATTGAGAATTTTCTTTGCTACTCAATAATATTCCATTAAGCTAAAGTTGTTAGTATACTGTTAAATTGATGTTTATCTTTTCCAAAGAAGCATTTCTAATCTGCCATCTCTTATGTATCAGACTTTCTAATTCCTGAGGTAGTCTTCAAACTCACTGAGATGTACTCCATCATTTCTTTAACTGTTCTGGAGAGATTATGGGGGAAAGGAATAGCAGAGGAAAGTGATAGTTCTTAATAATGAAGCAACTAATGTCTAGAATTAGGTTCTGATCTGGAGAATGGACCCATATTTCTGGCACTTCATTAGACTTAGGGAAAAACAGCTTAGAGCAAACATTGTTAGGGGCTTGGTTATTAACATAGTGTGTTTGTTTAAAAATTGCTTCATTGAATTTAAATTTGATCTAAATAACTCTTGAGAATCCCAGTGTTTGATATAAATACTTCTGTTTAGGCATGCCATTATCCTCTTTTTAAAAGCTCAAGAATTTTGGTGTCATTTATCCCAAAGGAAAGATTATGCATTGTGTTTATAGAGATAATGAAAATGCAATGAAACTTTATTTGTAATACTAAGGGGGTTTAACAAAAATATTACCAAGTTTATAGAGGCTCAAGCACAGAGATAAGTAGGTAATAGATGTCTGTGTCTGGCTGGAGAAAACACTTTCAGGGAACAAATAGGCAAGGTCAGTGTGTTCCACTTATTCAGAGTGGCAGGGCTATGAACCTATTTCATACAAATAGTTACTCTGATGATTAGAATAATTGAAGTCACAACTTGAATTGTCTCTTTTCTTCAGTAACTAATATGAATAAGAAATTCAGATGTTGGCATTATAAATCAACCCAAGCAGAGCCATAACCACTTTGGAATTTGGGAGCATTAACTTGCCCGAGGAACTGGAGCCAAGGGTGCAAATTTCTCCCCTACTCTCAGAGTAGCCAGTGAGTTGGGTAGAGTACTGTCGCTGCCCTCTGACTGCATTACCACACTGGGAGCTCCTCTTTCTTGGATCAGGGCAGTTGGAGGAGAAGGACTTCTGACTTCCTTTGTGTCCTTTGCCTCTTACAGACAGAACTGTCAGATGTTGATGAAGTTAGCCACTCTGCAGAATCCTGGATTTTTAGAAAAAGAAGGAACCTTAGAGATCATCTCATCTCTTTGTTTTATAATCAAGAGAACTGGGGCCCAGAGAGGTCAAATGACTTGCCCAAAGTTATATCTAATAAGTAATAATAATGCTCACAGTAGCTTGCTTTTACATATTGCTTTCAGGTTTGCAAAGCACTTTGTACATACCTGCAGCAGATTCTTCTGGGAGAGTGTTCCATGATACCCAGGCATGTAGCATCATTTGGAAAATATTTTTGGTTAAATATGTGGTTTTTTGTGCCAGGGATTTGAGATCTTTGCAAGCATAGTTTCTCAAAAGCAGTTCTTAGATTCTCCTTTTGGTTGCTTCTGGATTTGGCTTACTTTGATGTGCAGCACTTGCCCAGTAAATATGTGCTGATGGACTATGGGCTGCTCACCCAACCTCTTATATTTAGGCAAGATTCATTTTTCATCTTTTTCCAATGTGGGTGGCTACACCAAACCTTTTAAGGAACCTTGGATATCATTAAGAAGATCTTGTATTCTAGGGCTTACTTAGTACAGTGAATGAGATGCCAACTGCAAGTAGGAACACATGAAGAGTTTTGCCATCTTTTTTTGCTTCTTTTTCTGTTTCAACTTTGCCCAGAACATCCCATGACACTGGTGAACAGCTTTGACCATGTTTCTTACTTGATATTGATATTTAGATGATAATGTTATCTCCATACTCCTGTCATCTTGTATGGTCTACTGTTTATAACGTATGCATGGGAAAGAGCTTCTTGGAGGAGAGAGCCTTCTATTCAAGTATATTTTAATATACTTGAGTATATTATCCCATATCTCTTATATGATCTACAACATGATCTTGTGTTTTCTGTACTTCTCAATTATGTCTGTGAATATGTAGTATTTTGTAGACCTCAGTTAAAGCTTATCTATTCCTTTTTATATTATCATTAATGTTATCTTGTATCTGTGTATAATTTAATGAAGATTTTTATAATAGTGACAAAAGTCTGTAGATCAGTAGTTCTGATATTTTCTTGGTCACCTTTTTTTAGTAACGCTACCATCTATATTCTTTCCCATTCTTTTGGAATTTTCTCTTTGATAAATTAAAAGTAGATCTTTTTGTGTATTTCAAACCATGTCATCTCCAACAGGATTTCTTTTATTTTTTTATTTGGTCAGATCCAGATACTCTTTTTTTGTTTTGAGTAATATTTTTTCCCAATTACATGCAAAAATAATTTTTGACGTTCGTTCTTTAAAACTTTGAACTCCAAGTTCTCTCCCTTCTTCCTTCCCTCTCCCACCTTCCTGAGATGGCAAGCAACTCACTATAGGTTGTACATACGTGTGTTCGTCCTTAGCTGCCGAAGACCATGCCATCAGAGAAGTGATGACGTGACTTGCACTTGACTTTGTTTTGAGTGAGGGAGGGCTGTGCAGGTCACCAGCCTGACTTCTGCTCCAGAGCCATCTGTGACCAGATATTCATCAGGATGACTGGAGATGACCCAGGATAAGGCAGTTGAGGTTAAGAGACTAGTGAGTGTTGTGTCTGAGGTGAGATTTGAACTCAGGTCCTCCTGACTCCTGCACTGGTGCTCTATCCACTGCATCACCTAGTTGCCCTGGAACAAATACATAGAAATTAGAGGAAGACAAATTCAATGCACGGAAGAATGTTCCAATAATTAGACTTATTCAACAATGGAATGAACTACCTTCAAAAATCAACAAATGAAGTGTTTGAGCTAGATGACCATCTGTCACAGATGTTGAAAGTATCCTTGTACTGAATAGGAAATTGTAGATGATTTTCCAGTACTTAAGACTGTATTTTGTATAATTCTTTAAAATACCATATATAGAGAAGGTTGGAAAAGAGAATAAAAAGTAGAGAACACTTCACATCTGACTGGATGTATGTGTGCAGTCATGCAAAATATATTTCCATATTATTCATGTTGTGCAAGAAAACAAGACAAAAAAAAAAATCAAGAAGGTGAAGATGGTATACTTTAATAGGCATTCAGACTCCAACAGTTTTTCCTCTGGAGATGGATAGTATTTTTCATCATGAGTCCTTTGTAATTTTCTTGGATCATTGTATTGCTGAGAATAGCTAAGTCATTTACAGTTGATCATTGTACATTATTGTTGTTACCTCGTACAACATTAACCTGGTTCTGCTGACTTCACTTTGCATCAGTTTATGTAAATCTTTCTAGGTTATGAAATTATCCTGCTTGTCATTTCTTATAGCACAATAGTATTCTATTACAACCATATATCACCACTTTTTCAGTCATTCCGCAGTTGATGGACATTCCCTCAATTTTCACTTCTTTACCACCACAAAAAGAGCTGCTATATAAATATTTTTGTACAAATAGGTATTTTTTTCCTTTTCTTTGATCTCTTTGGGATGCAGATCTAGCAGTGGTATTGGCTGGATCAAAGGGTATGTAGTTTTATAGCCCTTTGGGCATAATTCCAAATTGCTCTCCAGAATGGTTGAGATCCAGACACCGTAACATAATGTTAAATGCCGTTGCTGTTTTCTTACATAATACCAAGGGAACTGAGGCAGATGGTTTTACTATCATTGATGAAGACAAATTACCATCATCAACATTGACACATCTGTTCCATTTTGCATCTATTTTATGCCCCCCTTTCACTATTATCTACGAGTGTTGTTGGGATAATTTGCCTTAATTGAGTCTTACACCATTTTTTCACTAGACTCATTTTGTCCATTTTTTAATGTGTTTAAAGTGATGTTGTCTATAATCCTAGAATAATGAATTTATGCTCTTAAGTTGGTATTTTCTCTTTACTGCCATGTCTTTTTTTCTTGATGGTAAAATAATATGTTTGAAGGCTCTTACTTTGCACTAGTTAACCTAGTCTAATTAGGCTGGGGCTATAGACAAGGCTTTATTTGCCTTTTTTCCAGTTTGTAGCCCATTTAAACCAGTTGAGTTGGAGCTGATATAATTAAATGCACATTGTGTCTTCTAATTAATTATTAGTTTTGGCATTTTCCCTATGTAGTTGAAGATCTAATTGCATATAGGTGGTTTTAAAATGGCTCAAATATTGGTAACCAGCCATCATTTGATAAACTGTATTAAATTTCACTTTTGGGATGTTTCTAACTCATCATATTGAGGAGTTTTTGACACTTGAAGAAAAATAATGATATTTGTAAGACTCCAGGGCAAGACATGTTTAATAGTTCTTATTAAATGTACTTTATACTTACTTAGAAGGTTGTCATTCCTATATTTCAAGATTTGGTCCAGAAATTCAAATCCCATTCTCATTTATCATGTTCTTCACCAGCTGTTTATTTCCCAAATCTGCCTGTCTCTACTGAAGCCTCTGCCTTCAATCAGTGGCACTGATGAAGATACCCTCTGTACCCTTTAAGTCTTTAGTCTTTTGCCCAAAATTCTGTGATCTTTGACAAAACTTTTAAGGTTCCTTCTGACTATCTTTTGTGCTCATGTGAATCATCAGAAATGGGTAGTAGTCTTCTATTTTGGCAACTGTTGGGTGTATACATTTTCTGGAAAGACAGGAGATCTCTCTGGTTATCAGATCAACTCATAGCAGCATTAGTTCCCTCAGCGATTTAGTCTTTTAACTACCACTATTTTTTTTTCCTCTGACCCTTACAGAATAATCTACTTGACAGCACCTGTTGATCTCCATCATTGTTCCTTGGAGAACAAGGATTTGGAAAACAAGCACCTGCTTTTTCCTGAGTATTGTTCCTTAGTTTCAAGTGTTTGGGGTATCATTTCTTTATGTGACATGCTTCCATCTCCAGTCCTCTTCCCACAAGTTAGGATTCCCTCTGTCTCCTCATATCTTTTTGAACAATAGTCTTTATCTGAATTTTTTCCACATTTGATTTTCCTTTTTCCTCCCACCTCCTTCTCTTCTTTTTGCTTTCTTCTCTTCAAAAGGTTTAAGCTTTAAACTGTTGCTTCACCTACACAGAATTCATTCACTTAACATCTAGATAAGATCATAGATTTATAGGTAAGAGAAACACCAGATGTTATCTAGTCTTAATTCCCTCACTTTACAAATGAAGAACCTGAGCACTAGAAAAAGATCAAATAACTTGCCCAAGGTAATACAGGTTAATAAGTGGCAAAAACAGGATTCATAATAAGGCCCTATGACTTCAAATCCAACGTTTCCTCCCAGTGAAGATTATTTTCATGAATTGCTGTGGCCAAAAAGAGTTATGAGGAAGCTGGCCTTCTGGCAATGAGCTTCTCCAATTTGAGCTGATTCTGGGATACGGAAATAAAAGTATCTCAGAGTCTTTGCAGTTTGGTAGGACCTGCCAAAATGTATGTCCTACTAGTAAGGGTCTTAAAAATCTAGTGTCATCTCCAATCTGAATTAATATGAGAATAGGACTATGGTGGAGGACCTAGTCCATAAAAATTTCAAGTTTACTCATTAACCCTTGTTTTCCTTACCATTTTCCTATCAACTTTACAGTCTGCCACGTAGCTTAAAAACCATTTATTTCCTTTATTATAGACCAGAATATTATGAAAAGAATTTGGACAGCTTCACAAAACTTAAGAGTTTTTATAGGGTCATTTTGGTCATATTTAAATTCAATAATATCTTCTATGTCCCTGACATGTCTTTATCCCCTGTTTCAGTGCTTTTTAGTGATATGAAACTCATTCCTTTATGAGGTAATGCTTTCCATTTACAGGTAGGTCCTAAGAGTTGTTTATATTGAGGTGAAATTTGCCTTTCTGTATCTTCATATAATTAAAATATTTATCAAGTACAAAGTAGGTACAAGGAAGTCTGCCAAGTGCTAGAGATAAAGACTAAATCCAAGGACACTGTACTGTATAGAAAAGTATGGTATTAGGCTCTCTGAGAGAGAATGCAAATACCCCATAAGATTTCACAGAAGACATGACACCCGATTTCAGCTTGGAAAGTAGACAAGAAAGGAGTTCATTCAATGCATAGAGATTACCTTTTTCAAAGGCATGGAGGCAGGAGATAAAATGTTAAGTTCAGGGAATGGCTAATATTCCAGCTTGGCTAGAACATAGAATTAATGGAGGAGAGTAAGTAGTATGAAATAAGCATGAAAAGGTAGATAGAAACCAGATGGTGGAAAGATTTAAATGCTAGAGTTCATACTTGGTTCTTTATGCAATAGGTAGTCACTGAAAGGTTTTGAATAGGAGAGGAAGATGATAAAACCTGCTAAGTGATGCTTCCCACATAGAGAACCTTGGAAACAACAGAATTGAACTAAGTGCCCATATCTGGGTAAGAGGGTTCTCATACAAACCCTCAAGGTCAGAACATATTTATTAGATATAGGACACCCTTCATTGCACCCCAAAGAAAGTCCAAAAAATGTATCAAGAACTCGCGTAGTTCCTAAACAAACAATATGATTATTTTCTCTTTGATTCATCCCACCTTCTTCTACAGCCTTGTACAGTTCCCTAGATTTTATAGTGACAGCCTAGATTTTGTTTTAATTTCCCCTTGAAGAAAAACACATTTGGGATTGTTTTCTCCAAACATTCCAGTGAATACCATTTTCATTCCAATGACCCATATAAGCACCTGTTGTTCTTACAAGTTTAAACTCCCTCAGGAAATGAAAATAAAGGAAATAAAGTTGGGGTTGCTAAAGAGGCAACTACTTTCACTTTAGGGCTGTATTGTTTGAACAATCCATATAGTAATGGCAGAAGGAAAAAAAACACAAATTTTTTTCATGTCTACTACTATGGTAGGGAGTTTTGCAGCTCTTTTAACACCAGGGACTAAGTATATGGTTCTCTCAGGCAAATGGTACCACTTTGATGCTGCTACAGTTCAAGCTAGATGGTGAGGTCCTAGAACTCTTGAACTTGGGGTTGCTAGAGAGACTGGCATTTGGAAACAGGGTTCTGTAGGTCTTTTGGGCCATGTGGGTGAGAGCTCTCCCCTGGAGCAGGCTATTAGTAGTTACTGGAGTGGGGGGTGTTGGGAGCTGGGCTGCGAAGACACTCTTGAGGCTCACATTTCTTAATAGCTAATTCTCTGTGGCTCCAAGAGAGGCAAATTAGGATAAGTCCAAGTTTGTAGTGAAGAGTCCCTTTTGTAGGCTCAGCATGAATAATGTGGGTCCAAACCAAAATGATCTGTCAGCTAGCTCACCTCCAATCGTTATCAGTTACTGGAACTAAGCCATTCATTCTTTTTCTGGTTTTGTATTTATTATTTACTACTCCCCAGTTACATGTAAAAACACTTTAACATTTGTTTTTAAAACTTTGGGTTACAAATTCCCTTCCTTTTTTCCTCTCCACCCTCCTTCATTGAGAAGGCAAGTCCATATAGATTATATATGTGTAGTCATGCAAAACATTTCCATAATAGTTGGGGCAGCTAGGTGGTGTAGTGGGTAGAGCACCAGAGCAGGAGTCAAGAGGACCTGAGTTCAAATTTTGCCTCAGACACTTGACACTCACTACCTGTGTGACCTTGGGCAAGTCTCTTAACCTCAACTACCTCATGCTGGGTCATCTCCAGCTATCCTGATGAACATCTGGTCACTGGATTCAGATGGCTCAGGAGGAGAAGTCAGGCTGGTAACTTGCACAGCCCTCCCTCACTCAAAATCAAAGTGCAAGTCATGTCATTGTTTCTCTGATGTCATGGTCTTCTGCAACAAAGGATGAACACATCCGTAATAGTCATGTTGTGAAAGAAAATGTAAATTTAAAAAAACCCTCAAAAATAAAGTGAAAAAAGCAGTTGCTTCAATCACTCTTCAGATGCCATCAGTTCTTTCCCTGGGTATGATTAGTGTTTTTCATTCTGAGTCCTTCAAAGTTTCTGTGTGTCATTGTATTTCTGAGAATAACTAAGTTACTCATAGTTGATCATCCTACAATATTGCTATTACTTTGTACACAGTGCATTTCACTTTGCATCAACCCATGTAAATCTAGATTTTTCAGAGAGCATCCTGCCCATCATTACAATAGTATTCCATCACAGGTGTATACCACAACTTAGTAGGCCATGTAACAGCAAGGACTCTGACATACACAGAGGACCTGCTGTACAGGTTCTTAGACCTACTTTTCTGAAAGGAAAGCAACTCTTGAGGGGTCAACAATCTACTTTAATCAAGCACAAATATCATTCACTTAGTTCAGGGGAAAAAGTCAGCACTCTGAACTTCAGAGAAAACACAGAGAAATAAAAATCAACAGACAGAGCTTCCAACTGTGTGACCATAAGCAATATACAGATAGTTACCAGAGAGAAGCACCAACATGTGAGTTTTCAAAGCCTGGGGGCCCCTTTGCAGCTTCCCAGAGTCTTCTCTGGCCAAACAAACACTTCCAATGAGTAAGCCCCAAAGTAAAATCTCACCTCACAGTATACACTTTTCAGGGTCAGAGGGTATCACAACCCTTGAAAACTAGTACTTCATTAGAAAAATTAACAAAAGGTGTGGGCCTCTCAATCAAGCTTCCCTTAATGGGAATGCCAAATCCCAGAACCAGAAAGCAAAATCCATTATAGCAATCAAGAAGTCAATACAGGTTATCACTGCAAGGGGCAAAGCTATTCCCAAGCCTCCCCACCCCCTGCTGGGACCATCTCACAAAAAAACAAACACTCAGGAGTCTAAGCTGTGCCTGCCCTATGCCCTTCCCAGCTCTGACTAGACTGACTAACTTCTTCCCAGCTCTGCTCCACCCTTCCTGTTCTAGCATTCAGCAAGTTTCTCCCATCACATGTGACTTATTAGGCTTCCATGCAATCCAAGCAGGTCACATGTACCTATTAATGAATGAGAAAAATTTTCCCATTTACATTACCATTACACCAGAGATTAGCACAATGCCTGGCACATCACAGGCAATTAATACATGTTTATTAATTATTGACAAAGGCAGGGCAGAAGTTCTTGGTTCCCAGGTAGATGATAAGATAAGATGTAAAAATTATTAAAGATATTCTAAAATCTAGTTCAGGAGAGTAACTTCAGAACAACTACTAGCAGATACTCAAAGGAAAAAACCAAACTAAACCATGGACATTTGACTAATGACCACCAAGAAGAAATGAAATAACATAGAGGTAAAGTAGTAAACCATACCCAAGTCATAGATTCCCTGAAACTGGCATAGATTAAATAGAAATCTGAAACTGCAAGAAATAATAGAATAAATTTTAAAAAGAACCAGTCTCCTTGCTCTTGCATGAACAAAACATTTCATCTAAGTTTTGGCTTGAGGCATTTTTTCCGGCTGTCCTCCATTCCTAGATGCTCTTCCCCTTCATCTTTGCCTCCCAGATTCCCTGGTTTCCTTCAGGTTCCTACTGAAATCTCACATTTTACAGGAAGCCTTTTCCAATTTCACTGATTTCTAGTGCTTTCCCTCTGCTAGTGATTTCCTATTTACCTTGTATATAGCCTTGTTTGTATATATTTGTTTACCTGTCTCCCCCATTAGATTGTGAAGGCAGGAACTGTCTTGCCTTTCTTTTTTTATCCCTGGCACATACTAACTGCTTAGTAAGTGCCCACTGACTGACTAGAAAAAAATGTAGGGGGTGGAGCCAAGATGGCAGAGTAGAAAGACACATATTTGCAGGCTCTCCCCATACAGCCCATAAAATACCTGTAGAGAGTGACTCTCAACAAATTTTGGAGCAGCAGAAATGGAGAACAACAGAGTGGAGGAGATTTGCAGCCCAGGGTGACCTGAAAGGCCCACAGGAAACGTCTGTTGCACCAGGCGGGGAGCAGATCCCAGCTCAGCCTTGGCCCCGTGGCACGGCATGGCTCTGGGAGGAGGACACCTTGGGGACAGAATTCCCCAACCCCAGCAGCAGCGGTTTGCAGATCCCTCAACCCACAGGCTCCAAAGGTCAGTGACAGGGTTTTTTCAGCTGGCCAGGAAGGGAGAAGGACCTTCCCATAGTTCCAGCCTTAGGCAGTGGCTGCAGACGCCACATTGGCAGGTGCAGCAGTTCCCACAGCAGCCCCTACTGCAGCCTACATCTGTTGTTGGATTGTAAAAACCCTGGGGGCTCTGAGCAGCTGAATCTTACCTCAGCCCTGTGTAGAGGCCCTGAGGGAGCTGATCTTTATTTTACACTGAATGGTGGCAGAACTGGAGGCCAGGTGGCTGTGGAGAGGAAACTGCTAAGATTCTGGGCACAAAAATCTCTCCTGCTCCAAGACCAGTGTACACACTTGATTGTGGCACCTTGGAGGAACTGAGATCTTACAGATCCCCAGAGTATACCCTATGCTTGACAAAGGACCCAAATGTCAAGTAACTGGTTGGGAAAATGCCCAAAAAAGGGAAAAAAATAAGACTATAGAAGGTTACTTTCTTGGTGAACAGATATCTTCTCCCATCCTTTCAGATGAGGAAGAACAATGCTTACCATCAGGGAAAGACATAAAAGTCAAGGCTTCTGTATCCCAAACATCCAAAATAAATATGCAATGGTCTCAGGCCATTGAAGAGCTCAAAAAGGATTTTGAAAATCAAGTAAGAGAGGTGGAGGGAAAATTGGGAAAAGAAATGAGAGCGATGCAAGAAAAGCATGAAAAGCAGGTCAACACCTTGCTAAAGGAGACCCAAAAAATGCTGAAGAAAATAACAGCTTGAAAAATAGGCTAACTCAATTAGTAAAAGAGGTTCAAAAAGCCAATGAGGAGAAGAATGCCTTAAAAAGCAGAATTAGCCAAATGGAAAAGGAGGTTCAAAAGCTCACTGAAGAAAATAGTTCTTTCAAAATTAGAATGGAACAGATGGAGGCTAATGACTTTATGAGAAACCAAGAAATCACAAAACAAAACCAAAAGAATGAAAAAATGGAAGATAATGTGAAATATCTCATTGGAAAAACAACTAACCTGGAAAATAGATCCACGAGAGACAATTTAAAAATTATGGGACTACCTGAAAGTCATGATCAAAAAAAGAGCCTAGGCATCATCTTTCATGAAATTATCAAGGAAAACTGCCCTGATATTCTAGAGCCAGAGGGCAAAATAAGTGTTCAAGGAATCCACCAATCACCACCTGAAAGAGATCCAAAAAGAGAAACTCCTAGGAACATTGTGGCCAAATTCCAGAGTTCCCTGGTCAAGGAGAAAATATTGCAAGCACCTAGAAAGAAATAATTCAAGTATTGTGGAAATACAATCAGGATAACACAAGATCTAGCAGCTTCTATGTTAAGAGACTGAAGGGAATGGAATAGGATATTCCAGAAGTCAAGGGAACTAGAACTAAAACCAAGAATCACCTACCCAGCAAAACTGAGTATAATACTTCAGGGGAAAAAATGGTCATTCAATGAAATAGAGGACTTTCAAGCATTCTTGATGAAAAGACCAGAGCTGAAAAGAAAATTTGACTGTCAAACACAAGAATGAAGAGAAACAGGAAAAGGTAAACAGCAAAGAGAAATCATAAGGGACTTACTGACGTTGAACTGTTTACATTCCTACATGGAAAGACAATATTTGTAACTCTTGAGACTTTTTTCAGTATCTGGGTAGTTGGTGGGATTACACACTCGCACATACACACACACACACACACACACACACACACACACACAGACAGAGAGACAGAGAGCACAGAGTGAATTGAATAGGATGGGATCATATCTCAAAAAAATGAAATTAAGGGTTGAGAGAGAAATATATTGGGAGGAGAAAGGGAGAAATGGAATGGGGCAAATTTTCTCTCATAAAAGAGGCAAGTAAAAGACTTTTAAGTGGAGGAAAAAAGGGGGGAGGTGAGAGAAAAAACATGAAGCTTACTCTCATCACATTTGACTAAAGGAAGGAATAAAATGAACACTCATTTTGGTGTGAAAACCTATCTTACAATACAAGAAAGTGGGGGAGAAGGGGATAAGCAGGGTGGGGGGGATGATGGAAGGGAGGGCATGGGAAGGAGGGAGCAATTTGAAGTCAGCAGTCTTGGGGAGGGACAGGATCAAAAGAGAGAATAGAAGCAATGGGGGGCAGGATAGGATGGAGGGAAATATAGTTAGTCTTACACAACACATTATTATGGAAGCCATTTGCAAAACTACACAGATATGGCCTATATTGAATTGCTTGCCTTCCCAAAGAGGATGGGTGGGGAGGGAGGGAGGAAGAGAAGTTGGAACTCAAAGTTTTAGGAACAAGTGTTGAGTATTGTTCTTGCATACAACTAGAAAATAAGAAATACGGGTAATGGGGTATAGAAAGTTATCTTGCCCTACAGGACAAAAGAGAAGATAGGGATAAGGGAAGGGAGGGATGTTAGAAGGGAGGGCAGATTAGTGATAGGGGTAATTAGGATGCTTGGCATTTTGGGGTGGGGGGAGGGGAGAAATGGGGAGAAAATTTGGAACCCAAAATTTTGTGGAAATGAATGTTGAAAACTGAAATAAATAAATTTAAATACAAAAAAAAAAAAGTAAAGTAACTGATATGAAAAACAAATGACCAAAACATGGCAAGTGGGAAAAATTTAAGAATCATTGGTTTCCCTGAAAAGTCTGGACACTGTTTCAAGAAATCCTAAATAAAAACTGCCAAGATCTGTTGGAACCAGAGGTCAGAGGGATGACAGAATCTACTGATCACTTTCAGAAAGGAATTCCAAAAGGAAAAGTCCCTGGAATCTTGTAGCCAAATGCAGAGCTTCTGTGTCAAAGAAAAATAAAATTCTATAGGCATTCAGTCAAGTACCAAGGAACCACAGTAAGAATCAATTAAAACCTGGCAGTTCTACACTATATACAACATATCAGAGATTTACAACGGAGAATAACAATTATACAATGCCAAGTATAATCTTACAGGGTGGAGGGGAAGGATCTTCAATGGATTAGAGGATTTTCAGGCTTTTCTGATGAAGAGTCTAGAATTGAATAGGAAGGGAAGGGAATAAGCATTTAAAAAAAATTATAGAACACTTACTATGTGTTAGGCTCTGTGCACTTTTTAACAAGTATTTATCTCATTTGATCTTCACAACAACCCTGAAAAGTAGGTGCTATTAACTTTGGTTTTTTGTTGTGTCATTTTCAATTGTGACCTACTCTTTGTGACTGTTTGGAGTTTTCTTGTCAGAGATGCTGGAGTGGTTTGCCATTTCCTTTAGTTCCTTTTATAGTTGAAGAAACTGAGGCAAAGAGCATTAAGTGACTTGTAATGCCAATGCAATATTCACAGCAGCTGCTATGAATATACATATGTATTTCCAGGGTTGAACTGCAAAATATAATAAGCTCTCTTCATTCAAGACCAAACCAAAACATTTATTCCAAACATCACTATTGAAATGCCAGAAGGCAAAACTGAATAAAGTCACAAAAATATTGGTACACATAACCAATTCAGAGAGCACCAACATCTTCAGCATTCTTTGCATCCAGTCTCCCTGCAAACCAGCCTCCCTGTGAGCAAGTTCCCTTAGGGAAGTTACTTTCTCTGAAGCTGCCCATTCCTCTCCCTTCAAGCAATATAATATATATGGTTTTCAAGCAAAGAGTTGGCACCTGATTTGCTTAGTGCCAAAAAGCTTGAAAACTACCTGCCTCAGCACTTAATTGAAAAAGTATGAAAAATACCCATGGTCTAGAGCCTACTTGGCTCTGCATCAGGGCTCTTATGTGACTTTAGCAAAGGATGTGTTACAGCTGTGAACTGAGTTGAAGTTCAAAGCATCAAGACATTTGTGACTGAAATACCTGTGTACCTTTAGACCTGGGAACATAACTCTTGTTCCAAGGGAAAAGGGGACGCATGGTCACATAGGCCTGTTAATGGATGAGGGAGGATCTTATATCCATTAAACTTACATTCGGCCACAAAATCTTAAATGTTCATTGCATAGGCCAAAGGGGCTTTAGGGGCAACTTGTATATCCGGATAAACTCTTAAGAAATAGGTAAAAAATATATCAGATGCACATAATTTCCATAACAATATCAAAGGAATAACAAAAAATAAGCACATCCTGAGGTCTATTCAATAAGTATCAATTGGAGAATGATAAACCAATAAACAATATATGATCTTAGGGTGGCAGAAGGAGGAACTCGCCTAGGGGAACTTGTGGAAGGCTAGTTTTGCAGGGAGTCTGGATAAAAAGAATGCTTAAGATGTTGGTGCTCCCTGAATTGGTGATGTGATGTGTACCAATATTTTTGTGACTTTATTAAGTTAAGACTTCTTGTATCTCAATAGGGATATTCCCAGTAAACATTTTGGTTTGCTTTTGAATGAGGAGAGCTTATTATATTTTATGGTTCAACCCTGGAAATACATTCATAACAACTGCTTTGAATATTTCATTGGCATTACATTTGTCCAGGGTCAAACAGCTAGTACATGTTTGAGGCTGGATTTGAACTCAGGAAGATGAGTTTTCCTAGAATGAATCTTCTTGACTCCAGGTTCAGCATTCTACCCACTGTGCCATCTAGCTATCCAACTGTGGGGGACTTTGAAATATAAACATAAGAGGAGGACACTGGAAAGGTAAATTTTTTGAGCAATAAAAAGGGGCTTTATAATGTTTTAGTGCTAATATTCTAATAGAGAAGAAGAAACAATGTTAATGTTTTCACCAGGTATTGAAGAAGTTAAATAAGAAAAACAGAGGTTCTGGGGGTGAAGTTGATTTTGTTCTAAGAGTTTTAAGAGGGGTAAAGGTAGTGTAGAAGCAATATACTTGCATAGAAAGGAGAAAGAATAGGGTAGAATTTGCTTTCACAATTGGGATATGTGAGAAAGAGTATACAAACATGGAGGTAGGGGTGGGAGCAGGCATAAGATGAATCTTTGATTTAGACAAAGGAGGTTGAAGACACATAGAAAGAATCTGGTGTAGAAATAAATCAAACTGACTAGGGAGGAAAATGGCAATAAGATAATGTCTAGGAGCAAAAATTGTTGTCCTGCAAGCAAAATAAACTTCCTGATTCTTAAAAAGAGATTAAAAGGGGGAAAGAGGAGAGGGAAAAGGAAACCCAAAACCAATTAGAATCTAAAGGGAGTACATATCAAAAAATGGCTGAACACATTGTGGTATATGAATATTATTATTACACTAAAAGAGATGATGAGAGGTAATTTCAGAGAGTCCTGGACAATATGAACTGATGCACAGTGAAGTGAATGGAACTAGAAGAAAAAATTATACCAGGACAACACTGTAAGGAAGAAGAACTTTGAAAGACTTGTGAATTCTGTAAGGACTAGCCACATCTTAAGAGGAAGCATGTTTTCTACTTTCTGAGAAAGACATGCATTTTGTGACATGGACTTATTTTCCCTGGTTTGTTTGTTTTTTCCCCCTCTGTTTCATATTGGAAGGAAAGATTAGCAATAGTGATGGGAGAAAAAGACTGTCATTGAAACATTTTTTAAAACATGGAAGAAAACAAGAAAATTCAGCAGTTTTGAAAATAACCAAATTAATTTCAGATATATGAAAATATATATTAATATTATCATGTAAATTATACTTTATATACTTTATATATTATTATATTATATTAATACATATTCATTATATTAATATAAATATATAAATGAATATGTATTTAAAAGGCAACTTCATGGAGATTCATGGTTTCATACAAAATACTCTTTTTGGTGTTGTGCTACATATATATATATATATATATGAAAATGCTCTTTTTAAGTTCAAGATAAAAAATAGAATAAATCATATTCTAAATTAAAAAAATTAAAGAATTCACTTTTGCATTGAGCCTATGATGCTATTGAATTTCTAAGATTTCCAGTGAGGAAGACTCTCCTTATTTCTCCTCCTGAACTCTACCTAGAACTCTGCTGATACTGTTGGCCCTATCTCTTGCAGAATTTGTTGTAGCTTTTGAAATAATCATTGGCGTGGCCCCAAGTTTTGTGTTAAGACATTTTGTTCTATTATTCCCATAAGCCATTAAACTGTCAATGAAATCCCAATGTCCAGTGAAAAATAAAAATATCTGTCATATCAAGATTTCGAATTTGCAAAGTGCTTTATATACATTTGATCCTCATTCTGGGAGGTAGGCACTAATATCTTCATTTTACAGACAATAGAACTACTGAGACAAATGCCCTTGGTCACACAGCTACCCAAGAAAGGTTTTGAGCCAGCTTTCTTTCCACTATACTTTGTTGCTTTCAAGTCAGTGAGCAAGACAATACAAAATATGCACAAGTCACAAAAGATTAATACCCAAACACTTGTAGATGACCTAGACTATTCATGGTTTATTTTTGTAAATTATAAATGCTTTCTTTTTAAAGAATTTATTTTTAGTAAGTCACATAGCTAGTCAGTATCTGAGGATGGATTTCAACTTGGGGATTCCTGATTCTAGGTCTAGCACTCTACCCTCTGTGCTATCTAGCTGCCCTAA
This sequence comes from Notamacropus eugenii, assembly GCF_028372415.1. Classification (NCBI taxonomy): domain Eukaryota; kingdom Metazoa; phylum Chordata; class Mammalia; order Diprotodontia; family Macropodidae; genus Notamacropus; species Notamacropus eugenii. The sequence goes on from NC_092876.1 coordinate 360,350,072, forward strand.
AATTACACATGCTTTCTTAGAGATGGTGCCTTAGAGAAGGTTCCTTCTTAGGAAGATGCCTGAGCATGGCAAACATTTGTCCACTTTACCCAAAAAGTGAAATTGACTCTAGCCTAAAGAAAAGAAAATTGGCATAGGAATCATTCCTGAGTCAATTGCTTGTAGATGATTAAATTATTTACTAAATATGGAGAGGATCAACTAAATTAGAAGAAATGATAAAGATGAGTAGACAGGGCATGCTGCTACAATAGTTCCAATATAACTAATTCAAAAAAGCTGTTAACCCTTTATCCCAATACCTCATCATGTATGGTGTGTGGATTTTCAAATACCAGTGGAGTACAAGTTCTAGCAGCTGGAAAGGCTTCTAATATGGACCCAGTGATATATCTCTGACATCTAAGAACCAACCTAGCTAAATCTGGATAAATCTATCAGCAGTTTAGTTCAGAATGGTGAATTTTTCAGCAAATTCTTGATGACTGGCTGCTGAGTCATAGAGGAAATTTTAACCTGTATTAGTGCTAGAGCGTTGTTCTAAACTAATATTAATAATAATTACATTAATAATAATGATTAATTATTAATAAATTTGTTGAATGGAATAAAGTCACCAGGTGAGAGAGATCATCCACTAAGGGGCAAAGAGAGAAGAGATGAGTTGTAGTAGTTGATTTTTCTCTGCTTAGGAGTTGCTATTTATCAACCTGATTACAAAAGATAGGTTTGTTGTCTTTCTGGGGCAGGTGTCTAAGACATAAATAGAGAACCTCTCAATAATTATCAAAATCAATGACAACTACCCACTTTGGTTATTCTTGTGAATATAAATTACACTACCAGGAGGAAAGTATTACCAATGATTGGTCTTGGGTAAGAAACCAAAGACTAGGGGGGCACAGGTTGTATTTTTCTCACTGTTTTCTACTGAAGTTAAGGAATTCAGAAGAGAAAAATTAATTCAGGAAATGAAAAACTGGCTCCGAAGATGGTGGCCTACCATGGGATTTTGATTTCTGGATCATGGCTTATAGAAGATTGGCAGATTCTTGGCCAGAGATGGAATACACCTAATAAAAGCTGGCAAGAATGTATTTGCTAGGTATCTTACAAATCTCATCAAATGGCTTTAAGCTAAAAAAAAAATATGGAATAAGAAAAAAAAGGTTGTGTATGTCCAAAGTTAAATTCTATAGGGAGGAGGAACTTCAAAGAAGAAAGAAGAATAACCACTGAGGTACCTAGTAGTATGCTCGATACAAAACCCAAGAAAAGAGTCAGCAGTAAAATATATGGCCTTAAGAGTCTATAAGCCAACACCCAAAGTTTAGAAAACAAAGAAGACCATTCAGAGTTCACAATTCAAGGAGGCACATTTGATCTCATAGGTTCCCCTGAGAGTTGGTGGAATAAAACATGGATCTGAATGTGTACAATTTATTCAAAAGAAATAGGTAAAAAGTGAGGAGGTGGATAGCATATTAAGGAGGTATATTCATTTGAGGAAATCCAGAACCAGGAGGAGGAAGCATGATAGAGAGTATTTGAGTGAAGGCAGAGAGACAGAGAGAGAAAGAGAGTGTTGTAGCAGCTGCGTGGATAATTGAAGTTTCCCAACAGCACTATGTCTGTCTGTCTGTTTGTCTGTCTGTCTCTCTCTCCTTGGTCCATGGACTCCTGATTAAGAACTCTGAGCCTGAATATTGGGCTGAATGGATGAAATTCAATGAGGCTGAATATAAGCTTTTTACACTTGGTGCCAAATAACACTACAAATTTAGTAATACAGAGCAGACATGGACAGGTTGCTTTGCCCCAGAAATCTCTTCATCCTGGGAACTCACTCTAGCCCTGGAATTCGTACATTAAAAGTATCCTCTGCCCTTGCAGCTTCTCCCTCTGACTGAATGGACATTTCCAGAATCTCCATTTAAGGAGAGCACCCAGACCAGCCACTCCAGGTGCATTCTGGACTTTCTTTACCATGCTTCTATGCCGGGTACTTTTGCCTCCTTTTCTCCCCTCCCTTTCATCCTCCTTTTATGTGTTATCTTCCTCCTTTTGGAAAGTAAGGGCAGCTAGGTGGTGCAGTGGTTAGAGTGCCAGGCCTGGAGTCAGGAAGACTTGTCTTCTTGAGTTCAAATCTGACCTCAGATATTTACTAGCTGTGTGACCCTGGGCAAGTCACTTACCCCTGGTAACCTCAGTTTTCTCATTTGTAAAAGGAGCTGGAAAAAAATGGCTGACCACTCCAGTATCTTTGCCAAGAAAACCCCAAATGGGAAATGAGTCAAACGTGATTGAAACGACCCAACAATAACAAATTAGAATGCAAGTTCCTCCTTGAGGCAAGCACTGTCTTTCTTTCTGCTTGTATATATATTCCCATTGCTTAGCCTAGTGCTTGGCACAAAGCAAATGCTTAAGAAATGCCTGTTGACTAACTTGACTGTTCTAAAAAGGATCTGGGTTTTTTTTTTTTTTAGTGTATTGTAAACTCAATATGAGCCAGCAGTGTGATGTGGCAGCCAAAAAAACAAAACAAAACAAAACAAACCAAAAAACCTAGTATAATTTTGGGCTGCATCGGAAAGGGCAAAAGCTTCCAGGAATAGGTAAGTGATAATTACACAGTACTCTGCCCTCCTTGGACTTTATTTGAATCATTGTATTCACTTTTGGACAGCACAATTTAAGAAGAATGTAGATAAGCTGGAAAGTGTCCAGATGAAGGCAACCAGGACAGTGACAGATCTTGGGTCTTATGAGATTCAATTGAAGGAACTGGACATGTAAACGTGGAGGAAAGATTTGGGGAGACAAAATAGCTGTGTTTAAGTATTCTGATATTTAGGAGGAAGCTGATTTGTTCTGTTTGTCCCAGAGGATGGAACCAGGATTAAGAGGTGGAAATTACACAGAGGCCAAATTAGGTTTTTAATGTCAAGAAAACTTTCCTAACAATTGACTTTTCCAAAAGTGGAACGACCTGTCCAGAGAGGTGATTGGTTTTGCTGCCTTGAAGATCTTCAAACAAAGGCTGGACAAATACTTTTGGGAGTATTAAGTTGGGGGTCACTTCACTTATGTGTTGCACTAGAAGGCTGTTCAAGTCCTTTCCAATTCTAAAATTCTGTCACTCTTTACATTCAGTATAGCATGGGACTGTTGTGTAGCTCAAAGGGAGGCAGAAGAGACATCTCTAGTTTCTATTCCCCCACCTCTCTTCTCCAAGGGAGACTTTAGTTCCTGCCAGGAGAAGAAACAGGAGGTTGGGACTAGAAGTTTGGCCACTCTGCTCTCCTCAGAGAGAGAGAGAGAGAGAGGGTGCTGGGTTAGAATTACATCTGTCTTCTCCCTTAAATACTCCATCTAAAGTTTATCTTTTTTGGGTTCAAACTAAATTTCTGATCACTAGTGATTAATGGGGAAAGGAGGACCCAGGCTTTATAGGCAAGGCTTGACTCCTTTCCTACTAAATACCAATTCCACAATGAACACACATAGGAAGTAGCAAAGAAACCAATTTATCCAATTTGATAGCAGAAATCAGAGAAAGTATACATGGTAGATAATACATTAGAAAATACAGAGTGAAGGAGCCCTCCCATTGAGAGTGAGTTAACTTAGCTCACCCAATAGATATGAGTCCCATATCTCAACCAAGAGAAAATTCCCCAAAGTCCCTACTATAGCATGCTGGGGATAGGGACATAATGGAAGCTGCTAGCTCCTCTCATGTTGGCTTCTTCCCAGAGCCTTATTTTCCCTTCAGAAATCTGAAGAAAGGGAGCCAAGATGGCAGAGTAGAAGGACACACCTCTAGAAGCTCTCCTCCCACAGCCCATAAAATACCTGTAAAAAATGATTCTAAACAAATTCTAGAGCAGTAGAAGCCACAAAACAACAGCATGAAAGAGATTTCCAACCCAAGGCAGCCTGGAAGGCCAATAGGAAAGGTTTATCACACTGGGTGCAGAGCAGAGCCCAGCTTTAGCCATGCCATGGCAGGGACAGGACTGGAATGGGCTTCAGGGTGCCATGAACAGCAGCTGCAGGTCCCAGATTCCTCAACTCACAAAGGCCAAAGACAGCTTCAAGGGTCAGTGAGAAAGCTCTTTCACTTGGGTGAGAAGGGAATATAGCAATCTAGTCCTGGCCCCAGGCAGTAGCAGCTTCCATTGTTGAAGCCCTGGCCTAAAGACTCTGGGGAAATTGAGCAGCTGATCTGGATCTCAGCCCTGAGTGGCAACCCTAGGGTGAGGAGGAGCTCTGGACTGTGGAGCTGGTGGAGGCTTTGGAGAGGGAATTCTACTCTCAGAAAAGAATGCTTGTAGTTGCTCCCAGACCAGAGTGCAGGTTAGGAGAGGAGTAAACTCTCCCTTGATTGTGCCACCATGGAGGAAATGAGAACTTGCAAGTACCCAGAGTATACCCTCCTCTTGACAAAGAACTCAAAAGTCAAGTAACTGGCTGGGAAAATGCCTGAAAAAGGGAAAAAGAATAAGACAATAGAAGGGTTCTTTCTTGGTGAGCAAGTATTTTCTTCCATCCTTTCCTATGAAAAGATCAATGCATACCAACTAATGAAGATATCAAAGTCAAGACTTCCACATCCAAAACCTCCAAAATAAATATGCAATGATCCCAAGCCATGGAAGAGGTCAAAAAGGATTTTGAAAATCAAGTAAGGCCCACACAAATCTTTTGCATTTCTATATATTATTAACAAAGCCCAACAACAAGACAGAGGAAGAGAAATCTCATTTAAAGCTATGGTATACACTATAAAATATTTGGGAATCTACCTGCCAAAACAAACCCAAAGACCATATGAACAAAATTACAAAACACTTTTCACACAAATAAAGTCAGATCTAAGTATGTGGAAAAACATCAATTGCTCATGGGTAGGCTGAGCCAATATAATAAAAATGACAATTATACCTAAATTAATTTACTTATTCAGTGCCATACCAATCAAACTATCAGATAATTTTTTCCTAGAACTAGAAAAAATAATATCAAAATTTATCTTGAAGAACAAAAGGTCCTGAATATCAATAGGACTAATGAAAGAAATACTAGGGAAGGTGACCTAGCTCTACCAGATCTCAAATTGTATTTTCTAATACAATTATAAAAATTATCTTTTAAATAATTATTATATTATATTGTATTATAATACAATTATCAAAACCACTTGGTACTGGCTAAGAAACAAAGGGGTAGACCAGTAGAATAGGTTAGGTACTCAAGACCCAGTAGTCAATGAATATGGCAATCTACTGTTTGATAAACCCAAGGACCCCAGTTCCTGGGATAAGAACTCATTGTTGGACAAAAATTACTGGGAAAACTGGAAAACAGTGTGGTGGAAACTAGGTATAGACCAATACCTGACACTGTACACAAGGAAAAAGTCCAAATGGGTACATGATCTAGGTATAAAGATTGACACTATAAACAAATTAGTGGAGCAAGGAATAATGTATTTATCAGATTTATGGAGAAGGGAAGAAGTTTTACTAAACCAGAGATAGAAAACATTATGAAGTGCAAAACGGATAATTCTGATTACATTAAATTGAAAAGGTTTTGCACCACCAAACCCAATGCAACCAAGATTAGGAGCGGAGCAGAAAACTGAGAAAGAATTTTTGCAACTAGTGTCTGTGATAAAGACCTTATTTCTAAAATATATAGAGGACTGAGTCAAATATACAAGAATACAAGTCATTCCCCTTTTGATAAATGGTCAAAAGATATGAACAGGCAGTTTTCAGAGGAAGAGATTAAAGTTATCTAGTCATATGAAAAAATGCTCTAAATCACTATTGATTAGAGAGGTGCAAATCAAAACAACTTTGAGATACCATATCACACCTATCAGACTGACTAACATGACAAAACAGGAAGATGATATGTGTTGGAGAAGATATGAGAGAGTTGGAACACTATTTCATTGTTGGTGGAGCTGTGAGTTGATCCAGCCATTCTGGAGAGCAATTTGGAACTATGCCCAAAGGGCTACAAAAATGTGCATACCCTTTGACCCAGCAATACCACTTCTAGGACTGTGTCCCCAAGAGATCATAAAAGTGAGAAAGGGTCCCATGTGTACAAAAATATTTATAGCAGCTGTCTTTGTGGTGGCCAAAACCGGAAATCAAGGGAATGCCCATCAATTGTGGAATGGCTGAATAAATTGTGGCAAATAAATGTAATGAAATACTATTGTGCTATGAGAAATGAAGAACAGAAAGACTTCAGAGAGGCCTGGAAAGATTTATATGAACTGATGCTTAATAAAAGGAGCAGAACCAGGAGAAATTTATACACAGCAATAACCATAGTGTGCAAGGAATTTTTCTGGTAGGATTAATACTTTGTTGCAATGCAAGGACTTAAAAAATTCCCAGTGGTCTCTTAAGGCAAAATGCCTTCCACATCCAGAGAAAGAACTATGGAATTCAATCACAGAATGAAGCAGATCATTTTCTTTTGTATTATGTTTTTGTTTTATGATTTCTCCCATTCATTTTAATTTTTCTGTGCAACATGACTAAGGTGAAAATGAGTTTAATAGGAATGTATGTATAGAACCTATGTAAAATTGAATACTGTCTCAGGGAGGGAGTGAGGAGGTAGGGAGAAGTAGGGGAAAAAAATCTAAGCTATGTGGAAATGATTGTAGAACACTGAAAACAAATAAAATAAAAAAATATTTTTAAAAATCAAGTAAGAGATGTGGAGGAAAAATTGGGAAGAGAAATGAGAGTGATGCAAGAAAATCATGAAAAGTGAGTCAACAGCTTGCTAAAGGAGACCCAAAAAATGCTGAAGAAAATAACACATTTAAAAATAGGCTAATTCAACTGGAAAGATCCAAAAAGCCAATGAGGAGAAGAATGCCTTAAAAAGCAGGATTAGCCAAATGGAAAAGGAGGCTCAAAAGCTCACTGAAGAAAATAGTTCTTTAAAAATTAGAATGGAGGAGATGGAAGCTAATGACTTTATGAGAAACTAAGAAATTACAGAACAAAACCAAAAGAATAAAAAAATAGAAGACAATGTGAAATATCTCATTGGAAAAACAACTGACCTGGAAAATAGATCCAGGAGAGACAATTTAAAAATTATGGGACTACCTGATCAAAAAAAGAGCCTACACATCATCTTTCATGACATTATCAAGGAAAACTGCTCTGATATTCTGGAACCAGAGGGTAAAATAAATATTGCAAGAATCCACCAATCACCACCTGAAACAGATCCAAAAAGAGAAACTCCTAGGAACATTGTGGCCAAATTCCAGAGTTCCCAGGTCAAGGAGAAAATATTGCAAGCACCTAGAAAGAAACAATTCAAGTACTGTGGAAATACAATCAGGATAACACAAGATCTAACAGCTTCTACATTAAGGGATCGAAGGGCGTGGAATAGGATATTCCAGAAGTCAAAGGAACTAGGATTAAAACCAAGAATCACCTACCCAGCAAAACTGAGTATAATACTTCAAAGGAAAAAATAGTCATTCAATGAAGTAGAGGATTTTCAAGCATTCTTGATGAAAAGACCATAGCTGAATAGAAAATTTGACTTTCAAACTCAAGAATCAAGAGAAGCATGAAAAGGTGAAGAGGAAAGAAAAATCATAAGGGACTTACTAAAGTTGAACTGTTTATATTCCTATGTGGACAGATAATATTTATAACTCTTGAAACTTTTCTCAGTATTTGGGTAGCTGAAGGGATTATATACACACATATATAGACAGAGGGTGCAGAGTGAGTTGAATAGGAAGAGATGATATAAAAAAAATTAAGGGGAGATAGAGGAATATATTTGAAGGAGAAAGGGAGAAATGGAATGGGGTAAATTATCTCATAAGAAAAGGCAAGAAAAGCTTTTTCAGTGGAGGGGAAAAGGAGGAGGTGAGAGGTAAAAAGTGAAGTTTACTCCTATCACATTTGACTTAAGGAGGGAATAACATGCACACTCAATTTGGCAGCATGAAAATCTATCTTACACTACAGGAAAGTAGGGGAGAAGGGGATAAGTGAGATGTAGGGGAGATGATAGAAGGGAGGGCAAATGAAAGGAGGGGGGTAATTAGAAGTAAACACTTCTAGGGAGGAATAAGTTCAAAAAAGAGAATAGAATAAATGGGTGGGCAGGATAGGATGGAGGTAAATATAGCTAGTCTTTCAACATGACTATTATTGAAGTCTTTAGCAACACTACACAAAAATAACTGATATTGAATTTCTTGCCTTCTCAGTGGGGATGAATGGGGAGGGAAGAAGGGAGAGAAGGTGGAACTCAAAGTTTTAAGAACAGATGTTGAGAATTGTTTTTCCATGTAACTAGGAAATAAGAAATACAGGCAATGGGGTATAGAAATCTATCTTTCCCTACAAGAAAAGAGAGAAGATGGGGATAAGGGAAGGGAGGAGTGTGATAGAAGGGAGGGTAGATTGGGGAAAAAGTAATCAGAATGTATGGTGTTTTGTGGTGGGGTGAGGAGAGAGATCGGGAGAAAATTTGAAACAAAATCTTGTGGAAATGAATGTTGAAAACTAAAAATAAATAAATAATTTGGAAAAAATAATAATTAAAATAAAAAGAAAACTGAAGAGAGGCTGGCATCATCCATCTTCTCTCTTGAAGCTAGAAGCCAGAAGTACTCAAAGCAACTACAGAGCTCTAAGATACTTGGAGATTTTAACAAAGTCAAGAGACTAATGAAACTGGAGCTCTTTCTCCTGTTTTCACCAGCTCTAACCTGCCAACAATGCCCAAAGTGACCACAAAGGCTGAAGAGACTGAAAAATCTCAGAGAAGGTCAAAAGAGAGAAGAACTCACCTCTCCCGTTCTTGCCAACCTGATCCACCTCTCACACAGGTGTGGGGAATTGATCTCTAGCAAAGAGAGTCTCATACCTCAGCTAGGGCAATCACTCAGGTCCATAGGGGGATGATCAGGATCCAACCCAGACTGAAAAGTGCCACCAGGAATTTACATTAGCAGATGGTCCAAAGCATACCACAGTTCTTCATTCCATCCCTGTCTCCTGGAGGACCTTCTCTCAGTTGTCCATTTCCCTATTTTACACCCTCTCCACCAGCCTTAAATTCCCATTTCAATCTAGGGAGTCCCTGATTTACCACCAACAAATGGAGGCTGGTGGGTGAGAGTCTCCTCCACTGCAAGGTGAAATCTTAGATAATCTCAGAATCTCCAGATTAGAATAGGGATCATAGACTTTACAGTTAGAAGGACCTTAAGAGATCCTTTAGTCTCAAGTCTCTCATTTTACAGTTGAGGAAACTGAGGGCTTGAGAGGTTAAATGAATTGTCTAAAGTCACAATGGAAACAATGGAAAAGTCAGAATTTATACTCAGGTCTCCTAACACTGAATTTAGTGCTCTTTCCTCTACCTTAGAGATCATCTAGTCAAATTGCTATATGAAGTGTGAATCATTTGTATAATATTCCTGATAGGTGGCCATCAGGCCTCTAACAGAGAACACACTTCCTCATAGAGGAGGCTTATTCTAGTCTCATTTAGTCTAGTTTAGCCTATTGTTTTAATTGTTAGGAAGTTTTCCTTGTGGTGAGTCAAAATCTGCCTTGGGGAACCTTCCATCTGCTGGTTCTAGTTCTGACTTCCAGGATCTTGCAAAATACGTAATCCTCTTTCCACATGTTAGTCCTTCAAATGTTTGAATATTTTGGATCATGCTTCCCCTGACTCTTCCCTTTTACAAGGTTAATATTCCATAATCCAACAATCTCAAATAACCTCATAGAAATATTGTTACACAATGTTAGATTCAGGTACATTATAGGCATAACAATAGACTTCTTTGGGCTGGTCTGGGAATCTAACCCCTATTTGTAATAGTATCTCTATGGGAGAATTCATTTCAAATTCTAAACAACTTATATAAGAAATTTTAGAGTACAACCCATTGTTTGGGGATTGTCTATCTTGCATTGAAGGATTAGTCACCATTCATGATTAAGCTTTTCTAGGGCAGAGTAAATACCATGTCTTTTTATTTCTTTATATATTCCACTGTATCTAGTGCAGATGAGGCTCAATATGTATATTTGTCAATGAGGTTATTGTACACTGTCTCTAGCCATGATAGAGTGGACTGGCAATCAGGGACCAGAGCTTAGATTTAGACTAGACCTAATCAGCACCATACAGCTTACTGTGTGTCAGGATAAAAATAGGCCAGACATGACATCTAAGAGTCTTCATTACAGCACATTAACAATGCAGCTAGCATGCTTTTTTAGCCAGACAGATGGAAAGATGCTCTCAGAATGTTTTTAGCCTGAGTTACTGCCTCACTACCTCAAACACCGTTTAAGGTCTTTTACTCCTCCTCTTCCAGATATCTTCCCAGATATCCAGGGTCAAAGTGACAACTGAGGGCTAACTTCCATACAGGACATTGTTGAGATATTCTGCTATAGCCACCTTATAGATAGTCACCTTATAGATGGGCAGGGAAACAGCATTTCCTCCTCTTTCTAGGCACGTATTAAGGTGACACCCTTCTGATTCTTTCTCAAATGAGCTGACTGGTGGCATTCAGTAGCTGCTGCTATCCAGAATGGATGAAGTGTGGATTTGAAGGAAGGGCAAAACTCAAAGAAGTAGAAATGGAAAATCTGACCACTGAGGTTGGGGTTGGATACAACCCCTCTGGGAATTAGATGGCTTTGGAGAATCATGGAACTTGAAAAATTCATTACTCTGTATTTCAGGTTGATGATGAGCCCTTCCAAAACAACCAGACTGATTCTCAGACAACATGGGTATGTTATTAGACCGACACTTGTAACCTTTCTAAATAGGACAGAGATATTGCTCTGTAACCTTTGAAAACCCAGTGTCATCTGAGACCATAAATATAGAGTGATAAGGGACCTTAGAAGTCAACTAGTCTAATTCCCTCATTTTACAACTAGAAACACTAAGGCTCAAAGAAGTCAGTGGTTTAAGGGTTACACAACTGTTAAATGTCTGAATTAAAACCCAGGTCTTTCTAACTTTTCAGTCCAGCAATTTATCCATGAAGCCATCTGCTTATTCATTTCTCCAGGTCACTTTTATGCTTTAATGAGGCATCACCATAGGATTTTTTTAGAGGCATGCAATACAACAAATAATTACTAAGCATTGCCTATGTACAGGGAATTGTTCTGGGAGGGGAGCACAAAGTTTAGATAAAATTCAATCCCAGTCCTTGGAGTTTAACATAATAGGGGGATAAGACATTGCAACAGGTAATTCTAACACACATTAACATACTAACACACATTAACATCTAACATACATAACAATAAATGTATTAAAGAGATACAAAACAATGTGAAGTTGGAAGGCAGTCAAGGAGGTGGCATTTGAATGGATCTTAAAAAAAGAGGTAGAAATTCAATAAGCAAAGAGAAGGAGGGTGAACATTCTAGCCATTGCCTGAGCAAAGTCAGTGGAGGGAAGTAATATGATAAATGTCACTTTCCACAATCTGGCACCTTTCTAACACTATTTGTCCAACTTTCCAAAAACTAATTATCTTGTAATTCACAGAATCATAGAGATTTAGAACAGGAAAAGCCCTTTCATATCATCCATTTTAACTTGCTTATCTTATAAAAGAGGGATCTGAGGCTGAGAAAGGGCAAAAGACTTGCCAAAATTACTTCGTGCTGAACTTAGGGCAGCTTGGTAGTGCTAGATTTGGTGTCAAGAAGATCTGACACTTCCTAGCTCTGTGACTGTGGGCAAGTCACACAGCCTCTCAGTTGTTTCAGTTTCTTCATCTGTAAGATCTATAAAAATCTAGTTTAAATCCCTCAGTTTTCAGGTGAGAGAAGTGAAGAGTAGCCAGAGAAGTTAAATCATTCTCCCAAGTTCACACAGCTGAATGAGTTAAAAATGGAGGCCAAATTTCCTAACTAGCTCCCATATGTGTTCTTTCTCCTGTGGCAGAAAATCTTGGGAACAAGGGTAAGGGGAAATTAGGAAGCTGGAGAAAGGAAAGAAGGAAGACATAGATAAAGAATACATGTTAATAGGTAAATCTGGGAGTTGGGATGAGGCAGGGTCCAAGCCTCTGGAAGAACTCAATCAATCAACAAACATGTATCAAGCACCCACAATATCTCAGGTACAAGATAAAAACCAAAAACATAAATGTAATAGTGTCTGCCCTCAAGGAGCTTATATTCTATATGAAATAGGAAAATAGAATACAGATTCCTCACTCTATGAGCAAGCCTCAGGAGTAACCCACCAGCAAATTCAATCATCTTGACGGAACTGGGCACTGTGAATGGACAATGTCTTCCTCCAGTCCTTGGGTTTGTCTAAAAGGAATAACTCAGGTTTATTTGAAAGGTTTCTGAGTAGGTTTCCTATGATTTCAAGGCTCTCCCAAGATCTCTACACTCCAACTAAGTCTTCTCGGTTGTTTGATGATGTTTGAAATTTTTTCAGCTAGAGAAAACACCTTTGGTTCTTCAGTTAGAGACAAAAGGTTTAAAACACAAATACATGGTTGAGCAAGAATGAGTTTCAATGTAAGTGTCATTGGTCAATCATCAAGTGTAAATGACTGGTTAACAGACTTCACTAAATTCTAATAGGATATGGGGAGTGAGGCTATTAAAGGGCTAGGAAAGAGAGTAGACTAGAAAGAGGAGGTCCTGGAACAGGAAAATTTAACAGACCTGTGTATCTTTTCAGTTTACCTTCAACTGAGCTAGAACCTCACAGTGAGGCATTTTTATTGAGCAGCTTCAAAAAGGAGTAGTTGGTTTCCAAAAAGCTTGATCATTTAAAAAGGGCTTTTTTTTTTCATTAAAAATGCGCCTTTCTCAGGAGGTTTTTTAATGTCAGTATTATAATTTTCTGAATTTACCAACCTTCATTATGCCTCTGAGTTTGGTTTCAATTATGAAGGATGAAACAACATTGCTGCTGCTAACAGACCCTGAATGCTGAGAGATATTGAAATTATAAATCAACTACTCATTCACCTCTGTCTTCATCTCTCAGTCTTTGTTTCTATTTCTTTCCCTCTCTGTCTCTGTCTCTCTGTTTCTCTCTCTCCCCTCTTCTTCTCTTCTTCCTACTTCATACCCCTTTCTCTCTGCCTTTCTCTCCCCTTCTCTTGTCTCTTCTCTCTCTTCCACCTTCTTTTTCTCTGCTTTTCTTTCCTGTTTCTCTCTCTGTCTCTCCTCTCTCACTTTCTCTATCTCTCTCTACCTCTGTCTCTCCTTCTTTGTCTCCCCCCTTCTTTCCCTCCCTCTCCTTTTCTATTTGTCTGTCTTCTCTTTCTGTCTATCTTTGTCTCTGTGTCTGTTTATCTCTGTCTCTCTCTGTCTCTCCCTCTCTGTCTCTCTCTCTGTTTCTGTCTCTCTCTCTCTGTCTCTGTCTCTCTCTGTCTCTCTCTCTCTGTGTCTTTCCCTCTCTCTCCTTTTCTATTTTGGTCTGTCTGTTTTCTCTTTCTGTCTGTCTATCTTTGTCTCTGTGTCTGTTTATCTCAGTCTTTCCCTGTCTCTGTCATTCGTCTGTTTCCCTTCTGAAAGTGACCAAAGGAGCTAACAATCAAAAGGCAGTTTTCTTGCCAAGGATATGAAAGATTACTTCTGTCTTATTTAACCCCTGGTTCTAATTCCAGATCCTTTCTTTAACAGCACAGATATTTCATTTTTGAATCAGACAATTAGAGATCTCACTTGCTCAAAATGCCTAGAGTTTTACTGCCTACCATTTTCAGAAGAGGGAAAAGGAGGGAGAAAAACTTGGAACTGAAAATCTTGTAAAAAGAATATTAAAAATTTTCTTGATATGTAATTGAGAACAAAATTAAAATACTATTAATTGCCAAAAAAATGTCTAGAGTTTTAGAAAATGTAAAATGTACACAGCCAACACCAAGTAAGATGTATTTTTGCATCTGTTTTTAAAATTCTACAGAGAGTCAGACAACCATGGCTGGGCATCGACTTCAGATTTATCTCTGTCTCGGAAAGATAAATGTTGTTCTATTTTTTTTTTGCAGAATGCAATTTTGCTGAAAACAGATTACTCAGAAGGGCATCCTATCAGAAGGTGCTTTTTTGAATTTAGTCACCCACTAAATAAACAGCCAGTAGCACTGACTTCTTCAAATATGAACTCATCAATGGCTTCTTTTCTTGAGCTAGAAGAACCCAGAGCTCCTGTCACCTAGAGCACCCTCAAAGACAACTCAGCTGCTGACTCCTTCATGAGAACTCCTGACCAACCTGGTTCTCTTGTTTTATGATATCCCTGCACAGATTACTTTATAAATACATTTGCCATTTAAATCTCCTCCCAATCTGCTCTCAGTCTTTCTTTCCAGCCTTATTTCACATTGTTCCTTTAGTGAATGTAAGCACCCAACCTCTTTAAACTTTGGCCAGAACATCCCTGGATCTGGGTCCCTTCTGGTGCTACATTTGCCCTGACTTTGCCACAGTCCCAATTTTGGTGGGCCACACGTGCTAGTTTAGTGCTGAAAGACTTGGTACTTTGGGGTGATGGAGGAATCTGTGGCCTTGAGGCCAATGTGGCTCTCTAAGTCCCCATGTGCAGCCTTTTGACTGAATCCAAAGCTCACAGAACAAATCCCCTTAAAAGGATCAGGCACTGTGCTAAAACACTTTTTATAAACATCTCATTTTCTCCTCAAAAAACTCATTTTTCCCATTTTACAGTTGAGGAAACTGAGGTAGACATGATAAGTGACTTGATGCACGAAAGGTCAAATTCAAACTTAGGTCTTCCTGATTCTAAGGCCCAACACTTTATCTGCACTACTGGCTGCCTCTACATGGAGGGAGGGATTGCATAAAAGAGATTGTCTTCTGAGGCAGTAAGACTGGCCTCCTCAGTAGTTCATTAGAGAAATGACTGCCTGTTGGTGCTTTCTCTCTTCTTTGACTTTCTTCAGTGTGTGTCTCAACACTCACCCTCTCTGTTTCTTCCTATAAGGCATAGGGGAAGGGGAACCAAGCCCCACTTATAGCAGTTATAGTGTCTTTGAACATAGGTGTTGCCTAGGTGAGCTTAAACCTGTACCTCGAGACCCTGCTTGCTTCCTCTACTTTGTATTTTTTTCCCCTTCTGAGCATAGGTGCCCAATCATCTATCCTGGGAGACAGACTTTTCAGGAGAGGCTGCCTCAGAAACTCTTGGGCCCCTCAGTTGCTTCTGGCTGCATCATAGGTAATGCCCCCTACAGGGTACTAAAACTATTCTTGGAGAAGACAATTGCCATTACCAGGTCAACCACTAACCTGGTTTGTGAGAAGGCATGGACCTCTCCAACCTGAAGAGAAAAAGTAAGGTTAGTTTTAGCTGTCATTAAGTCACTTTGGAGATTGCAAAGTTGTTTATTTTCAATGTTTTGATTAACGTTTTAATATAATTGATTTTCTTTGTAATCCTACGTATTTTATTTTATGTATTTGAAAACATTTTTCTGAGAAGGTGTCCTTGGCCTTCGCCAGACTGCCAAAGGGGTCCAAGAAATGAAAAGAAATCCCTGGATTAGTCACAAGGGTAAATGGTAAGGGGAGGGTAAATGGTAACAATTAATGAGAAAAGTAGTAAATTTTGTACCTATATGATTATATTTCTAAAATTCTTGCTCTAATTGTATATCCTATTTCTAGGGAGTATCTAGAAATACTGGTTTATCTTTATTCTTCATTGTTTGAATAAAGAGTTCCCTTTTTGTTTAAGAAAAAAAAAAAGACTGCTGAATTGACATTTCACCTTACCCCAAAGATGCATGTATTCTTGAAGGTTGTGTGTGTCAGAAGAGAGCAAGCTCCCTTAGGTTCTACCAGGGTGGTGTTGTTTGTGCTTCTTCTCAAAGGGAATGGAGGGTCATATCTTGATGGTTGCCTGAATTGGGTTTAAGTGAGCAGAGCTATGCAAAGGCATCAGTCTTATTCTCTCCTCCAATCATTGAAGTTCAGTGGCACTACAAAAGTCCAGATAACTAACAATGGCCCAGGATGCAGTGGGTGGCTTTGGCCTTTCTAGATTAAGGTCTTTCCCATGTCTTAGTTTGTCTGAGGTAATTCCCCATTCAATGACTAAGGGCTAGGTAAGAAGTGAGACAAAAGATGACCCAATTTACCATCACAAAAATGTCAATCTGGGAGGGGAAAATTACTGAGGCTTCAAATGCAGTGATCAGTCTAGCTAAGTTCTGAGGTGGTGGGATGACAAATTCTGCAGCACCCCTTAAAGTTAGAAAGGGTTTGTATTTTGCTCTTGAAGAGGGAGCACCACCAGTGACTGAATCACATATCTATTTAATATCGAGCTATTCTTTTGATCAGTATCAAAAGGATAATGAAACACAAGGATTATTTTTTAAAAATGAGTAGAGGAGAAAGTACAAGGGATTTTTGTTGATTTTTGTTCACAGAAATAATGAGGAATCGAATACTTCAGAGTTATCTGCATCTGACAGTAAAAACAAAGTAGGACTTCATTGTCTACCTGAGCAGGACAAAAGATTAGGTTTTGTCTGGAAGTATAATGCTTGTCATTTAAAAATTAGACTTCTCATTTGGCCTGAATCAAAGGAGAGTCTGCCAAGATGGAGTGTGGCATTTGTGGAGATATTTTGTTGAATAAAATCATAAAGCCAGCAAAACTTCCATGATATTTGAATATAAAACATTTAGAAATAAAAAATAATCCAATCAATTTTTGACATAGAAATCTCTTTGCCAAGGGATTTCTTTTCAAATGTGTTTCATAGTTGAAAATAACTTGTGAAGGCTTCATATTTAATTTTTGTCAGCCTGAAACCATTTTAACAGGAATAAAATGAAAGAAAAGAAATTGGTTAGTATTTGGTTTTTTTTCCATGTATTATAGTCATTTCTTCTACTTCAAAGATTAAAAAAAATTAGTGAATGAGAAAGAATAGCTATCAAAGTAAAATTTTTTTATACTTGTACATCTTTTGCATATTACTGGATCTATCTTTAAATTCACTTACTATTGTTTTTTATTTGTGGGTTTGTACTTTATTTCAGTGATAAAAATAGCTCTAGAAAGGCTTAAAAAATGTGCATTGCTTATTGCAAAATTTAATAAATATATATCATGTGCCTTGAATCCAAAACAGACCCTCTATTCAATATACCGTGGTTATCTTGTATCGGATATGTGCTAGCTGTGTGACCATGGGAACTTATTTAACTTTTCAGTGGCATAATCAACTCTAAGATTATAAATTGCAAAGAATTGTTGATTTGCCCTGGAGAAGGTTGATTTTATTTTTCTTTTTTGGAGGCAGTTGGGATTAACTGTCTTGCCCAGAGTCACACAGCTAGTGTCTAAAGCCAGATTTTAACTCAGCTTCTCCTGACTCCAGGGCTGGTGCCCTATACACTGTACCACCTAACTGCCTCTAGAGGAGGTTGTTTTCTATGTACTGGGAGTTCCCCCAAACCAATAAAATAACTGGTTGTACATAAAATCATATCTAGAAGGGAATTTTCTAGAAGGGTCTTTTAGTGCAACCCTTTCATTTTGTAGGTAAGGATAATGACTTCCATACAGATTAACTGACTTGCTCAGTGTCATACATGTAACTGGCAGAACTGAGGCTGGAACTGACTCCAAGTTCAACACTCATTCAACAATACTAGTTTTAGCCGTCTGAAGTAGCAAATGAGTGCTGGGCCTGGAGTTAAGAAGAGGTAAGTTTAAATCTGGTCTCAGACACTTATTAGCTGTGTGACCTTGGACAAGTCACTTCAGGCTGTTTGCCTCAGTTTTCTCATCTGTAAAATGAGCTGGAGAAGGAAATGGCAAACTACTCTAGTATGTTTGCCAAAAAACAAAACAAAACCCAGATGGGGTCACAAAGAGTCAGAAATGACTAAACCCTGAACAACAAAATGGTAGCAAATTTAAGTACTTTATCTGCCTTTGCTATAGTTTGGCATGGGAAACACTAACCCTTAGGTCTATGATTCTAATTCCAGGGAGGCCTAGAAAGTATCTTGAATGAAATTTAGCAAAAGGATAAACTGAGACAATTCTCCCTGCAAGAAGATTATTAATAGGGTGCTGAACCTATTTTTTTAAAAAAAGATTTATGACAAAATACTGGAAGTGAGGGCTGAAAGGTCTTTTTAAACTTAGGTGTGTCTTCCTTCTGACTGGCCTGACAGTACATCATTTGGACCTCCCAGGGGAAAGGCAAGGCAATCCCACATGGTGGATATTTTAATAAGGAGGTGAGTTTATAGTTTTCAGCTCCTCCCTATTACTTCATTGTTGGGGGGTGGGGCAGGATAAATCCTCTGGTGAAAGGATTAATCTGCAACTAGGGAAAGTAGACTAGCATTCAGATGTGGCTGATTAGGCCCCTCTCTGACATTTGAGGAATGCTAGTTGCTTTATGAGATCCAGCTGCCTCTAGCAATCTTCACTAGAAAAATTATCCCAATCAGGATCTCCCAATTTGATCTTCCTCTTATAAAGCAGGTCACCCCCAACTTTGATGAAGGAAAAACAAGAACGAGAGATAGGTCCCCTGGGGAGGGCCTAGTTCAGGCTATACCCTGTAAACAGAAGCCAAGGGTCCCACTTGGGAAGGGCCAGCCCAAGCTGTTTAATGAGCAGATGGGGCTGGCAATGCTCACGTCAGTCAGCCATGCCTTTCACAAACTGCTTCCCTTTCAGAAGTGGGATCTGACAAAATAGGAAAAATGACTGATCACAGAGTGATATTGATTATGAAATAATACAGCATAATATTAATTTTCCTCAAAGGAAAGGCCCAGGAAGAATCACAAAGAAGCAGAACAATTGAAATATACATGTTGAATTTATTATGCATTTAAAAGAAATAGACTGTGTAATAGAGATCCACAGTTTCATTTTTCTGTTCTACTTTACATATGGAAATGTTCATTTTATTTGGTGTTTGTTAAGTTCAGAATTTAAAAATTCTAAAGAAAAACATCATCTGAGATTCTGTAATTATTTCAGTGTTCTTTGAGAGAGAACTCACTTTCCTTTTTACAGACCAGTTCATTTTGAACACTTGGACACCATAGCACACATCTTTCAGAGGTCTGTAGTTACACATCAGTAGATGCTTCTAAAGATCCCAAAGTACTCATGACTACTTTGGACTTCCTACTGGCAAGGAGTGGATAGCTTCAGTGTTTCTAGATTTTGTAGATTCCCTGGAAATGAGGACCCAGCTGCTCTGGCATTTCTCATTTTCTTTCTTGTAATATCTGAATCCTGAGTAGGGACACATTGGTCACCAATGTAACCTCACTAATTGAATCACATTCCAGTGTGAAGCACCCAAGACTGTTTCAATTAGGCTGCTCTGCCAGCTAATTTTAGGATAATTAGTTACTTGCAGTAGAGCAATGCCTGCCTAGACATTAGCTTTGGCCTCATTTCTGTTTTTTAAAACGATGCCACTAGAAGATTTGCTGGAGCAAGCTTCCATATAAATGTGTTCCTTTCTGCCCTTTCTCCTTTCCCTCTTACCCCAGTGGGAGGGATAAGGTAATCTAACTCAAGTTTGGTGGGAGTAGTTTTGCAAGTCTATCTAATCATCAGTGGGATCCCATCAAAAGAATTGTTAGCTGTGAAACAAAAGAGGTCTTATGTCTTCAGTCTTTTGTGCTCCCTCAGTTAGCCCATGTGGTTCAGAAAGTCATCGGCTTTAGAGTGACAAGTTCAGCTTGGGAGGATGACTTTTCCAACTAGGAAAAGACCCAGAGCTAAGGCCTTTATCCTGTTCTTCCTAGTTATAGGAGTCAAGTAGCAATTTGCTTCACAGTCAAGACCAACTTCATGGCTGTTTGCAAAGTAAAAGGGTAATTAGATTCTTTTGGTTAGAAAGGGCAGCTTGGAATGTTTTTTTCTTTTTTAAATATTACATTCAAATAGGAAACACTTCCTACTTAAAATTATGACTTTCTTGGAAGAAGTCAAAGTTCTTCATCAGTGTCATTATCTTATTCATCTTTAAAATGACCTTCCAAGTTTTATCAATCCTATATTTAAGAATGAGAGACAGCCTGGATAGAAAACTGACCTCTGAGCTGGGAAATCTTGGCTTCAAGACCTGTCTCTGACACATACAATGAACAAGTCACATAACCTTGCAGGTAACTTTCTAACACTACTTTGCAGATCTACATCAGTGGAAGGAATTAAAAGAAAATTAGCAAGGTAGAAACTGAAATTTTAATTGACTTGTTGAAAGTCACTAGGAGAGAGTCTCTAATATCCTCTTTACACAGCTGCCACACTGTGTTCAAGAGGCTCTAAGGCCTCTACTGTGGAAATAGTAAAATAAAAACTCCTATATTTGGCATTTGAAAGTCCTTTGCAATCTGTCTCTGGTCTACCTTATAGCTTATTGTGCATTCACATCATTCACTATTTAAATTAAAAGATTTGACAAGGCAGAAAGGGACACACACACACACACACACACACACTCTCACACACACTCACACTCACACTCACACACACACACACTCACACACACTCTCACACACTCACACTCTCTCACACTCACACACACTCACACTCACACACACTCACTCACACACACACTCACACACACACACTCACACTCACACACACACCAATTCAAACAATTCAAACTGTCATTCCATTCAAGAAGCATAAACCCAGTGGTGAGCATGAGATGAAAGTGATGAATCTTCTGTTTCCCCAATCTCAATATCTTTGAGCTTTAGCCTGAGGGCAGAAAAGTCCCATGTCCAGTTTAATTCAGCTTTAGGGGGATTTGACCGAAGCAAATAAATACATCAAAACCACAAGATTCTCTTGATTTTTAGTTCAGGAGCTCACCTTTTTTTGGGGATAGGGAGAAACACATTCCTTCTACCTGATGGTCAGATAGAGAAGACTCTTCATCTGTGTATCTGTATGTAACACAATCCATTCACTTGTTCTTTCTCTTGCTGCAATTTAGAGCATATATACTAATAACAAAGAAGTCATTACTCATCATAATTGTGTAACAAGAGAAAAGAAGTTGTAAAGACACTGAAAAATTAGGAGTTATGGATAACTTAAGGAAAAGAAAACTATTAAAATACAGTCATCCCTTCCACATTGTGAGGGTTAAGAGCAGGGCACCCCATAATCTGAAAAATACATATAAAATTATGTGGATCTCTTTTAGTACCAGAGAAGAAATTTGACTTTTTTCTTCTTTTATGGGGCATTTATAGTACTTTATTGTAAAATTTGGGTTAAATATTTGATCATAGGCTATATGTAGGTCAATGTTAAATAAAATCATATTTTTCTGTGTCATCTGAGGCTTCTGCAAAACTCCCCCCAAATTCCCATTTAATTTCTTGTGCCAACCCACAATATATGGGAAAGCCAAGGTGTGGAAGGGATAACTGTAAGTGCTTGCTGTCTGTTGACAAAGGTGGGAGATAGGCACTTTATTGGATTTTCACAGATTTCAACCCCAGTCCATTTCAGCTTAACCTCCTTCTCTGGGATTCAACATACTGCAATATGAAGCAGGAAAGTTCAAGCTATTTCAAAACGCCCCAGTTTTCATCCCCATTTAAAATGGCTGCTCTGTGCCAAGACTCTCTTTCCTGAGATTCCCCATTCAGAAAGGAGAATTTATAGTCCTGTTTCTAAAATAGCCCTAAGTTTTCATAGATAAACTCTGGAAACCTTCTTTCTGTCTGATGAGGCGCTGGTTTCCCCAAAGTCATGTTACACTTGTATGTAGCTTTCTTTTCTATAGCTTCCCACTGAATCAGTAAGAAAAGAAGTTGTGTTAGCATGTTCACTCTGTAACGTAATCACACTTCTATGTGAAGACTCTTTAAGAAACTGTTTTTCCCTAAACATCAGCTTTCCTGCCTTTACCTAGTTTTGTTTCTGTTTGGGAAGAAATATTTCTCTCTCGATAAATAGCTGAGTGTTGTAAAAAAATAAAATAAAATTTACATCCAATTGTTTCTACAGCAAACATCTCAGATCCCTTGGCTCTCTTGATACTTAAAGGAATGCAAGAGCATTGATTAAGCACTTACTATGTGCCAGACACTGCCTTTGGATCCCTGGAGATAAAAATACAAGTAAGACAATGCTTATTCTCAAAGATTTATATTCTCATGGAAGAAAAAACAATACATAAAGGGAAGCTGTAAGGAAGGGAAGGGAACCTTATAAGGAAGTCATTAACAGTATAGGTTATAAATGCATAGCTAGATGTAGCAGCGGATAGAATACATGTGAGACCTGCAGTCAGGAAGACCTGAGTTCAATTCTTACCTCAGACACTAACTAGCTGTGTAGCCCTGGTCAAGTCACTTGACCCTGTTTGACTCCACTTCCTAATATGTAAAATGAGCTGGAGAAGGAAATAACAAACACTCCAGTATCTTTATCAAGAAAGCTCCGAATGGGGTCACAAAGAATCAGGCAAAACTGATCGAAAACAACAAATTACAAATGACAGGGAAGTACATGGAAGCCTGATTTCAGACATGATGGTGTAATGGGAATTTTTGATTTTTGATTTTCTTTTATTCCTCCTATAACAATATTAACGTCACCTGAACAAAAACAATCCCATGGGATGTGAAAATTTACTTAAAGCCATAAACATTCCTTAGATAAGAAACCAGAGGAAGAATCTCAACTGTCTGACTCCTTGACAACACATAAGTTTTCCTCCTTAATTAGCCTATTTGTGAGTCCTCTAAATGTAGTTTAATCTGTAACTTGACTTAGTTTACCTAAGGAGTGTTTCACTAGATTTGTTGTTGTATGAGATTATGTCTCTAACTAAATTTGTTCAACTTTTATGATGTTGAAGGAAACATTGGGACTATGGATCTACATTTTCTTTAATTTTGATGGCCTAAGAAGAATGTACAAGATTGAAAATATGTTTCACTATCACTTGATGTCATTTTACCTATGAGAAACCTTGCCAGAATCCTAACGGAAGTTCAAATTTTCTCTAAGGTCCAAGTTTGTGCATAATAATAAAACCTATGTTTTTACCTCTATAATTTCCTTTGGTCAGTCATTTTTCAGTCTTGTCCAACTCTTTATGACCTTATTTAGGGTTTACTTGGCAGAGATACTGGAGTGGCTTGCCATTTCCTTCTCCACCTCGTTTTACAGATGAGGAAACTGAAGCAAACAGGGTTAAGTGATTTGCCCAGGATCACACAGCTAGTTACTGTCTAAGGCAAGATTTGAACTCATGCCTTCCAGACTCTAAGCCCAGACCTCTACTGTTAAGTGCCACTTCCTCAAAGAAGCATCTCTCCCTCCCCTCCCCCACTTTCCCTATGCCCAGGATTATTTTGTATGTAGTTTCTATTTATTTACATGTATATGTTGTTTTCCTCCAATAAAATGTAAGCTTTTTGAGGACTGGGACTGTCTCACCCTCTGTCTTTGAATCAGCTGCCATCTTCCCACCCCCCATCCCTAATGGAGTGCCTTGCAAATAGTAAGTATGAAATAAATGCTTCTCTAATTGGATTGAATTAATGAGCCTGAGACTTTGAGCTCTTTCTCCATTATATGATCCTCAGGATAGATGCTGTCTCTTCTCTTATTTAAAATGTCTAATCCTATTATGTTGCTTGGGGGATGGCAGTTAGTTGATCTGGGGAATCTGGGTTAAAAGAGGAGTGTACTAGTTGGTGAACCACACTCTCATCTCAAGACTATGTTCTCTGCCAGCCTAGCTCCATGTATTTACTTTTCCTGGATAAATATAGAAAACAATGGAGAGACTGATTATCTGTCATCACTGATCTAGTCAAAAGTATATAAAAGCCTGTATTTAGCTCTGGGCTGCTTATTTCTTCTGCCCTATCAGAAGGTGAGTAGGGAGAGAGGATTCTGGGAAGATGGAAGAGCAGGTCAGAAAATTTCAAGCTCTCAAGATTTTCTTCCAAAAAGAGTTAAAATAGCACCTCAGGGTTAACAGAGAGCTTGAAAATAAATAAGAGTGGGGGGAAGAACAAGGGTCCTCCTGAACAATTTGAAGAGATCAGAAGAATGAGGTTTAGTCCCTGTGAATAGTAAACACCTCCAGGATTGGGTCTGCTTAAACAAGAGAGGCAAGCCCTGGGCTTATTTAGGTTGAGTTTCTGCCTTGGCACCAGACCCAACTGAACTTCAGAGACTCAGCCAGGGGTGAGAAAGAACCAGCACACACCAGCTGAGTGCAGAAACAATGGGGCAGACCCTGCTGGGTGTGACCCTTACAGGAGGCTGGAGTTCTTGGTTTGAGTTCAAGGTTGACTGAAGAGAACTGAAGAGGATCTAAGGCCAGAGGCACCATCCCTCATACCCCAGGACTTGAGATGGTTATAACAATTAAACTATTACAAAAAAAAAAAATGCACAGGCAAAGGAAAAAAAATCCAACCATAGCAAGTTACTATGTGAATAGAGAAGACTGGAATTCATCATCAGAGAAGACTACTGATGCAAAGAAACCCTCTTCTACCCCAAACAGTAATGTCAAATGGTCACCTCCTCAAAAAGAATTCATTAAAGAACTTAAAAAAGACTTTAAAAATCAAATGAAAGTGATTGAGGAAAAACTAAAAAGAAAAATAAGAATAATTCAAGAAAAACAAGAAGATTATGAAAAAAAGTCAACCAATTAGAAAAGGAGATCCAGAATCATAAGGAAGGAAATTACTCCTTGAAAACCAGAACTGGGCAAAGGGAAGCCAGCAAAGTTATAAGGGATCAAGAAATAAAAAAGCAAAATATAAAGAATGAAAAAAATAGAAGGGAATGTGAAACATCTCATAAGAAAAACAACTGATCTGGAGAACAGATCAAGAAGAGACAACATAAGAATAGTTGAGCTACCTGAAAGTTATGATAAAAAATTGAGTCTTACTACAACAATCCAAGAAAAAACTATTGTCCTGAAGCATTAGACCAAGAGGGGAAAATAGATATAGAAAAAAATCCATGGATCATCACCTGAAAGTGATCCTACGAGGAAAATGCACAGGAGTATTATAGTCAAATTCCAAAACTCACAGTTCAGGGACAAAATGTTATGAGCAACAAGAAAAAGGCAATTTACATATGGTGATACAACAATTAGAATCACACAAGACCTACCAATGACAACACTAAAAGATTACAGGTCTTGGAACACTATATACAGAAGAGTAAAAGAGCTGGAGTTCCAGTTGAAAATATCATACCCAGCAAAGCTAAGCGTAATTCTGTATAATAATAGCACTTAACTCCCAGGGATGCTGGATCAGGGAACCATAAATGATGAGGTTTTGGGGTGAAGGGGACCCCAAAATACTGACAGTCCAGGTTGTGCTCGAATGAATTAGACTCAAGCCTTCTTAAAGCCAAAGAAAGCAAAGTTTATTAAGGATTTGCCTAATTGGGTTGCCTCTTAAGGAGCCTAAGCATTTGTGACGCTTGTATTCACAAGCAGGCCAGATAGAATCCCAGCTAGACAGAGTCTGAGCTGGATTGAATCTGAGCCTAAGCGTAATTCTGAATGAAAAAAATGGATATTTAATGAATTGTCAGACTTTCAGGATTTTGTTAAAAAAAATCAAAAACAAACCTGAACTCAGTAGTGACATACAAGAGACAAGAGAACTTTAAGCTACATACCAATAACCAGTTACAAAGGATAGGCTGTTTACCTTTTATGTATTTAAAATGTAAAACCTATCTCTAAGATTGTTGTTAGTAATTCGGCAGCTTATAAGAAATATTGGGGTAGACCTGAGTATGATATGACTTCAAAAAGTAAAACTGTTTAAGAACAGCTAAAAGAGTAATTACCTTATACAAATGAGATTTGAAAGGAAGAATCAATACAGAGTAATTAGATGGGGGAGGGGGCTGTTAGTTTTGGAAATCTACTTTCATAAGGAATGAGTTCAAGGGGAAAAATATATAAAATCTATATAGAAGAGTATAAAAGTCTTCTAAATTTAGAAAGAAATAAAACTCCAAGGGGATAGCGAGGAGAGGATAAAGGAGGGATTTTTAGAAGGGAGGGTGAGAGAATTGGTTAAAAGGGGTATATAGAAGGGTGTTCTGATTTATGGGAATAGAAAGATAGGGGAGGGATCCTTGGAGGGGGGGTTAGTTAAGTAATAAAAAGCAAGGTACCTTGTAGAAGTAAAGTAGAAGAGTTAGGAGAGATAGGAAAAAAGAGCTATACATAAACATAAAAACAAAATTAGGAGTAGAATCTCTTAGGGAAAGTATATGTTTATATGTGTATCTATATATGTATGTAAGTATATATATGTATATATCAACATCTACATATAAACATATCCACACTTAATTGTAACTTGGAGGAGGGTGTGAGGAGGAAGGGAGAAAAAAGGACAAGGTAAAAAGTATACAGCAGAAAGAAACAGAAAATCTGTAAAGAAGAGATGAACAGCTTTAAATATAATGTGCAGTATTTAATATATAGGCTTTCTTGAAATGGAAAGTTATTGCTATATATTCTGAAACCTCTCTTACATTCTGTTGTGCATATGACATGTTTTTTCTTATTTTGTATTTAAGTTTAATACTTAAGTTCATAATATGCTTCTTTTTCTTTTCTTATTATATATTTGTTTAGTATTGGTCTAAAATTAAAAAAAACATTTAAAAAGGTAGGTAGGTTTACATTTAACTTTTTCTCTAATATGTTGGCTAATAGATACAGGTAGGTACTGAGTGAAATCAGGTTAAGTGAAGACCCCTCAGGCATGAATTCCCCAAAACTCCCACCCTTCCTGCCAAAGCTAAAATAACTAAGTATCCCCCTTAAGCAAATAAAATGCTCCAGGATGGAAGAGAACCACCAAAGTTCTGGTCACTGACCTGGTGTACTCCACTCCCTTCACTTCCCCTTCACCATCCCCTTATGCCACATCAGCACTCTTCCCTTAAGTTTCATATTTGGTAACAAAAACCTTCATTGGTGAGCAACGATCCATGTTCTTTGTCTCTGGTATAGATTCCTGCACTTAGACTGTACACCTGGATTCCCAGCCAATGGCAAGAGAGGCTAGTGGGTTTCTGTGTTAGGGACTATATAATGCTGTGCTCTGCTCAGCCACAATCCCTTGCTGACATCGCCCATGGTCTCAAGGGAAGTGTCCCTTCTCACGAGATTGTAGTAAATTCCTTTTTGCCTTCTACCTTGAGAAGCCTCTGAGTTTAATTTGAGTAAGGGTCACTGTACCCCACACAGTACACAAGCAGTAATGCAAAAGATTTTCCTGAGGAATTAATTGATTATGTGAAAGTAAAATATCCTTAAAATGAATGAGTGGATGCAAAACTATTTATTAAACATTTACTATGTGCCAGTCACTGTGGTGTGTATGGGTATTCAGGGAGGACTAGCACCTCTTATGTGAGAGCCCTTTTCAGGACTGCTCATTCACCTTTGGTGTCCACCTTCACCCAACTCTTATCTGTGGATCCAAGTATAGTATCTACAATGGTCATACCACAGTAAAACTGTCTCAGCAGATGTGCTAAACCAGGTTAAAAACAAGCTTCAAAACCGTTAGTGAGGTAGGGCATGTCTACCCCAAGCATGTGAAGACTTCTCCTGGTGAAATGGGCAGATGAGAACAATTTGTTTCAATTTCCATGAATGTGGCTGAAGCAGGTGCTTCAAATGCTTAGAGTCTGGTCAGACATCAAAGATGTCAAGGTTATCCACTGCATCTGGGGCCATTTCTAATCATTCTGACTTATTGTTTTGCCACTAGACTTTGATGACTCTGGAAAAGAGAGGCAGACTACTTTGTTCAACTTTGTCTCATTTAAATCCAATTGAATTGTCAAGTTAAAAGCCCAAGCACTGTCCTGAACTGTGGGGATACAAAATTAAATGAGCCAGACAATATAGTCCTCAAGGATTTTATGTTTACAAGTGGCAGAGAAGTTAAATGTGCTATTTGTAAATTATGATAAAAATATGTCTGTTAGTTGTGTGTAAATTTGGAAGAGATTATTCATCACTTTCCCTGCATTATCTTGAGGGCTACTCCCCATACCTCTAGCAGATGTAAATTGCTTAAGGGCAAGTCACTCTTTCACTTTTGTAAAGGGCTGGCACACAGTAGGTGCTTAAGAAATGATAGCTGACTATCTCCAATGCCTAGTACAACATTGGGCATGCAGTAGGTGCTTAATAAATGTTGATTGATTGATAAACTTAACATTTTTTTTTCTGCTAAGCCAACCTCTAAAATCACCTCCAGCTCCAGTCCTTAAGATCATAGGATCATGTTGTTCATTCTTTATTTTCAAAAAGGACCAATATTATTATGGGTGATGTCTTGGCTTGTGAGTGAATTAGATTTAAATGAGGCTATATTGTTATTGCGTCTGACTCTTCATGACTCTTCTTTGGGATTTTCTTGGCAAAGATACTCAAGTGATTTGCCATTTCCTTCTCCAGCTCATTTTACAGAAAAGGAACTAAGGCAAACAGAGTTAAGTGACTTGCCCAGAGTCACATAGCTAGTCAGTGTCTGGGGCTGGATTTGAACTCACAAAGATAGATATGTTTTTCTGACTCCAGGTCCAGCATTCTATACACTGCGCCATCTAGCTGAACAGCTGCACAAAGACATCATGGGTCCTCAGGGGTCATCTTCTATCCATATTATATAGTATGTATTCTACATCTTAAAAAACTGGAATTCATCATACCCTGGTTTTGTTTCAGAAGGAAATACCTAACACGTTCTAGAGATGAATTTGTTTGGGAAATGCTGTATATAGATTTATTTTTTTTTGGTAGCATGACTGTGTTCTAAGACATTACTCTTGAAGGGTTAGAAATATAGTACCAAAGACACCCAAAAACTTCTTTTGACCCATTGTGAATCTCTCATCCAGGTGTTCATCTGAGCTTCAGTCTATTTATATTTTCAGTCCAATTCTGACGTTACCTAGTTGTGTGATTTTGGCAAAGCAAGTAATTTCCCTGGGCCCAGGCTTCCTCATCCGTGAAATGTACCAGCTGTCCCAGCTGATTTCTGAGATTCCTTCCAATTCTACTTTTCTAAAAATTCAAACTTATTAGGAGCAGTGAGTTTGTGCTTTACTACACACTCCAAATAAAGAGTGTTTTTATTTCTACTAAAAGTCAGTTCTTTCAAGCTTGCTCCACAGGTTTGATTTTCCCAGGTTGGTTAAAACAGTCCATTTTTAACCTATCCATACTTTTGATGTAAGATGCTGTATGGGATTACTTTGCTACCTTTTGTTAGGCCTAAGAAATTTTTAAAGGGATCTTATCTGTGTACATGACTTATACTGCCCTCTACATTATAAGTTCCATTGGGGCAAGGACTGTCATGTATAAATGTGTGTGTGTGTGTAGGTATGTATGTATATACACACGAAACTGTGTAGTAATACAAATATTTGTGTATGTAGATAGAAAGATACATATACATTCTCTCTTTCCTGTACCTGGCATAGAGACAACATTATAAATGATTAATAAATGTTGTTGAATTTAGATTAATTCGAAGTAACAAGTACAGTAATTCTATTCTAATTAATACTATTTAGCAGCCCAGGACTTCCTTTTAGGGCTAACCAGCTACTCTTTTAAAATGCAGATTAAGTAGTCATGGAGATGTAAAGCTTTTTGACATTTGCATCTTCACTGAGTATAAAGAAAAGAACGTGGATACCTTCCTTTGTATCTCTTTCTCTTTCCAGATGAGGTAGCTGGTTTCTCTTCATTCTCTTGTCCTTCATTTTCAGATGGGAACAAAATGCCATCATTATGTTGGAGTCGAGGTACAATATGTCTGACTGGCTGCTCAGATTAATACAGTCTCTTAAGGCTCTACCACAAGTCCGGCACAAATTGTCCACATGAAAATCTGGAGGGGAGATGTCTCTAAATTTGCACATCTCACATTCCTTTTGAGCTATTGCAATTCTGCTTTGCTCGTAGATCACAGTGTCTATTTTGCTGTGGGCATGCCATGGTGGATGGTCCTTTGCCAGCATCTCATATCTCTCTTACTTTCCAGATAGGGTAACAGAGGCTGGAAAAGGTGAAGTGATTTTTCCCAGTCATCATGATCTCTTGACTACGAGTCTGAATCCTCTTTTCATTATACCACTATAAGACCACACAACTTTTGGTGTGATTTAGCATAATTAGGTGCTTCTCCACTTCCATCCTCAGCCCCCAGTGAGTAACATTGAGTTAATGGGGATTTCTGTTGGAGTAGAAGGAAAGAACTTCAGAGTGGTGGGGGGGGGGGGGGGGGGGGAAGGACAGTTTAGAAAGGGTCATAGAGTTAGCAGTCTCTTTGTAAACAGGGAGGCAACCTGAGCATGGGGTTACATACCAAGGGAAGTCACCTGTTGCTGAAGTCAAATGTCACCAATTTCCTAATTTTACTTAGAAACAGTTTTGGAATCATGAGACCTAGATTACAGGTCATTTCTTTCACTAATTAGTTTCATGACCTTGGAAAAATCACTTCATCTTTGTTGGACTCAGTTATCTCTGGAAAAGTAAGAGAGCTGGACTTGTTTGAGTTTCTTTCCTAGTTAGTTTAAAGATTCTGTGAAGGTGCAAATGCCTGATAAACTGAAACCTCCCATGACTATTCACATTTTGAAAGAATAGCTAATTTAAAATTAAATTTAAATTTAAAAGAAGGGCCAAAGGAAAAGAATGAAAACACCTCTCTGGACAGCTGCAAAAAGTCAACTTAGATACCTAGGACCCAGAAAATTTGACTTCCCTAAGATAGCTAGAATGGCAGCCTTCCCCAATGCATAGGAGCCTTGGACCTAAAGTCAAGACTTGGTTCAAATCTTACCTTATTCTTATAAGCATTATAATCTTAGGCAAATGATTTAACCTTCTGAGTGTCTTTGAGGGGATAATAGTACCTACTTCAAAAGGTTGTTTAGTAGATCAAGTGGGACAACGTATGTAACATTCATTTTTTGTTTTGCATTCCAAATTCTCTCCCTTCCTCAAGACCCTTTCCTACCCATATATTACCCATAAGCAATATATTACCTATTACACACAAAAAGTTGGGATAATGTATGTAAATGTTTTCATAAATTAGCAAAAAATATGTACCTGTGCGTTATTAGTTAATGGTAGAGCTAGCCCCTTCAAGATCAACCTGTTTAACTGTAAAATCCATCCCTAAGTGAGTGATCTCTAACGTGAAGGTTGGAGCTGAATGTGGCCTGAACTCAAGGACTATATGGTCAACCAGTCAAAGAGTGGGAAGATGACTCATATTCCTACCTTTGTCTTGATATTCAATTAATGAATTTTTCTCTGATACAACCCCCTTCAACTATCCTACCCTATCAGTTTGCCTTTCACTGATGGCCACCCATCAATCAGCAATAGTACCTCAGGACAGTTATATTCTAACCACAACCCAGGGAATAGTGTTTGTAAGCAAAATTCACCCTCTTCCCAGGTTCCTGATTTCCATGTATCTCCACATTCTGACTACCAGGTAAATTCACGACTGTTATAGACACCCCTTATCAAGAGAGGCTGGTATTCTCTCTTGGTTACTGTAGACATCCATTATCAAGAAAGCTTGGTTCTCTCAGTGATCTGTGAGTAACTCCTTCTCTCCCATGACCTTCTTTTTTTTCATTTTTATGTGGGAAAGGTGAGTGATGTGTTGTGATCTTTGTTGCAAATCTTATCATGTTATCTTTCACCCCAATCCCAACCATCTTTCCAAACTTCCCTGTTTCTGTCAGGATGCCATAATCCTTCCATCTTTCCATATTTTCAGCTTCCCAATTATACTTGAATTACCACTCTTCTGAAAATGAAATTTACCACATCCTCTCTCTTCTGTGTATAACTTTTGATGCTGTCAGTCACACTTTTTCTTGGATACTTACTCTTTCTTTTACCTTTGGATTGTTCAAAACAATATAACTGTATCCTCTATATGTGAAAAAGTCTCATAGCCAAATCCTTTAAAAAAAAACACAGAAAAAGAATTTTCTAACAAAAACATTCCAAGGTTTGGTTGATTTTGCACCCATTTGTGAAAAATATAAAAATGCAACACCTTCCAATTAGTTTGCAAGGATAAGTGATTGACGTCAAGGAAGATGGAAATTTGCTAGCTGAATTTCATCAAAAATCTTTGCATAATTGGTGGATGGGATTGAAAAATGAATATTATGATTACTAAGGACAGCCAGTTAAGAATATTTTTCCCCTTTGAACCTCTATAAGATTTGCCTGGTTTCTATCTTTATTTTTGAGCCATGTCAACCATTAAAAACAAATATTAGAAAACCAAAATTTAGAACTGTAACTTTGCATCTCTTTATCACAAAGTGTGAAGCCAAGATTTTACTAAAAATAATGAAGTATATTCAGTCACATTGCTTTTAGTAAAAAATACCATTAATAGTGGTACTTATAAAATTAATATATGATAAATTCAGAGTAGTGCTGTTTTGGTGAGAACAAAAAAAGTTTTGCACAATTAGTAGATATTTCATCTTTATTTCATCCTTTTAAATTTTCTATTTTGTGTGTGTAAGGTTTATAGTGTTAGGGACAAGATTCGTGATTTCCTTAGTGTAGGAAACCTTCAGATGAGAAAATTCCCTCTACCAAAGCAGTTTATTTCTTTCTTTATAATTTATCATCTTAATTGAATTGCTAGAGCATTGAGAGATTGTGACTTTCCCCATCACATACCCAGGGATGTGCTAATGTCAGATCTGACTCTTTTGGGGAGTTCATTGTTATGTTTTCAGTGTGAACATTTACACCTCAGAAATTGGCATTTGCTACAAATCCAGGCTTTATTCATTGTTTAGTTGATTGTCTAGAATTAAGAAAGTATCTGATTTGGATATTAAATTTTTTAAATTAAATTATTTTATTTGTTTTCAGGGTTTGACAATCACTTCCTTATAGCTTAGATTTATTCATTCCCCCCTCGTTCCCCCCTCACTTCCCACTCTTTCCCTGAGACAGCATACAATCTTATATAGGCTCTACATGCACTTTCCTATTAAATACATATTGCATAGAAGAATTAAAATGAATGGGAGAAACCATAAAATAAGATAAAACAAAGCATAATATAAAAGAAAATAGTCTGTTTCTATCTGCAATTGGTTTCCATAGTTTTTTCTCTGCATATAGAAGGAGTTTTGCCTTAAAAGATCGTCGGGAATTTTTTAAGTCCTTGCATTGCAATGAAGATCTAAGTCTACCAGAAAAAAATCGTCACACACTGTGGTTGTTGCTGTGTACAAAGTCTCCTGGTTCTGCTCCTTTCACTCAGCAACAGATCATATAAGTCATTCCAGGCCTCTGAAGTCTTTCTGTTCATCATTTCTTATAGCACAATAGTATTCCATTACATTCATATACCACTAGTATTCCATTACATTTATATACCACAATTTATTCAGTCTTTCTCCAATTGATGGACATCCCCTTGATTTCCAGTTTTTGGCCACCACAAAGAGTGCTGCTATAAATATTTTTGTGCATGTGGGACCCTTTCCCATTTTTATGATCTCTTGGGGATACAGTCCTAGAAGTGGTATTGCTGGGTCAAAGGGTATACACATTTTTTGTACCTCTTTGGGCATAGTTCCAAATTGCTCTCCAGAATGGTTGGATCAGCTCACAGCTCCACCAACAATGAATTAGTGTTCCAACTCTCCCACATCTTCTCCAACATTTATCATCTTCCTGTTTTGTCACATTAGCCAATCTGATAGGTGTGATGTGGTATCTCAGAGTTGATTCGATTTGCATCTCTCTAATCAATAGTGATTTAGAGCATTTTTTCATATAGCTATAGATATCTTTAATTTCTTCCTCTGAAAACTGCCTGTTCATATCCTTTGACCATTTATCCATTGGGGAATGACTTGTATTCTTGCACATTTAACTCAGTTCTCAATATATTTTGGAAATGCGGCCTTTATCATAGACACTAGTTGCAAAAATTCTTTCCCAGTTTTCTGCTTTGCTCCTAATCTTGGTTGCATTGGGTCTGGTTGTACAAAAACTTTTCAGTTTAATACAATCAAAATCATCCATTTTTCACTTCAGTTTTTCACTTCAATAACTCTTGTTGGGTCATAAATTTCTCCATTCTCCATAAATCTGACAAATACACTATTTCTTGCTTCCCTAATTTGTTTATAGTATCAGTTTTTATACTTAGATCATGTATCCATTTGGACTTTATTCTTGTGTGTGGTGTCAGGCATTGGTTTATGCCTTTTCTGCCACACTTATCCGGTTTTCCCAGCAATTTTTGTCAAACAGTGAGTTCTTATCCCAGAAGCTGGGGTCCTTGGGTTTATCAAACAGTGGATTGCTATATTCATTGACTACTGTGTCTTGAGTACCTAACCTATTCCACTGGTCTTCCCCTCTGTTCCTTAGCTAGAATCATTGCTGCTTTATAATACAATTTGAGATCTGGTAGGGCTAGGCCACCTTCCTTTTATTAGATCATATTTCTTTTCATTAGTTCCCTTGATTTCTGGACCTTTTGTTCTTCCAGATGAATTTTGATTATTTCTAGCTCTAGAAAATCATCATCTGGTAGTATGATTGGTATGGCACTGAATAAGTAAATTAATTTAGGTAGAATTGTCATTTTTATTATATTAGCTCGTTCTACCCATGGGCAGCTGATGTTTTTCCACTTACTTAGATCTGACTTTATTTGTGTGAAAAGTATTTTGTAATTGTGTTCATATAGTCCTTGTGTTTGTTTTGGCAGGTAGACTCTCAGATATTTTGTAGGGCCTACTGTAGCTTTAAATGGGATTTCTCTTTCTATCTCTTGCTGTTGGGCTCTGTAAGTAATACATAGAAATGCAGATGATTTTATTTTCAGTTTATTTTGTAACCTGCAACTTTGCCAAAGTTGTTTATTATTTCAAGTAGTTTTTCACTTGATTCTCTGGGATTCTCTAAACACTTCATCATATTATCTTCAAAGAGTGGATAACTTAGTTTCTTCTTTGTCTATTCTAATTTCTTAAATTTCTTTTTCTTCTCTTATTGCTACAGCTAATATTTCTAGTACCATATTGAATAACAGTGGTGATAATGGACATCCTTGTTTCACACTTGATCTTATTGTAAATGCATCTAGCTTGTCCCCATTGTATATAATGCTTGCTGAAGGTTTTAGGTAGATATTGCTTATTATTTTACGGAAAGTTCCATTTATTCCTATGCTTTCTAGTGTTTTCAATAGGAATGGGTGTTGTATTTTGTCAAAAGCTTTTTCTGCATCTATTGAAATAGTCATGTGATTTTTGTTAGTTTTGCTGTTAATATGATCAATAATGCTAATAGTTTTTCTAATATTGAACCAACTCTGCATTCCTAGTATAAATCATACCTGATCTTAATGTATTATTCTTGTGATAAGTTGCTGTATTCTTTTTGCTAATATCTTATTTAAAATTTTTGCATCTATATTCATTAGAGAAATGGGTCTATAATTTTCTTTCTCTGTTTTGGCTCTTCTTGTTTTAGGTATTAGAACCATATTTGTATTATAAAAGAATTTGGTATTACTCCTTCTTCAGCAATTTTCCCAGATAATCTATATAGTACTGGAATTAACTGCTCTTTAAATGTTTGATAGAATTCACTTGTAAATCCATCTGGCCCTGGAGATTTTTTTCCTAGGGAGTTCATTGATGGCTTGTTCAATTTCTTTTTCTGAGATAGGGTTATTTAAGCACTCAACTTCCTCTTATGTTAATCTGGGCAATTTATATTTTTTAAAATAATTATCCATCTCATTTAGATTGTTGAATTTGTGGGCATACAGTTAGGCAAAGTAATTTCTAATTATTGTTTTCTTAATTTTTTAAAATCGAATTGACCAAAAGTTTATCAATTTTATTGTTTTTTTTTTCATAAAACCAACTCTTAGTTTTATTTATTAGTTCAATAGTTTTCTTAATTTAAATTTAATTGATCTCTCTTTTGGTTTTCAGTATTTCTAATTTGGTACTTACTTGAGGGTTTTCAATTTGTTCTTTTTCAAGCTTTTTCAGCTGCATGCCCAATTAATTCATCTCTGGAGATTAAATTTTAAAAGGTCTGTGGATACTTTCTCTACCTTGCTAATCATTTATCAGGAGACCCTTGATCACACAGTAAGCTAGTATATGTCAGAAATGAGATTTCGAACCCAAACTTTCCTAACTTTGAGGCCCTCTCTTCATCTACAATGCCTCATGCTACTTCTCATAAGTTTTATAATGTAAATAATTATGAGTACAATAGCATTATATATACATATATATGTATATATACATATGTATATATGTATATATACACATACATATATATTGGGGTGAGTGCTCAAAAATGTTTTATTGATATGAGTGTGGATCAAAAAAGTTTGGAGACCACCACTCTAATAATTCAGGCTTGCCTTCCTGAACTCATGTTTGTTTTCATTTTTATTTTGTGTGAGGAAGTTGCTAAAAAAAAAATTAGTATAAATTAGATAATTTTTTCTGCAAGAATTTCATTAGAATGCCCAAGGAACATAGGTTGTAAGAAAAGCAGTGTGGTACAGTAGAAGGCACACTGTCTCTGAAATCTGAGCACCTGAGTTTGAATCCTGACTTTGCTACTTATTCCCTGTGCAACCATATGCATATTGGTTAACTTCTCTGGTCCTCAGTTTCCTCATGTGTAAAATAAGGTTGCTGAAGTAAATGACCTCACAGGTTGCTTTCAGATCTAAGTCTAGAGGAGCCAGGGAAATTAATTCCCAGGTACTCTAACTCTAAGGTACTCTTTTCCTAAGGTACCATATTGCCTTCTGAATTAAAAAACTAAAAGTTGATTCTCCCAGATCTTTTTGCAAAGCTTGAGTCAGGATTTTCAGTAAGAAGTAAAGGACATAATGGTGGGATTTAAGAAATTGCCTGACTTCCTTACATTCTAAGGTGCTGCTCTATTGTTGGGACTATGTTGGAGAAGGAAGAAAAGTGGCATTTCTTCATTTGAACACTGTTAATAAAAAAAATCACAAGTTCATTAGGCCTGTGTTGCAAATGGATTTTTTACAAGAGAAATGAACATGCATGTGCAACTCCTATACAGGGGCAAGGGAAAACCTTGGGTATTTAAGTTACAGGGAGAAGGAGAAGTCATAAAGGTGGAGAAAAGAATTAATCCTCTCCCAAGGGATTCCCAAGGATACCTAGGGAATCCAGCTAGGGGTGCAAACAATGAATTCTGTCAGCTGGGGGCCAGATGTGCTTTGTCCTTGATACGTATTCTGCATCCAGTGTGTCTGGGAAATATGATAACTTAAGAAGACAAGTTCAGGGGGGCCCTTAACAACACTGATGCTGTCATAAAAATGCTGAAAATTAATAATGTAATAAAAAATACCTCCAAAGTGAAAAGCTTAAAAAAATCAAGACTGTTCAGTAATCTTGGCAAGTAATAATTGTTTAGAATTCTTTTTTCCAAAGTGGATAGATCTACTCACAATCCCTACCATTGTGGAAATTTCAGTAGCTCAGCATAGTGTCTGTACAGGGATGGTCTGACCCCCAAGGAGTATATGCTCAACCAATCAGAGATTGGGAAGAGGGGTCATATTCCTATCCTTGTCTTGGTAGCCCATTATGGATTTTTCTCTGATGTAACCCCCATGATACTCACATTTATATGATGCTTTAAGCTCCCTAAAGGGAGGGAGAATTTAATTTTGGTCTTTGTATTCCCAGCATCTACCTGTTTATAAAAGAACATATTAAATGTTTGCCTGTTGAGCTGGATTTTTTAGGGTAATAGTGGCAGTAAGCCATCGACATTTATGATTTAATCCATGTTGGGAAGCTCTACATGAAATCACTCTTTTTATCACTGCAGAACAGCATAGTGCTGCAACTAGAGAATATCCTGGACCAATGAATGGTTAATTAATGAACTTCCCAGGGTCATTTAGGCAGTGCAAATCAGATACACAATTAAACTATATAACTGCAAATCCTCCTTACTATCCATTATACCATACCATACTCTCTGTCTCCCTCTTTCTGTCTGTCTCTGTCTCTATTTCTCTCTCTCTATTTCTCTCTCTCTATTCTCTCTCTCTCTCTCTCTCTCTCTCTCTCTCTCTCTCTCTCTCTCACACACACACACACACACACACACACACACACACACACACAAAACTTCCCTGAGATAATGGGAAGTGGATATCAAGTACCTCCATTTTATAGATCTCTCAGTGAATTGGTTGGTTTCTGCCTTAAGACTGAGGACTTAGTGTTTTTCCACTAAAAATCCTTACTTTCTCCAGGCATATAAACATGATTATCTCAGTAGCATAAATAATAGGAAACATTAGTGTTACTTGACTACCCAGTGGTAGCCCTAATAAGGAGAATCCCAAAGCACTTGCCCAGACTGGTGGTTGTTCACTGGGCCCTGTAATGGCACTGTATTTCTTATTCTGCCTAGAGACATATGCTCCAACTTGTTTGGAATCATTAAAAAACTTGGTAGTTTTGCCCTCCCTCTGTTGACATCTGGATAAATCCATTCTCATTTTCAGGCACTTTGTCTGCAATTTAATGACAAGGAAAGCTTCATCAAGTGATACTAAGTGTTTATTCACAGGGAGGGATATTAATATTTATTCGCATGCCTTGCTTCGCATCATGGTTTCTCAGTAGTACATGTTTTTTTTAAAAAACAAACGTGCATAATAGCTTAACTGGAGGAGCTACTCAAGTAAATATAATCAATGAGGAAGAAACCAACTTTGAAAAATGTGTTTTGACTAATGTGAAAATCACTTAACCCATTTATCTCACTTTCCAAGAAGATTCTGTCTGCTTTTGTCTGGCCTTACCTTAGCTATCTACCCAGACATTTTATTATTGTAATAACTATCTGACTAAATATTAGTACTATCTGAAGGATCTGTGATTTCTCTGAGTGAATTGCCTCTATTACCTCAGTTACTTTGTCTATAAAAAAAATGTAATAGGGAGCTCCTGATTATTTTGATGAATCTTCATCAATTTGATGAGATTCCAGGGCATAGACCTTTGTCTGAAAGCTACTTGTATGGAGACAGGTATGTGTGCTAGCACTTTGTTGAATGATCATGGAATTTATTTGAGTCTTTCCTAATGACTAGAGCTATCTCCAAGATGATTGGTGACTATGGCTCAGATGATGATGGACCCTTATTGGAAAATCTACCCTTTCCCCCTGGTCTGTAAAAGAAGACTGTGATTGGTTTGACTCCTTTTATTGTGTATATTTCTTCTCCTTTGGACTTCCATCCTAGAGCATAGCTAGAGACGGGGAGGGGAATTTCTACCTTCCCTCCCTCTTCACTCTGCCCAGCACTCATGTGGTCATAGCAAAAGCGCATGATAATGACAGAAAATTGATCTCAGGGAGAAAAGTCTGTAACTTAGGAATTGCCTGTGCTCACCCACAATGCTAGAAAGTGGTAGAGGCTTGTTATAGGATTAGACCTGCTGGTCTTGAGACCACCATGACAGTTTCCTCTTATGGGAGTCTATAGCTTATAGAATCTATGCATGGAATAGGCTTATGATTGGGCCTGATGGTATTGAGACCATTATGACAGTTTTCCCTTAAGGGAGGCTGTAAGCTCATAGAACATACTCACAGAAAAATACTGACAATAATATTTTTTGAAGGTTAGTATTGCTGTGTCCTCTAAATAATACTTTATCTACCACCAACTTGGATTTTTTTCTCCTTGTTAAGAAACCCCCAAGATAATATTTTGCCTTGACCTCTCGTGGGTAATTCAGCCAGCTCCAGAGAGATCATCTAAAATCATCATATAAGAACTTCACTTTTTGAGGAGCACTCTGGAGCACACCTTCCAGCTGGAGCAGCCCTTTACTGCCAAATAGACCTGTGTCTCTGTGCTGCTAAAATAGCATTGCCCTTATATGAGTCTTGCTCTATGTCAACAGGTATAGCTGAGGTGTATGTGGGGTCTCCTTTTCTTTTATCTCCTTCTACCTCTCCATTGCTTGCTATAAAGCTTTGCATTGAACTGACTCCCATTGTTGTATGTGTTATTCTCAACATCCAAACTAATTAAGGGGTTATATTCCCTGATATCTTGTACTAGCTCATGGGCCTTTCCTTGGACCTAAATTGAATCCTCTGCCATGAACTTAACCTATACTGTCAGAGAAGAACACTGTGACCACCATGTAGAAAGCAAAGGTCAACAAAGGAAGCCTACAACTCCCTTATGCCAGAGGACTGTCATAAAACAAGGCTGAATTTGAATTCAGTCCTTCCTTGTTCTGAGTCCAGCATTCTATCTACTATGGCAAGCTGAGTCTTAGTAATACTAATTTATAATAATAATTATTAGTAATAATAATAATAAATCCTCAATATGAATCTTCTTCCCTAGATAGGTTATTCTTCTTACTATCTCCACCTTTCCATTCTCACTCCACCTAGATTGCCTTCTGCCCTTTCCCACTTACACATCATGTCTTTCTCAGCCATCAAACTCTAGTACACCTCAAGTCTTTCCTCTTCTTCAGTCTTTGCTCATAACTTTAGCCCCCAGTGATGTCTCCCTACTTTGGCTTCCTATGGTACTGTAATGTTAATGGAATATGAAGATCTTCCCCATTCATTAATAGGCCTATGTGACTACATATGTCCCATTTTCCCTTGGAACAGGAGCTGCATTTCCAGGTCTAAAGGTTCATAGGTATTTCAATCACATCTGTGATACATCTTGAGTTACACAGAGTTCATTGGGAGAGGAACTTGCCTAAGAAGGACCTTGCTTAGGGGGAGACTTGGTTGTAGGAAGGCTTTCACACCTTTTGGTACTAAGCTAATTAGGCACTGAGTTGTGAGGGTTACGATGCCTTCTGGCTCTGAGCCTCTTAGCCAAAAGTGTATATATGTTCTGTGGTTGGTACTTTACTTTGGGGGCCCACTCATGAGAAGGACCTTTTGATTTCCTGGATTGGACTCTGAGTAGCTGTTTGTTAAGAGCCCTCTTGAGTACTCTGGTATTGGTGCTCTTCCAGTCTGGTGGTGTTTGTGGATAGTTGTTTTACTTTGTTCAGACAGTTGGAGCCCTGTCTGTTGAATCTCTGTGCTAATTTCTTTGCTTGTATTTTCTATACTCACTTATTTCTACTTATCTGTAATTAGAATAAGATTGCTGACCCCTTTGAAGCTATCTTTCCTTTAGAAAAGCAGATCAAAGAACTTGTGCTGGCAGGCTAGCCTGGGTGTGCTATGATGCTTGCTACTACAAGTACTACTAGGTGTGCCACACAATTAATGCTTCCTGATGGATGGTTTCATCTCTAATAATACTACACATTGTAACCCATCACTCCAGATGTTTTATTCAGTAATTATTTTTTACATGTCTATCCTTTTTCCTTGGTTAGACTATTAGCTCTTTGTGAGAACAAATTGGAATATTCTCCATATTGCCAGGTAGAAATGTTCAATAAATACTGGCTGATTGATCTATTGACTGACTAATACCAAAAGAGCCTGACTGTTCCATGAGGTAATTTAAATATAGCTCCCTTCTAGAGCTGAAAAGGTAAACTAAGCTTTACTTTGTTTTTAACAGTGTGATCTTCTACCCCTGGAAGATCTACCTTATTGTCTAATGGAATGGAAATTTGTTCAATCCACTTAGTGGAATTAGCTTGACCAGGGCTGAACATGTATATATGTATGCCTATATATATATATATATACACACACACACACACACACACACACACACACACACACACACACACACACACACACGCATATATGTACACATGCACTGCATATATATGTAGGTATGGATGCATTGCAGGATATGTATGCACATGTTTATGCATATAATTGTGTATGTATATATACATAAATGTGTATGCTAATATATTGCATATCTATATGTGTGCATACCATGTATTCATGTATCTCTATTTCTACATTTATATGTCAAAATGGGATAAAAACCTAGGTATTCTGACTCATAGTTCAGTATTCCTTCCACTCTATTCACTACCTCCACATATGTTCCTTGGGAGCAGAGGAATGGTGGTAAGGTCTCTTCTAATCTTCTGTCAGTTCATTAGCACAGATTAGTCTCTAGGATTATCTCATTGTCACTTTGGAAGGTCCAGAGAGCCTCAGAATAGTAAGATGCTGGACAGATCAGTTTCAGGAAGGAAGTAGAGAGTATGAAGAAAGACAGCCTAGCAGATAGGGCTGGGCATAAGCCCAGGTGAACCCCGGTGGTAGCTCTGAGTACCTGAGGTTAGAGCATAAGGGACAACTAACTAGGAAGAGAAGTCTTGGAATAATGAGACACCTGAGGCAAGGGAAACTGCTTGCTTTATTTATCTAATATTGTACTTGAAGACAGTCCTATTACTAACAAATATTTAAAGCCCTTCAAAATGTTGCCCCAATCTATTATTCCAGGCTGATTACACATTAAACCCCCCACATACTCTACTTTCAGGCCAAACTGGTCTACCTGCCATTCTCCATATGTCATTCTATTTCCCACATCTGTACCATGGGACAGGTCCATCCCTTATGCCTGGAATTTGCTTCTTTCTCATATCTCCCCCTTGGGAGCTTCCCAGCTAAAGTGTCACTTCAGACATGGGACCTTATCTGATTTCAGAATTGTTGCTGCTTCCCCATTACACTGTATTATAAACACTTATATACCATACTATATTATACTATATTATTATGTTATATTATATAACTATAGCATATAGACTATACATATGTATGCCAATGTATGTACATATATAAACACATACATATGCATTTATGTGTGTATATAAAAAATATATAATTTTTGTGTTTCTTTATCTATGTGCATGCTTTCCCTCTAGTAGAGTGTAAACTTCTTGAAGGCAAGGACTATTTCATCTTTGTTATTGTAATCCTAACACCCAGCATAGTATCTGGCATGAAGTAGGTGCTTAAAAATATTAACTGAGAAGGGAAAGGGAAATAAGGTTTGGAGAATAAGGTAGGAAATTTTTTTTTTTATAAATGACAATAGGAATAATTATAAGAAGCCTAGTATACACTCAAAATATGCACTTTAATTGGTCTACCTTTCATTCCTTTTTTTTCAGGACAGATTCTGTCTTCTGTCTGTTCAATTTGGGGACTAACCCTGTTTTTCAAAAGGACATACATCAGTTTGAAGAAGGCTGCATCCTTCTTCAGAACAAATTAGATTTGTTCTGGATTAGAGCTAGTATTATTGGAAGCTCTGACTTTTGATGTTAAACTCATGGTAGTTTATTCGTTAATTCAACAATATTCCAGAGACATGTTTAAGCCCAGACTATGCACTATTACACTCTGCTAGGAGCATGACATGACTTTATTTAA
This sequence comes from Notamacropus eugenii, assembly GCF_028372415.1. NCBI lineage: Eukaryota > Metazoa > Chordata > Mammalia > Diprotodontia > Macropodidae > Notamacropus > Notamacropus eugenii. The sequence continues at coordinate 360,393,690 of NC_092876.1, forward strand.
TCAATTTGGTGTTAGTTTGGGGTTCCTGAACCTTGTCAATGTAGTTTATAAGTCTCTGGATTCACTCATTCTTTTTAAGGGGAGGGAACCATATGGTGATGGGGTAGGTAGCAGTTCTCACTCATGTGCTATTAATTAGTTGGGTCAGTCCACATGCAGAAACATGGTATGGTATATACTGAGAAATATTCCCTTGGGACTCAGGTTTCTAATAAATCAGATTTTCAGTGGTCTAAAAGTAAGAATGGAAGGTTAGAAAAGAAGAAAACCAAATTACCAGTATGAAGAATTAAAAGAGTGAATTTACAACCAAGGAAGATAAAATAAAAGCAATTATTAGAAGCTATTTTTCCATACAATATGCCAATAAAACCAATAATCTAAATTAAATGGATGAATATTTATAAAAATATATATTGCCCAGATTAACAGAAAAGGAAGTTGAATACTTAAGTAACTTAGAAAAATAACAAATAAGCCATAAATGAGCTCCCTAAGGGGGAAAAACAAAACAAACAACCCTGGACCAAATGGATTTGTAAGTAAATTTTAATAAGCATTTAAAGAACAAATTGTTCCAATACTACATAAACTACAAAAAAAAAAAAAAAGAGTACTACCAAGTTCCTTCAATGATGCAAATATGGTTCTGATATCTAAACCAGAGAGAGCCAAAACAGAGAAAAAAATTTATAGACAAATTTCCCTAAAGAACACTGATTAAAAAAAAAAACAACATTTTAAGGGGTGGAGCCAAGATGGCAGAGTAGAAAGACACATATACTCTAACACTTCCTCCACAGCCCAGAAAATACCTGTAAAAAATGACTCTCAACAAATTCTAGAGCAGCAGAAGCCACAGAACGACAGAGTGAAAGAGATTTCCAGCCAAAGGTAACCTGGAAGACTGATAGGAAAGGTCTATCCCACTGGATGCTGAGCAAAGCAGAGCCCAGCCCTGGTCATGCAGCACAGGGAGGAACAGGACTGGAACAGGCCTCTGGGGCAGAATCCCCAGAAGGGAGGGTCCCATATCCCTCAACCCACAACTGCCAAAAAAAGCTTCAAAGGTCAGTGTGGGAGGGCTTTCCTAACTGGGCAAGAGGGGAGTGGGGTCCCCCCAGCACTGGCCCAAGGTGGTGGCAGAGCTGGCTGCAGCAGCAGCAGCAGTGGGTGGTGGATCGCTATGATTTCTGTGGAAGCCACCATTGTCCATTGTCTGAGTGGCTCAGCTTAAAGCCTCTAGGGGAATTGAGCAGCTGATCTGAACCTCAGTCCTAAGCATGGTCCTGGGGGGAGAAGGAGCACTAGCACCCTCCTCTTGACAAAGGATTCAGAAGTCAAGTAACTAGCTAGGAAAATGTCCAAAAAAGGGGAAAAAATATGACCATGGAAGGTTACTTTCTTGGTGAACAGGTATCTCCTTCCATCCTTTCAGATGAGGAAGACCAATGCATACTGTCAGAGGAAGTCAAGGCTTCTGCTTCCAGTACCTCCAAAATGAATATGAAATGGGCTCAGGTCATAGAAGAGCTTGAAATGCAAGTCAGCAGCTTGCTAAAGGAGAACCAAAAAAATGGTGAGGAAAATAACACCTTTAAAAATAGGCTAATTCAATTGGAAAAAGAGGTCCAAAAAGCCAATGAGGAGAAGAAGGCTTTAAAAAGCAGAATTAGTCAAATGGAAAAGGAGGTTCAAAAGCTCACTGAACAAAATAGTTCTTTAAAAATGAGAGTGGAATTCAAAGAAACTAATGATTATATGATAAACCAAGAAGTTATAAAACAAAATCAAAAGATTGAAAAAATAGAAGATAATGTGAAACATCTCATTGGAAAAACAACTGACCTGGAAAATTGGTCCATGAGAGACAAGTTAAAAATTATGAGACTAACTGAAAGCCATGATCACAAAAAGCCTAGACATTATCTTCCATGAAGTTGTCAAGGAAAACTGCCCTGATATTCTATAACCAAAGAGCAAAATAAATATAGAAACTCTTAGGAATATTGTGGCCAAATTTCAAAGTTCCCAGGTCAAGGAGAAAGTATTGCAAGCAGCTACAAAGAAACAATTAGAGTATTGTGGAAATATAATCAGGATAACACAGGATCTGGAAACTTCTACATTAAGGGATCCAAGGGCTTAGAATAGGATATTCCAGAAGTCAAAGGAACTGAGATTAAAAGCAAGAATCACCTACCCAGCAAAACTGAGTATTTTCAAGGGAAAATACTGAGTATTTTTTCAAGAGAAAAAATGGTCATTGAATGATATAGAAGACTTTGAAGCATTCATGATGAAAAGACCAGAACTGAATAGAAAATCTGACTTTCAAACACAAGAATCAAGAGAAGCTTGAAAAGGTAAACAGGAAAGAGAAATCATAAAGGACTTTCTAAAGCTGATCTGTTTACATTCCTACATGGAAAGATAATATTTGTAACTCTTGAGACTTTTCTCAGTATTTGGGTAAGTGGAGGGTCTATACACACACACACACACACACACACACACACACACACACACACACACACACACACACATATATATAGACAGAGAGTACAGGTTGAGTTGAATCAGAAGAGAAGATATCCATAAAAAAATAAAATTAAATTAAGGAATGAGAGAGGAAAATATTGGGAGGAGAAAGGGGGAAATGGAATTGGGCCGACTGTCATTCAAAAGAGATAAGAAAAATCTTTTTCACTGGAGGGAGAAAAGGGAGGAGGTGAGAGGGGAAAAATGAAGTTTACTCTTTTCACATATGGCTTAAGGAGGGAATAACATGCTCACTAAATTTGGTATGAGAATCTATCTTACACTACAGGAAAGTAGGGGAGAAGGGGAAAAGTAGAGTGAGGGGAATGATAGAAGGGAGGGCAAATGAGAGAAGGGAGTAACTAGAAGTAAACACTTTTTGGGCAGGGACAAGGCCAAATGAGAGAATAGAAAAAAAGGGGGGAACAGGGTAGGATGGAGGGCAATAGAGTTAGTCTTATACAACATGACTATTATGGAAGTCTTTTGCAAAATGACACATATATAGCCTGTATTGAATTGCTTGCCTTCTCAGTGGGGATGGGTGGGGAGGGAGGGAAGGAGAGAAGTTAGAATTCAAAGTATTAGAAACGAATATTGAGAATTGTTACTGCATATACCTGGGAAATAAGAAATACAGGGAATGGGGTATAGAAATTTATCTTGCCCTACAAGAAAAGAGAGAAGATAGTGAGAAGGGAAGAGTGGGGTGTGATAGAAGGGAGGGCACATTGAGGGAAAGGGTAATCAGAATGCAAGGTGTTATGGGGTGGGAGGAGGAAAGAGATGGGGAGAAAAATTAGAACTCAAAATTTTGTGGAAATGCATGTTGAAATCTAAAAATAAATAAATAAAACTATTAAAATATTTTAAATAAAATACTTGCAAGCTGGTTTCAATAAAAAAATAAAAAGGTCATGCACTTTGACGAGGCTGGATTTTTACTAACAAGGATGGTTCAATATTTAGAAAACTATATATATAACAGATCACATCACCAATAAGAACAATAAAAACCTAATGATTATTTCAATATATGTAGAGAAAACCTTTTAACAAATACAGCACCCATTCCTCTTAAAATACTAGAAAGCACAGGAGTAAATGAAGCTTTACTTAAGATGGTAAATGTTATCTATCTAAAACCAAGAGTAAGAATGGTCTGTATTGGAGACAAACTAGAAACATTTCCAGTACAATCAAAGGTAAAGCAAGGATGTCCATTATCACCATTATTGTTCAATATTGTACTAGAAATTTTAGCTATAGCAATAAGATAAGAAAAATAAATTGAAAAATAAATATAGGCAATAAGGAAATAAAATTATCACATTTTGCAAATAATATGATAGTTTACTTACAGAACCCTAGAGAGTAAACCAAAAACTAGTTAAAACACTTAACAACTTCAGAAAAGTTGCAGAACATAAAATAAACTACACAAATCATCAACATTTCAACATATTACAAAAAATCCCAGGAAGAGATCAAAAGAAAAATTAACTAAGCAGAGTATAATATATTTAGGTATTTACTTGCCAAGACATACTCAGGAAAAATGTGAACACAATTACAAAATACTTCACACAAATAAGACATCTAAATAATTGGGTAAATACTAATTGTTCATGAACAGGCCAAGGCAATATAATAAAAATTTACTTATTCAGTGTTATACCAATTAAACTACCAAATAACTACTTTTTTAGAGCTAAAAAAATAACAAAATTCATTTGGAAGAACAAAAGGCCAAGAGCATCAAGAAAATCAATGAAACAATAGGAAGAAAAGGGACCTTGAAGTGCCATACATCAAACTATACTATCAATTTTTTAACTTTATTATCTAATGGTCTATTATTATTATTGTTCATGTTTTGTGATGTGTTGTGGTTGAACTGTGTCAAAGAATTCAGAATCAAAACACCTCTAATTCAAGTATAGGCATTTATTGAGATTGATGCCTCTCATGAAATGGGCTAAGTTCCAAGAAGAACCAGAAACTTCAGAGAAAGTAAGAAGGATTTTTATAGGGTAAAGCTGAAATTACATAACAGAAATTATGAATATTAAAAAGTCAGGAGGAGTTTAAGGGATTAGGTAATAGGGAGGGATCCTAGCCACAGTGCAACTATGCATGCTGTTACCCACAATGCATACAGAAAAATCCATTTGGGGAGTATACATGTATGCAATGATATTATAATAAGCCTTTCTACATCATAAGTTCACTCTAGGTCAGTTCTTTACTGTTGCTCCACAGGTACCTACTTAGGGAAAGTCCCTTCTATTGTTTTAGTGTCCACATCCTGCTTGGATGTCCCGGTGGTGCTGCTTTCTGATTGACTGAGTACTGTGGTCCTGTCTGGGACTAGATGGATGTGATTGTGGTTGAGTGTATGGACACATCTGCTGTTTCTGTGAGAACTATGAGTTCATGGACATACCTGTTGTTCTAAGGGGCAGTGGGGCATATATGAAGAAGCTAGAATATTGAGTGTGTGTGTGTGTGTGTGTGTGTGTGTGTATGTGTGTGTGTGTAGGGGGTGAGTGGCTAGGTAGGTGCAGTGGACCTGCTATTCAGGGGGGCCTATAAGAAAGTTAGAATATTGGGGTTGGGGGCAGCTTTATTAGGATTCCATCATTATTATATAGTATTTAGTTTTAATTATCAAAACAATTTGGTGATGGATTAGTACAGATTAGGTGAACAATATACGGAAGCAAATGAGCACAGCAACCTAGCATTTGATAAACCCAAAGATCTCAGCTTTGGGGTAAGAACTCACTATCTGACAAAAACCACTAGAAAAACTATAAAGTTGCCTAGTAGAAACTGGACATAAACCAATATCTCATAGATACCAAGATAAGCTCAAAATAGGTATGTGGTTTACATAAATTACTATTGAGGGCACAACATCCTCAAGTCCCTCAGGCTTACAACCTAGGAGTCATCCTGGATTTTTCACTATCTCTCATCCCCCATATCTAAACTGTTGCTGTTATAACATCTCTCAAATATGCTTCCTTCTTTCCTCTGATACTGCCACCACTCTAAGTGCAGGCCCTCATCACATCACACCTGGACTATTGCAATAACCTGCTGGTGGGTCTGCTTGTGTCAAGTCTCTCCCCTCTCCAGTCCATTCTCCACTCAACCACTGATCAGAATTTACCCAGTAAATTCCAATGGCTTGTATTCCAGGATTAAATATAAAACACTGTTTGGCATTTGAATCATCTCCTACTTTACCCATCCTCTTACACCTTCACTCTCCAGAAGGTACGCTGTGATCCAGTGACACTGGTCTCCTGGCTCTTCCAGGAACAAGATATTCCATCTCTGGGCTCTAGGCATTTTCTCTGGCTGTTCCTATCCCTGGAATGCTCTCCTTCTGCTCTGACTACTGATCTTCCTTTCTTATTTTAAGTCCCAACTAAAATTTCACCTTCTACAGAAAGTCTTTTCAAACCATTTTAATTCCATTGCCTTTCCTTTGTCAATTATTTCCTATTTATACCGTATATAATTTGTTCTGTGTATATTTGTCTGCATGTGTTCTCCTCGATTATAATGTAAGCTCCTAGAGAGTAGGAACTTTCTTTTGCCTCTTTTTGTATCCCTAGCACTCATCATAGTGCCTGGTACGTAGTAGGTGCTTAATAAATGTTAATTGATTGAATGGAGACAGCACAGGATGCAGTGGGAGACCTTGGCTCTTTTAAGCTAAGGTCTTCTCAAGCTCTCACTTTGAGTGAGGCAATGCCCATTCAGTGAATACCTCTCTTCAAGAAATGAGGCAAGGGACGGCCTCTTTAATAATAAAAAAAAATCATACAGAGGGGAAGGACCCTTAGGGTTACTGTCTAAAACAGAAACAATTATTATTTACATTCACTCTGAGCCAGGAGGCCTAGAATGGGTGAAAACCAACACATTTCCTGCTCTCAAGGTACTAACAATCTTATAGAGAGTAGAAGACTTGTTTACAAATCGGAAATCTTATTGTGCAGTAAGACTACATTTGCTAGTACTCACATCACATCAAGTACTCTCTGCCCCCATGCTTGGATCCTCTTATCTTGGGTCATCTCCAGTCATCCTGATGAATATCTGGTCACTGGATTCAGATGGCTCTGGAGGAGAAGTGAGACTGGTGACCTGCACAGCCCTCCCTCCCTCAAAACAAAGTCAAGTGCAAGTCATGTCATTGTTTCTCTGATGTCACGGCCTTCTTTGGCAATGAAGGACGAACACTCACATCCATAATAGGATCCTCTTAACTGGAGGGCAGAGTCATGGACTCGAGAGCCTTTATCTAAAAAAGAAGATTCAACAAAATTTTTCTCCTCGTTTCTGGAAAGCAGCACTGTTTTTGGACTTCGCTAGAAATCAAAGGCCATCGTGCTCTCATTCCAGTTACCTTCTCACTCCCCCCTCCATTTTCAACTTCCTTTTGTGTTTGTCTTGCCCTGTCAGATGATAAACTCCTTGAAGGCAGAAACTGTCAGGTTTTTATTTGTATTTAGCTCTCCTCTTTTGGCAAAAATTCTTAGCACGTAGTATGTGCTTAATAAATGTGAATTGATTGATTGAAATAGGCAGCTAATATAATCTCAAGACAAACTCTGAATTAGGAGGAGAACTATTTTTAGTTGGGAGATGAATGGATGATTATGGAAAACTTCATGGAAGAAATTGAATCTGAATTGTGAAGATGGAGACAGGAAAGGAGTGAGTTTTAGACATGCCATTCCCCCCCCCCCCCCCCCCCAGTAATACATAAAATCAAAGACTTTTGAGATTTTACCCCTATAACAAAGATTAAGTTCTGCTTTAAGATTCCCTAGTCGATATTATCCTATGCCCATTTTTCCCTTTAAGATTTTAGGCTACCTGGGTCATTTCTAAATTTCAGATAATTGACATACAGTTTTAAAGTTGGAGTGATAGTGCTCTCTAGCATCCAACTATGTCTATGAATGATTTCCAAAATCATCCAAGGGTGCAACATAAATACAGATTAAACATTTTTCTGATTCTCAGAATTAGTCAACATTAGACTTTAATATAACCAATTATAATTCATCGCCAATTATCTAGGACATTAAATTCTCATTCTAGATTAATTCTGGATTGAGTCCCAGTTTCTAGCATTAAGTTTTCATGACTATGATTAGATTTTATTATGGCCAATTATAATTCACCAAATTGGACATAATTACAGAAACTACTGTTGAAATAAAAAATGGTCAGATCATGCATTATCAAAGGTAGCAAATCTTTTCACAATATTATCTATTGTGATAAAATCAAGGAATGTTATTTTGAGCAAAGCTTTAGGGATTCAGCTATGACAATATTTAGATATTGGAACTGATTGCATTTCAATAAGATTGTATCTTTAATCAGAACACCACTGAAAGTAACTACCACAAATGTATTAGACTAAGCAATTAAAAATCAAAACTTACTTTCTGACCTTATTTTATTCTTTTCCAGCCTTATTTTACACTGTTTCCCTTTATACACTACATAACAGAGCAGAACTGGATTATTAGTTACTCCTCCAGTCATGTCCTCTCCTACCACCAACCATACCCAATGGCTGGAACACAGTTCTTTTATATCACTATTTGTTGAGATCCTTCTTTTCCCTTAAGACCCTGTTCAGGTCATTCCTTCCATGAAAACTTCCTTGATTTTCCCTAGCTGAAACTGATTTCTTTATTCACAAAATTCTTTTTTTTAAAAAAATAATATTTTTCCCCAATTACATGTGAAAACAAATTGTAACATTAATTTGTAAAATTTTGAATTCCAAATCCTCTCCTTCCCTCTTTCCCTCCCAGCTTCCTGAGACAGTAGGCAATTTAATATGTATCCTCAAAATTCCTAGAGCAGCTCTGTGTCTGCTCCTATTACTTATCACAATGTTATCATACTTATTTGTGATCATGTCTTATCTCCCTCTTTCATGTTCTCAAATGAATCTATGATTTCATAGATGTGATTGTTTCTTATGGTAATGCAGCTTATACCCATCTAATCCCTGTCCAGCATGGACAATTCTTGTCCATCATCACTTCACCCGAAAGGGTCCACCAAACATGCTGGGACCTTTCTCCTTTTCTCTTGACATCCTGATCATACCAGGGGAGTATATCAGCCTACCAAGAGTTATCCCTTACCAGGTGATCAATGCCAGTTCCTTTTTGATCATTTCTTTGATGTCATCTTTTAATCTGGTTCTTCTTCTTCTCAGTTCCTTATTTATACGCCACAGACTACTCGCAAACACCATGCATCTATCCCTTACCCTCTTAGTGGTACACTATTTTAATTCTCAGGAAATTAGAGCTTGCCAATATTCCTAGTCAAACAACATTCTAATATTGTTTCTATTCTGTTCTAATTGTTGTTAACAATTCTAATAGAATGCAAATTATTTAAAAGCAGTGAATTGGTTCATCTTTTTATGCCCAGGGTCTACTACAATATACTACATATAAGACAGACCTTTATGACATTTCTGCTATATATCCCATTTTCTCCACTCAAAACAGACACCACTCTGGTATGTGCCTTCATTCACCTCATACATTAGCCTTCTGGTTGCTCTCCCTGCCTCAAGTCTCTCCCCACTCCAATATGTATTCCACTCTGGTCTAAATATCATCCCCCTATCTGATAAACTTCAGTGGCTCCCTATTACCTGAAAGATCAAATGTAAAGTTCTCTGCTTGGCATTTAAAGTCTTTTATAAACTTGCCTCTTCCTATCTTTCCAGTCTTCTTACAGTTTATCCCCCTCCATGTACTTTCAATCCAATAACACTTATCTTCTTACTGTTTCTTCTACTGGACACTCCCATTTCCAGACTCTGACTTTTCATTGACTGGCCCCCATGTCTGGAAAGCTCTCCCTCCTCACCAACACTTTCTGACTAGTTTGGATTCCTTTAAGACTCAGGTCAAAACCACCTTCCACAGGAAGTCTTTCTCATTCCCCATCACTCTAGTGCCTTCTCTCAGCAATTACTTTGTCTACTCTGTAGATAAAGCTAGAGTGCTGGACCTGGGGACAGAAAGACTTGGGTTCAAATATGGCCTCAGATACTTCCTGGCTGTGTGACCTTGGGCAAGTCACTTAACTACTGTTAGTCTCAGTTCCCTCAAGTGTAAAATGGAGATAATACTAGCACCTATCTCCCATGGCTTTTGTGAAGAACACATGAGAAAATAATTGTAAAGTGCTTAGCCCAGTGCATGGCACATAGTAAATGCTATATAAATATTAGATATTGTTATTGAGAAGAGATAACCTTTAAATCGGTCAGTAATGATTACTTTGATTTAATTTGAATTTGACTGTAAGATTAAGCTCTCTTCTCTAGGAAAAGCTAGCTCTAATAGCTAAGCCAAACGAACATAGATATTCTCTTAAGTCTATATTATGTATGAATTTAATGAATAGATAGATTGATAAGACTTTATCATTTAGTAGTAGATAATAAGAGTAAGACATATATCTTTGTAGGAATAAGATAATCATAGAATTATAAGAATCTTTTTTTAAAGGCTAAGTTCCCTTTGCTGGGAGCTTGAGAAAGGGAGGATGACTCCTAGATTACTGATTTTAGTACCTCTTTTTTCTTGAACTAAGTTAAGTATGATTTTTTTCTTGAGCTAAAGGATAAGTATAATTTAAATAATATAATCTTCTAAGGCTGGGTTTCTCTTTCTGGCAGCTGGAGGATGAGGTGGGACATGATTGCTAATTTACCAACTACAGACCACAAATTCTTTATTTTTTTAGGGGAGGAGTGAGGCAATTGGGGTTAAGTGACTTGCACAGGGTCACATAGCTAGTAAGCATCAGGTATCTGAGGTTGGATTTGAATTCAGATTCTCCTGACTATGCTCCACAAGTTCTTCTTTCCTAGTCTTAGTTCAAACCATAGGCCCCCTTAAAGTAGTACTTCTGGTTGCAAAATGCAACAGTTGCAGGGCAGGGACTTCTGGGGGCAATTTCACTTTCACAGCTAAACGTTGCCAGTGGTATGAATTTGGATTAAGAAAGACTGAGAGAAGCAAATTAGCCAGATGACCTGCCTTGTCCAGTTGAATTATGTTCAAAACAAGTTTCCTGAGATTGCTGTAATATTTTATTCTTCTTTTCAGTTATAAAAATAGTTCTGTAAATCACTCCTTTATCCTTGACATCTGAGGAGTCAGATAACTTGGTTTGATATGCAAATGCTAGCTTTGCAAATTAAATTATCAGCATTTGGGAAATTTTGTGCTTCACTTTCTTTTATTTCAGATAATTAATTTACATCATCATCATTAGTATATGTGCAGAATAAATTGTAAGTTGTTTTTCCCATGAGACCATGAGGATAAAGATCCTGTATTTGCCTTTCTTTGTACCTCTAGTTCTCTTTTACCCAGAAAACCTGAGGGTCTTCCTCTCCCAGTTTGATTCTATTTTTTTAATTAAAGGGACCATCCATTGAGTAACAAAGAAGCCTATTCACTGAATTGGTGTTTTTCACTCAAAGTAAGATTGTGATAAGACCAAAGCCTGAAAGGGCCAGGATCTCACATTGCATCCTGGGTCATCTCCAGTCATCCTGATGAATATCAGCCCACTGGATCCAGATGGCTCAGGAGAAGAAGGTGAGATTGGTGACCTTGCACAGCCCTTCCTTACTCAAATCAAAGTCAACTGCAAGTCATGTCATCATCCTGATGTCATGGTCCTCTTCGAGAACAAAGAACAAACACAAGCACTTAGTATAGTTCCTGTTATATATAGTAAGCATATAGTAATGTTTGTTGATTGACTGGATTTAATTGGTATTTAGGGAATTAACTAGTATAGAAACTCCTAAATGAGAAACATCTTCAATGATTGCAGGTTATCACTTTATTATTTTAGGGTCACCTATGGGGAAGATGTTAAATGACTTGTTTAAGTTCTCATAGTATATATCAGAAGCCAATCTGAACCCAAATCTTTTTGGCTCTGAAGCTAGCTCCTATGTCCTCTACCCTGCTGATACTTCATAGCAGGTACTTAATAAATGTCGAATTATATTGATCTGAATTTTAAATAGCCATCAACCACATATATGCTGGGAACAAAATGAAAAAAATTAGCTTTAGCTGTTCAACTCCTTATATGAGGAGATAACAAAGTTTGTTCTCTCCTGAGACCAGGAAATACAGACAGTAAATTATATTGGAAAGAATTCTATTATGCAGAATGAGGCATACATTTATAGATAGTGCCAAAGTGTTGATTTGTTTTGTTTGGATCCACTTATTTGTTACAAGAAAGAGCTTCACTGGAGTTGAGGTGGGAGTGATGAGTCAGGAGGAAATTGCAGAGAAGTTAGAAAAAAAAGGAAAAGCAAAGAACAACAACAAAAATAAGAATGCTAGATTATTTCAACTCTGCTATTTTTCATTTCCTGACTACAAAATGAGTATAATCTGACCTGCCTGCCTACCTCAAAAATAGTTTGTGGATAGAATAAAGTGATATATTTGAAAAATGCTATGAAAAATGGAAGGGACCTTGGTGACCATAAAGTTGTCACTTCATTTAACAAATGTGTAAACTGAGGCTGCAATCTTGGTGTTGTTATTTGTTCATCTTTCTTGAAGAAGACCAATGACCTCATGAGATTGGTGTCTTGACTTACAAGTGAATTGGATTTAAGTGAGACAGAACTGTACCAAGTCATCAGCCTCACTCTCTACTCCAGAATCATCTCAGTCCAGTGGCAAGATAAGAGTCAAGATGACTATCAATGGCCCAGAATGCAAAGAGAGGTTCAGTGATTTTTTTTCTGGTCCACACAGCTAGTTGGAAGTAAGATTTGAATTTAGGTCTTCTTAACCATAAGTCCAGTGAGGTCCTCTCATAATGGTGGTCATAAATCAGATTTAAAACTGAAAAGGACCATACAAGTAATTAAGTCTATCTCCTTCAATTTTTTAAACAGATGAGAAAACTGAGGCCTGAAGAGGTAAAGTAACTTGCTTGAAGTAACAGAAGAGGTGAGAACCAGGATTCAAATTCAGATCCTATGACTCTAAATATCACACCCTTTCCATGTTGCCTCTTACCACCTCACCTTCCTTTTACATTGAGACTTTTACAGAAAGTTGCTAATTGCCAGTGAAAAGCAGATGAGGTAGGTAGCATCACTTCAGAATGAAAGGAAGAAAGAAGGGAAGGAAGAAAGAAAGAAAGGAAGGAAGATAGAAAAAAAGAAAGAAAACCTTGGTCAAGTACCCTCAGTAACTGAGGGCCCAGGTAGGTGAACAGACATGGCAAATAAATGCTTGCGCATTAATTAGCCAGGAGACTTCAATCCTAAACTACCACCAAAAATGAGAGAGAACAGAGGGCTGAGGATCTCATTACCAGCAAACATGGAAAATGATTAGGGAATTTTGGAGTAACCTAAAGAGATCAGTCTAAGTTGTGTTTCTGCCAGAGCTAAATTACAACTATGCACAGAGCTTAGGGTGATCTTTCTTCTAGGGGAGAAAGTGAGGGGTATGCATCTTCATTCCAGGTCACTAAACAGAATGGAGAACTCCCAAAAAGAATGAAAATAGGGCTTGAAAAAGAAAAACAAAAAAACAAAAGTATATTAAGAGGTAGAAGGAATTGGATTAAGCAGTTCGAGGATAGAAAAGTGTGAGCCTAGGTTGAAGCAAAAAAGAAAGACTCCTTTTAAAATGGTCCCTTCTAGATGTAGGGTTTAAAATTTGCATTTTAAAAGGTACCTAATGGGCCATCATTACCAAGTCAAGTTGATAAATATTAATTGAACACCTACAGTACACCATGCATGGTGCTAAGGTCTGGACATAGCAAGAAAGGCAAAAATCATACTCTGCCCTCAAGGAACTCACAATTTACTGGAGGAGACAATATGTAGGCAACTACGTACAAATAAGGCAGCTCCACAGTACAGTGGATAGAATGCCAAGTTTGCAGTCAGGAAGGCTTCCTGACTGAGTTTAAAATGAGTCCTTTACTAGCTTTGTGACCCTGGGCAAGTCACTTCACCCTGTTTACCTCAGTTTCCTCATCCATAAAATGAGTTGAGAAGAAAATGTAAAACCAATTCCAATATCTTTACCAAGAAAACCCCAAAAAGGGTCAAGAAGAGTCAGACATGGCTAAAAAAAATGACTGAACAGAAGCAACATACAAAGTATATGCAGGATAAATAGCAGTTAATTTCAGAGGGAAGTTACTGACATTAAGATGGGGAAGGGATAGGCTTCTTGCAGAAGTTGGAGCTATCAGCAGAATTTTAGTTATTAGTGGAACGTTTTTTCTTTTAAAAGGAGGGCAGCCTTTTTGAATATTTAGCCCTTGTGTTAGTGATTCTCAAGTGACATAAAGAATGGATGGCTTCTTCTTCCCACCTCCCCAACTTAGTTTGGGGAGTTTCCACCTTTCTGCCTGGGTGCTCCCCACTCTTGTCATACACACTGAGGAAATTTGAGAAACTCATTAGGCTGCTACCCACTGCACTGTCTCCACCTCCTCCTGTGAGCATGCAGTTCAGAACAGGCAAAGACATATTTTATTTATAGATCAGAGAAAAAGAAAACAAACAGAATTAATAACTGAGCCCTCAAAAAATAACTGACACTTCCCAAGAAACTTGTATAGCCTTAGTTACTGAGGTTTCTATCCTAAGTAATGTTCTCTAAGACTTTCTAGAGACTCTCTGGGCAGTTCTTTCTATGGGTGCTGTCCCTGATCCTTTGCCAAAGGAAATGCTTCTGTTTTCTGCCCCCTCCCTAAAATGAAAGTTCCCAAGAATTCCTGATGAGTCAGGAACATTTCCAACCTCTTTCATTTCCAAAGACTTCTGAGACTAACAAGAAGTTGGGACATAGTGACTTCTAATTCTTGATGTTGTCATGGCTCCAGCTACCTGGTTAGGTATGCTTCCTGCCAAGTCAGCGCTCAAAGCTAGACAAGACATCCTAATTTCTTCTATTTTTTTTTTCCTTCAGTGTCTGTTTCTTAGTCTTCCAGAGCAGATGGGTAGAATTATTCAAATTTTTCAGGGATGCTTCTCTTCATATCTTAGAGTAGGGAGGAATAGGTGGGGGGAAGATTCATTATCTTTCTTCCTTACCTACCTTTCATATCACCCTTAAAGAGTGGAAGGAAAGAGGAAAAAATTGATTTCTGTTTCAGACAGTAATATAATGCCAGTCTCATAACAATTCTTATGATAGTTTTTGATTGTTTGCTGTCAATCATCCTATGATTTCATAATCCTGTTTATTCTCTAGATTATGCCTCTCTGTTGGAAGATAGTGTTTCTTTTCTTTTCTCTTGTATCCCCATTGGGTATGCCTAGCATACTTTATCCTCAGAGAGACTGATCGAAGGGATGCTTTCTCACAGAGAGCCTGATTTCCTCACCCTTTGTCATCAGTGTTGGCTATGGTGTCAAGAGGAATTTAAAAACTCTTTGCCACTCAGGATAGATGGAGTTGGCCTTGACACACCTGAGAAAGCAGAATGGGAATGGATGGTTTGGAGACCACCAGCTGTTGCAGATAATCCTTTCTTGGCCTAAGTGGGTTTTCTAGTCCCAACAAAGTGTTCTTTGCCATGAAATTATCATTTGATGCTCTTATTAATATGTAATCTGCCTCTTCTGGCTGGGGACGTGGCTTGTATTATTTGTAGAATTATTTATAGTATTCAAAATGAATTCTGCATGATACTTATATATATAATCAACTCTCAATCATCTTCCAGTGGATTATCTACATTTTTGTCAGGAAAATCTTGTCTCTAAGGTTCTTGTGAGTTAAACTTGCTCATCTTAAGTACTTGCTTTATAAACCAGTATGATCACTATAGACTGCAGCTAATCTGCTTGGTTAATCGACTTCTCTGCTGTTTTTATTCATTTTTCCCACAGAGAAGTCTTTGAAAGTCCTTCATTACTTCTACTAGAGGAAAAGTTGGAGAAAGGATGGAATATGGTAATCTAAGAGAGCACTTGTCTGTTCAAACCACTGAGGCAGCTTGATGTAGTGGGTACAGCACTGACTGTGGACTTAAGAGAAGTTGGGTTCAAATTCTGAACATAGCCTAGTAAATTACCTTATCTTGCATTCTATTTATTCATAGACAAAATGAGAAGGTTGGACAAGATGACCTCTAAAGTGTCTTTTAGCCATGATGAAATATGATTCCATGAGTGGGCTGTAATAAGAGAGTGTGCCAGGAACTTTAGGCTGGATACGCAGAACAGCTTTCCAGAATCAACTGACTTGGATCTCTGCAGAGAAGCTTCATTAGTATGTTTGAAGTGAATCCCAGATAAATACAGAATGACATGCCAAAGTAAATAATTTTTGGATTAGCCACTGTTTTGGATGATCTCCAACCCTGCTTTCCTTTATTATTGCAAGTAAACAAGAATTGGCGGTCTTTCATAGTTTGCTTTTTCTTTAAAAAAAAAAAAAAACAACAAAAATCGCTTGTCAACTTAAAAAAAGTGTTAAAAATTGTTTTAGCATGTAATTGGGAAAAAATAAAATATATTTAAAATATTTTTAAAAAATTTGTCAGGATCTGGGTTTAGAAGGGGCATACATAATAATGCTTTATTTGCATGCAGTTTAAAAATACTTTTTTTAACCTTTGTATACAGTTTAAAAATATTTCTACATTTGTACACAGTTTAAAAAAATTACTTTGACATCCATTAATGCTTATCCTTATAACAATGCTTTGAGGAGAGCAAGGAAAGCATTGGATTCAATTTAAGATATTTATTCATTTATTCAGCAATTTCCAAGTGTAAGGCACTATACCAGTTGCTGGGGATACACATACGAAAAAGCAATTCTTGGCCGTAAGGGCTTTTGAGGTCTATTCTCTTTCTTTTTTACATAAGGACGCTAAGGGGCAGAAAGGTTAAAGTCTAGTCAGTGGCAGAGTCAGGTCTAAGTCTTCTGCCTCCAGGGAATGTTTGAAGGATATTTTGAAGGTCCTTTTCTTGGCTACTCACAAAATTTTTCATTGAAATTGTTAAATTTAAACACTGCATGTCTTGAGGGTTGAATTGCAGAGTATTTTTTCTAGCGGTAACTTGTAAATTCTCTAGATTGATGCTTTTTTTTCTTATCACATCTCATTGCCTCATTCCAAATATATGTCTTTCACTCTATGAACTGTGCTCAGGACAGCTGAGGGACAGTACTGAGGGCGGAGTAGGCTGTGAAATTAATCCACTGAGTGCATAAGTAGAGACAAAAGGCAAAGTATAAAAATTAAGGGAGCCAAGCAGCCAGGGCTTTTTTTTCTTTCTAAGAACTTGGACAACTAACCTCCTCCAAACTTCACTTTCTTTAGCTACAAAATGATAGGGTTAGACTAAATAATGTCTAAGGTCCTTTCCTGGAATATAATTGAGTGATTTGAAACATAGTGCATTTATCTTAACAGCAAAAAGAAAAGCAGGCAAAATAGTCAAATTGCAAAAAGCAAGCATATTTTTAAAAAACAAAACAAAGCAAAATCAGTGTTTGCAAAATGCATTCTGCTTGGGAAAAAGAAAACTCTTAGCAAAATACAAAATACAAAGCAAAAATCAGTTTAATAACAATATAAAATGTGGTTTGTCCAGGCAGTTTGGGTGTAGTAATAATAGTCTAAGAAGAATGCAAGAATTCACAGACTTTGACTCTAAGAAAGTTAGAAGAATGAGAGTTTTCATAAATTATTGGTGGTGCAGCAAGTGAGGATCCATGGCAATTATGGAGGAAATCTATGCCATCGTGAGGAAATGCAATGGCCACTCAAGGACCCAATCCACTATCACTTGGCACTGAATGTTTGACTTGCTCCATGTCTGTCCTGGGCTAGTTCACAGTTTACCCTGATTCCTACCCTTTCCCATTCCATATTCTTGTTGAGGTTAGGCTGCTGTATCCCAAAATGCCAACACACCGGGTCCTGCTTGAATAAATTCAACACAAGCCTTCTTAAAGCCAAAGAGAAGCAAAGTTTATTAAAGATTTGCCATACTGGGTTGACTCTTAAGGAGCCTAAATATTTGTAATGCTTGTATTTACAAACAGGCCAAATTGAATCTCAGCTAGACAGAGTTTGAGCTGGACTGAATCTGAGCACCTTCACGGAGGCAAGATGGAACTTAAATACAGAAATGACTGTAGGAGGGATCTAGAGGTGGTCTAGTAGTCTGGGAGGAGGGTCTAAGGAGGATCTTGATGGGACTGGGGTAACCAATGATGTAATCCAGGGGGGAAACAGCTGGAAGCAGACAATGCAGGGCTTGGGTAGGATGTAACCTCAAAGGAAGGCCAGGCTAGGTCAAGGGCAACAGATATGAGTATGAAATGAATTTGAGTATGAAAGGCCAGGTTAAGTGGCAAGACTCAGGGGGAACCTGCCTGCAAATCTGAGTATGAAAGCCCAGGTGGGGAGATTCAAGGGGAGTTCAGGGAGGTTCCCAGGGTCTGAACCTCATCATTCTGTCCTTGGGAGCTCACTATATTGGTGCTAGAGTTGGTGAGGGCACTCAATTGACTTAGCCCATTGCAATTCAGAACTCCTGCTCTCAGGCAATCCACCGGCCTCAGCCTCCCAGTAGTAGAGACAACAAGTATGTGCTACTAAGCCTGGCATTTCATAATTTTTCTTCCCCCCCCCTTTTTTTTTTAGGGAGAGCATGGATTGTTTATTTGTCAGATCTACAGATAAGGGAAGAATTTAGAACCAAAGAAGATATAGAAAGCATTACAAAATGTGAAGTAGATAATTTTGATCATAAAGAATTTAATTTTTTTTTTGCACAAATAAAATCAATGCAATTTTTCAAAAGGGTACATCTTTATTTTATGGATAACCTGTAGCAAAATATCAACTTCTCTCCCATTGAGCATGTACCTATGTAGAGTTGGACTCCAACTCTTGGTTTTGTGATTTTATCTGATGTTAGTATATCTTATATTAGTCCCTTTAGGTTGATGTGCCTGTTATAGATTTCAAGCTTTAGGCTGATATTGGTTCTGTAGAAGTTCCCTTTGTATAAAACCCCTTGAGAAAGGGGCAAAGAGGCATAGTTTGAGAATGATGCCTTTTTTCCTCTAGGTAATTCTTCTCCTCTCCCTTGAGGTCCTCCTTAATGCTCCCAAGAAAGGGAATGATAAATTCATTCACACTGAGGTTTAAATAACTGATAAGATTCAACACCCTATCTCTTCCAAGGAGTTATGATACTGCTGCTAACTCATGTTCACTGAAGGAAGACAAAATCACTGATTTAAACCAATTCTGTGACCCATAAATTGGAGGGCAGAATAGTATAAACTCACAAGAATGTAGTTATAACTACCACTCAATCAACTTTTATGGTGCTCATAGTTCTATGGAAATGGTATGGGTGTGGTTGAGAGAAAGATGACTAACAGTTTGCTTATGAATCCATAATCTGAACTAATACCATTGCTAAGCGAGGAGATTTATTTGTTTTTGTCTTTTAATTTATTAAGAGTAGATATGAGGATTCATAAAACCCTTGTGAAGAATTGGAAGGGGAAAGGGTTTTCTTCTATGTGAAACTTTTGTTCTAAGATGAACCAAAAGGGAAAATTGGGATGGTTATTGTACTCTCATTCCCTTTTTTTTCATCTTCTGAAGTGAATGTTCCCCTTACTGGTTTACAAAAGGCAGGACCAAGCCCTTTGGAAGAGACCGTGATTGGGGCAGAGTAACAGATGCTATTCTGCTTAAAGCAGAAAAGTAGATTGCATGAGTTTTAGGAAATTTTTCTTTAGTTATGGAATTATGAAACTTATGATATTCAGTTCTGGAATTGCCAGCTTTGCATACTCTGTATTCCTCCAAGTCAAAATGTGAAGAGGGAATTTATAATTTAGAAGTAGGGTGTCTTGTCCCCTCCCCCCAGAATGCTGAAGAAGGAGAGAAAGAATGTAAATGCAACATACCTTTGAATTTAATTTGTATTATTAACATTTCCCCCATCATGTTAAGTCTAGACAATCAACAAAGCAATAAATCAAGTTTTGATTTATTTTGCTGATTTCTGAGGTGCAAATGCTCACATTGAAAATTAACTATCAGCAATCATGAACCAGCAGGAGATGGTTTTAGCACATGTCTGCTGGGGTACCCAGATGGGGTTTTCTCTTTTTTCTTATCTCCTCTGCATCAAAATTTGTTCCCAATAAATAAATTAACTTCATAAAAAATTTGTTCCCAAGAAAGAAATTGATAAATGCATTCATACTAAAGTTCAAATGATTGATAAGATTTAATGATCTTACTTTCCTGGGAAAATGTGAATTTTAAACAGGGAACAAAGGCCTTATGTGGCTTCAGGCAAAGGAATAAATCTAAGATTTTTGAATTTTGGTCATCAGTATAGCTAAGTTGGGGAGTTTTTTTTTTCTTTTTTTTGAGAGAGGAACTTCTTGCTGCTCCTCATATCTTACTCAGTGGCTGTTTCCTACTCACAGAGCCATGTCTAGTTCTTTGTTGAGATTGAAAAGGCAAGATAATGTTGCAACAGAAAGGGTACTGGAAGGGAATTCAGGAGACCTGAATTCTAGTTCTAGCTTTGTTCCTAACTCATTTTGTGGTCTTGGGCAAGTTCCTTTACCTTTATGATCCTTAGTTTTCTCATCTGTAAAAAATGATTATCCAGCCTGGATAATATTTTAAAGTCCCTTTAAAGCATTTGTGACATCTTTTATCTTGTCTTCACAACTTTAATATTAATGCAATTTATAAATTAA
This sequence comes from Notamacropus eugenii, assembly GCF_028372415.1. Lineage (NCBI taxonomy): Eukaryota > Metazoa > Chordata > Mammalia > Diprotodontia > Macropodidae > Notamacropus > Notamacropus eugenii. The sequence continues at coordinate 360,414,089 of NC_092876.1, forward strand.
TATATTAATATCATTCAGATTATGCTTGGTATTATTTATAAAATACAGAAATTGATACATTCATTATAGGAGTTTGCATTTTTCTACATAGTTCTACATAGTAATGAAATCCTCCTTGTTCTCCCCAAAGTCCCTAAACAAGCACACTTGTGACTTTGGACTGAGCTTTGTTTATAAATATTTAGGCCATCTGTTGTTCATTTGTAAATAAATGCTGTGTTAGTGCAACTTTGTCATATAATAGAAATGGGTTTGTTTTTTTCCCAAAGAGAATTTTGTAACCCTTAAAGAGCTTTAGCTGGCTTACTAAATGGAAGAAAATTCATCTATAAATGATCATTTCCAGCATGTTAGGGAGGGAAAGAATTAAGTGGAGAAAATGAGACCAGAGCCATCCTAACAATAAATCCCTAGGATCAACAGTGCCAGGGACAGAAAGAAAAAGTATAGGTGGCCCTCAAATCATCTCCAGTACCCAGGCAATCTGACTCATTTTTCTCAATGATACCTGGAAAAATTCAGCTGTACTTCCCCCTAGGAGTGACAGTGAGGGACAACAATCCTGAGCCATTCTCTCTTATTCAATCCATGCTCAGGAGTACGGAAGGGCATGCCATAAGTGAAGCCCTTGCAAGTAAGTGGTTGGTACAGGTTGATATAGTATCTCCCTCTTTCAATACCCTCTCCTCTCTCTCCATAATTCTACCACTTATGCCTTTCTCAGTTATCTAGACTCTAAAATAGCATCAGAATGGCTTTTAGGAAGATCATTAAGAAAGCAGTGTCACAGATGGATTGGAGAGGGAAAAGCTGGAAGCATGAAGATAACTTAGGTGGCAACAATCACCTATATTCTAGGTGAGGTGAGGGCCTGAATAGTAGTTGTAATGGGAACAGAGACAAAGAAACAGAATGGATGAGACGCATGATGGAGGAAGATCAGCAGGATTGGACAACTGATTGGATCTAGAAGGCAAAGAAGAAAGGAAAAAGACTCAGAGATGATTTTGAGATGTCTTTTTTTTTTTTTTGGCAGAAATCAGGTGCCTGGTTTATTAATCTACCTGAAAACCAAACCAAACCAAAGTGGAATAAAAACAAAACTTTAAATAACTCTTTAGGTACATTTTAAAAGAGTTGAAAGTTCAGTGAAGTATATGTAGAAATAGATAGATAGATATAGATATATTTTCCTTCTTTCCTGAGAAATTACTTAACAATGGACCAGTTTCTTGTTTCATTCACTGAGTCTTATATAGCACAACATATATTTTTATCTTTAAATATTAATTACATAATGGGTGCAGATTTCTTCGATCCCCTTATGCTCCAGGTCAGAGATATTTTCTATACTTACATAAAGAACTCAAACTAGCAAAGAATTCTCTAGGCAGACTTATTTGAATGGACTTTTCAGTGAAGCCTCTCCAAGGATATTTCCTTTGTGGACCCAAATTCCCATCCCAACAAAATGTATGCTAAATTTTCTTTCTTTATTTCTAGTGAAGTTAACGGTCACAAGAACTCAGGGTAGGAGGGATAAAAATACACACATATGTAACTAATTTTCAGGATACCCCCATTAGCCCATTATTCCAATTAACATTCATATGAAAAGACATGCCTATAATATGTTGCTTACAAGACTGAATATCCATTGTACAGAGGATGGGTCTGTTTGTTGTATATGGGGTCTTCCATCACTGTTATATGTGGAGAGTTAAATGGCCACCCAGAGTGGAGGTGTATGGGAGAGAATTCATGTCCTTCTGCTCTTCAGAGAGACTCCTTGGAGTCATTCTGGTGGTGTGAACAGGAATATTTTTCTAAGAGTTGCTTACCAAGTACCGACTAGTTTTCCTCAGAAGTACTCTGCTTTCCACTCTGTTCAAATCCCCACAATCTCATGTTCTTTCCTTGAATTGAGATAAGAAACATGGAAAAACGTGATCATAAATAGTAAAATGCAATGTTTCTGATATCCCTTTTATCCCTCAACCTAAGTAGAATAAAACATTCAGCTTTCATGATTCTTTCAAAAGAAAAAAAAAGGAAAAAGAAAAACAAACACTCTAAAAACTTTAAATCTTCTTCCAAATTAATTTCTATCTTATGGATAACATAAGAGCCAGCACCACCGCATCAGACAGAGACTTCATCATATTCTCAACAGTCATGTCCATTCTATCAAGTTACAAAAGTCCCCACAGAACATTCCTCGGCAAGCTGAAGCTCATTATTCATTTGTTGATGCGCAGAAAGCTGATGAGAGTTCAGATATGGAATAAGCTACTTTCTAAGCAATAAATGTTTCAAGTCATCTATTTTGTCCTAAAGTCCTACATGGAGTTAATGACATTCTTTATCAATGGTTATTGTCAATTTAGCCTCAAAGAGAATAGAAGCATTAGCATTATCTAGTGTTTATATATGTCATCAAGGGAACACAGCAGAAAAAGGCTTAAATGCACATTCATGGTTCCATGTCTAAAAATGACTAAAGTACCTAGTTTGTGTATTGGATAGTTTTTTCTAAAGGAGTGCACATTGAGTCTATATGTGGGTCATATATATGGGAAGTAGATACATGACTGAGTAATTAATTTTTATTGACTAAATAACTTTTCTCTTTCCTGTAGGAAAAAGACCACCAAATCTTCTTTCCCCTACTCCAGTCAACATCCTAGACTTGACATGTTGTGAACATTAAGGAATCCCACATTCTTTTTTCGATATGATGAGCTTTCCCACACCTAACAGATCTGAAGGGCTAAGTCCAAACACACAAATTTTGTTTTAATTAGTCTGCAGTTCCATTGGGGAACCAGAGTTGGGAAGGGGATGTGGTAGACACAATCAGATTCAAGGAAAATGTCACAGTTTATAGATTTTCTGGGAGCCAGATGCAAAAAGAAAGCCCAAAAAAGAGAGATAATTTTTGGGACATTATTTAAATATGTCTTGAGAAAGAGTAAAGAGTAGGTGCAAGACCAACTATGCCCAATAACTAAACCCAGCTGTGTATCCAAGGAGCTTCTCCCTGACACCTGCAGATTTTTAGACATAACAAGACAAATGCTCAGAACATTTTCATTTCTGTGCCAGGATTCTCCTAGTAGTTATTTATACAATGAGAATTATCTGTACTGTGGACACCCAGAGAAGAAATACATTATCTTATGTTGATATGAAACAAAAGTCATAATATAGCTTCAATATACTTCAAACCTGTATGACCTCTTCCCAAGACTACGTAAAAAAGTAATTCCTACCCCACCCCCCACTTTCTTCCTGTTACACTGAATCAATGTTTAGATGCAACAGGAAAAACCTGTGTGTGTGTGTGTGTGTGTGTGTGTGTGTGTGTGTGTGTGTGTGTATGCATGTATATTCTTGGTAAAAAAACAACAAAATGAAGTATTTTTCTCTTTTCTGCTTCATATTTGACAAAAGAGCGAAGATGATTTTGTTTGTTTGCACTGGAGAGGGGAAAGACTAGAAATTTCCTGTTAGGAAATTATTATAATACTAGGTAAGGGATGATTATAAAGGGAGGAGAGTAAGGTCAAAATTTGTGTGATAGACTGGGGGAATAAGGGTAGTGGAGTGTCCAGAGATAACGAGGGTAATCAATAGATTTAGGAATAGTGAGGTAGAGGGAGAGAAGGAAAAATAAGAGATTATGATTAGAGAAAGATATTTCAGTGTTTATGTCTATAGAGAGGACTTAACTATAGAATCTAAAGTAGCCTTGTTGGTCATTGAACTGAGATGAAGATATCAACCATGGGAGTGGAGATACTGATGAACTGGGATGCTTAAGTGTTTGAAGGAATGTCAACTACAATTATCCTTTTCATATTGTGGGGGTTAAGGGATTGGTGATCCCTCATTCTGGAAAATTCACATAAAAATTTTGATCCTCCCTTTGTATCAGAGAAGAAGCCTGGATTATTATATTACTAAAAGATAAAATATATTGATATTATACAATACTATCAATATGTTTTATGCATTTCTGAGTTTCTCAGCTTTTTCTGTGTCATCTGTTGGCCTTGGCGAGTCATCTGTGGCTTCTGCAAAACTCCCCCCAAATTCCCATTTAATCGCTTATGTTGACCCATGATATATTGAAACAGTGATGGGGAAAGTTGTGATGTGGAAAGGATAACTGTAGTACATTTATCCAAGTCTGTGGGCATCAGTTCTTTTCTTTGGAGGTAGATAGCATTTTTCATCATGAGTCCTTCAGAATTATATTGGATCAATCTTTATTAAAGTTGGTAAGTCTTTCACAGGGGATCATTGTTATTGTGTACAACATTCTTCTAGTTCTGCTCACTTCACATATCCTAGATTCATATAAATCTTCCCAGCTTTTTCTGAAACCGTCTTCCTCATTGCCATTCCCTGTGAATCATTCATCTTTGCTGGTAGAACAGCCTGTGAATAAAAGGCCCCTTTTGGACAGCCCCATCATGAGTTGCATGTGTGTTCAGGCAGAGCTCCAGAACAACACAAAGCATGCTGATAATTCATTGGACACTGAGATGGAAGACATAACTGCTGTAGTTTGCTTTTTGAATAAGTCTTATGTGGGTTTCTTCCTTTTGGCTTTTGATATTTGGGATTTGACATTTCCATTCCAGCTCAGATTTTTACTTTTCTTTCTATGTGGTTGCTTGGAATAATCTGTGCTTTCTTTGGTGGGGGAACTCCATCCATCATTGTACATGAACATACTCCTTCCTTCTTCATTCTGCCCATGTGCTCCCATAGATCCTCAACGGAGGGCTTTCCTTTGGTTATTTTAGAATCTCTGGGCTATTTGTGTCTCTTTTTAAAATTTATTTATTTTTCATTTTTAACATTCACTTTTTGAATTTTAAATTTTCTCTCCTTCCCTCTCCTCCCCACTCCTCAATAACATCATGCAATCTGACTTAGGCTCCTCTTATACATTCATATTAAACATATTTTCACATTAATCATGATGTAAAGAAGAATTTGAACTAATGAGAGGAATCACGAGAAAAAAGAAGCAAAACAAAGCAACAAAAGAAAAGGAGATAAAATAATATGCTTCCATCTGCATTCAAACTCCAAAGTTCTTTCTCTGGATGTGGATATCATTTTCCATCATGAGTCTTTTGGAGTTGTCTTAGATCCTTGAATTGCCAAGTTAGTCATTGAACAATGTGGCTATTACTGTGTAGTGTTCTCCTGGTTCTGCTCATTTCCCTCAGCAACAGTTCATAATAAGACTTTCCAGGTTTTTCTGATACTTGTGTCTCTTTCTAACACTTTGTAATTTTGGGGAAAGTTGTAGAATAAACAACATTAAGACAATATTAGAACATGTAACATAGAATGTTAGCAATGGAAAGGGACCTAACCACTTCTTCAGGCTCAATTAGGTTAAAGTCCATGCTGGGGCTAGTCCAAGCAATGAAATGGGAATTTGAGGGGTCATCAAGAAGGACTACCCCAAACTGACACAATTACAGAGAACATAGCCATTGGGGAGACTGGGGGAGGGCCATGCCCCACTCCCAGCTCTTGTTTGATATCTCTATTGAATTTCTCTAGGACCACACAGATGTCATTGTAAAACTGCCTGGAGCCCTTTTCAAACACACAACCCTCTGTTCTTTTGGGGTCCACCAGGAAGCCCTCTTGCCACATGCAAATGGAGTGATAACTAGGCAGTTCTGAATCACAGGCAGTCTCTAGGTTCTTGTTTAATGATTACAGGTGGGGGGAAGCTGGGGTTGGCTGCACTACCCACTAGGGTGGTGTGTTCATGAACCTGATCATGGTACTCCTGCTTAAAACGTTGGAGGGAAGGGGATGTTTGGTTCAGACATCTGACATTGGACATCCTTCCATCAGCATCCTAGGCAAAGATGGAAAGGAATTACAAGAAAGCTATCAAGAAAACTGGCAATGAAATCTGTGGTCAGGTTGGGTAGCTGCTATCTGGGATGAGCTGGGATGGTGGGAGATGAGCAGGGAAGACCTGATTGGGTTTTGGGGTGTGAGTTACATTTGGAGAAGCCTGTGCAAGGGAGACATAAGAGTGTCAGATTGCTTTTGGGGGGTTGGAGAGCCTCATTCCCACTTGTGGCTTCTGATGATAGGCACTAACATTATGGAGACAATTTTCTGCATAGTTGAATTTAAAGGACTGCTCTTGACTGCAGGCCGAGCCCAGCTTCCAGCCTGGGCTAAGGGGCTCTTTCTTAATTTTTAAGTGGAGACTGTGAAAAGCCAAACTTTCAGCCTGATAGTCTGGAACAAATTCAGGTATCTGAGTTTGTGCAAGCCATATTTCCTGTAACTGGCTCAAATTCAGACATGAATCCTTGCCCAGCATCAGCCCCACAGAAGCCAAGGCCTCTCGACTTTGACATCTTGAGGTTGAGTGATTGGCAACATTGTGATCTCATTAACAGAAGTGGAGAGGTTGAATGGAGAAGTAGGTTTTAGAAGGAGTTCATTTTGAAGCAAATGAGATAAATAAGCTTCTTTATAAATTATAAAATGCCATGTATCAGTTAATATTATTCAGGTAGAGGTGTCCAGGAGATAGTTGGATAGTGGATAAGGGGCTTCCACAGAGAAACACATTCTTATCACACGGAGCTTGCCTAACATCAGTTTCTGGTTGTCATTGATTTTATAATCAGAGTAATCTCATGTCTCTATTTTAAAATTTTATTGATATAAACTTTTTTAATTTATATAATTTCTCAATAACTTCTCCCCAAAGAATGCTCTTTCTTAACAAAGAGATGTTTAAGCAAAACAGAGAAACATTGACCATGTTGTCCAATATTTGCAACATTCCATATCCATAGTGAATCACACTTCTGTTCTCTGTGGAGAGGAAGGAAATATAATTTTGTTATCAGTACTGTGGAATCAAATTCTTCATTTCACTAAGCTGAATTCTGTTGTCTTTAAGTATTTACTTTTACATTTTTGTGATTGCTTTTCCTATTATCCTCTTTGTTCTGCTTTCTGAATCAGTTCACACAAATCTTCCCAACTTTCTCTGGATTCCTATTTATTATTTCTTATGGCATAATGATATCCCATTATATTCACATACCACAATTTGTTCAATCATTCCCCAATTTTTGGGCAAGTATTTTGTTTTTAGTTTTTCTACCACAAGAAGTACTGCTATGAATATTTTGGTATATGTTGGATTTTTTCCCCCTTTTTTATTATTGAAACTTATATACACAATAAGAAAAGAAAAGGAAACATAGACTTAAATATTGAAACTTAAATACATAATAAAGAAAGAAAAAAGCACATGAGAATTCAAAATATATAGCAATAAATTTCCATTTCAAGAAAAACTATATAATAAATACTAAAAGTTGTGTTGAGAGCTGTCCATCTTTTCTTTGCTTCCTTATTAGTTTTCTTCAGTTCTCTGCTGTGCCCTTTTAGCATTGTTCTTTTCTCCCCCTTCCTCCGCTCTTCCCTCCCCCTAACCCTAAGGCTACAATTAGGTTCAGATATATTTATATATTGATATATAGATACACACATACATATATATATATATACACATACATACATAAATACATACATAGACATACTTTCCCTAACAAATTCTACTTCTGATCTTTGTTTTTATGTTTGTGAATATCTCATTTCCTATCCCTCCTAACTCCTCTACTTTACTTCTACCCACTTCTTTACTCTTTTATTACTTAATCTACCCCACCTTGAAGAATTCTTTCCTTATCTTTCCATTCCCATAAATCTAAAACCCTTCTATACCCCATTTTGACGTATTCTATCACTCTTCCCTCTAGAGATCCCTGCCTTATCCTCTCCTCCCTCCATATTCCCTTAGCTTTTTATGTCTTTCTGAATTTAGAAGACTTTTATACTCTTCTAGATATATATGTGTTGTTCCCTCTTGAACCCATTCCCCATGAAAATAGGTTTCCAGATCTAACAGTCCTCTTCCCCCATCTAATTCCTCTGTGTTGGTTACTCTTTTCAGCTGTTCCTAAATGGTTTTACTTTTTAAAAGTCATATCATACCCAGGTCTTAACCAATCTTTCTTGTAAGCTACCTAATTACTAATAATAATCTTAGACATATATTTTACATTTTACATACATAAAAAGTAAACAGTCTGTCCTTATCGAGTCCCTTATAATTAATCTTTGGTATGTACCTTATATTTCTCTTGGCTCTTATATGTCAAATTTTCTATTAAGTTCAGTTGTTGTTGTTGTTGTTCTTAACAAAGTCCTGAAAATCTGACAGTTCATTAAATGTACATTTTTTTCATTCAAGATTATTCTTAGCTTTGTTGGGTATGATATTTTTTGGCTGGAATCTCAGTTCTTTTGCTCGTCTTTATGTAATATTGAAAGACCTGTGGTCTTTTAGTGTCAAGGCTGCTAGGTCTTATGTGATTCATCCTCGAGCTGAGGGTTTTGGAATTTGACTATAAGATTCCTATAGGTTTTCCTCATAAGATCTTTTTCAGGTGGTGATCAGTGGATTTTTTCCTGTTTCTACGTCCCTCTCTTTTTCTAATGCTTCAGGACAATTTATTTTCATTATTTCTTGCATTATTGTATCAAGATTCAGTTTTTGATTGTAGCTTTCAGGTAGGCTGATTATTCTTATGTTTTCTCTTCTTGATCTGTTCTCCAGATCAGTGGTTTTTCTTATGAGATATTTCATATTTTCTTCTATTTTTTCTTTCTTTCTATTTGGTTTTATTATTTCTTGATCTCTTATAATTTTGCTGTCTTTCCCTTGCCCAACTCTGATTTTCAAGGAGTCATTTTTTTCCTTATGATTCTGGATCTCCTTTTCTAATTGGTTAACTTTCTTTTCATAATCTTCTTGCTTTTCTTGGATTGTTCTTTGTCTTTTTTTTTTTTTTTAGTTTTTTTCTCAATCTCTCTCATTTGAGTTTTAAAGTCTTTTTAAGTTCTTCAATGAATTCTTTTTGGGCAGGTGGCCGTTTGACATTACTATTTGGGGTAGAAGACGGTTTCTTTGCTTTAGTAGACTCCTTTGAAGATGAACCCTAGTCTTCTCTATTCCCATAGTGATTCTCCATGGTTGGATTCTTTCTCTTTTGTTTTTTAAATTTGTAGTACCTTAATTTTTGCAATCACCTCTAGTCCTGGGGTATGGGGGATGGTGTCTCTTGCCTCACATCTTCCTTCAGTTTTTCCCTCTGACCTTGGACTCAAACCAAGACCTCTAGCCTCCTGTAAGTGCCCATAGCCAGAGGTGTCCCTGCCCCACTGCTTCTGCCTTCACAGGGTGTCCTGCTTCCTGCTCTTCCCCTTTCCTTCTTGAGCCTCTGTGTGCAGCTGGATCTGGTGTTGTTGTCAACAGAGGTTTCCTAGATCTTCCTGGGCCCCTCACTGTCCTTGGAATAAAACTTCCTGTGCCTGAAGCCAAGGCAGCCTCTCAATCCATCTAAACCCAAGGCTTGCCTCTTGTTGTTTAACCAGACCCTAGCCTGGAGGTGTTTACTTTTCACAGGGACCAAACCTTGTCCTGGAACTTTTCTTCAGATCTCTGATTGTCCCTAAAGGAGCCCATTCTGCCCTGACTCATTAATTTTCACTGCTCAGTATTTTCTCTGAGGTGCTATTTTATCTCTTTTGTGGGGGAAGATCTTGGAATTTTCTGACTCGCTCCATCATCTTTTCAAAAGTCTCTCTTTATGTTGAACTTTCCCCAAGGATTTGACTTCCATGCAGTATATGGCCAATAGTGAAATTTCTGGGTGAAAGAATACAAAGTTTTTAAATTTTCTCTTATAATTATAATTGCTTTAAGAATGGTTGGACCACTTCACAAGTCCACATGTAATACATTATGGTTGTCTTTTTTCCCCTTTCAAACTCCCTCTAACATCTATTATTTTTTCTTTTACTAATTTATTGGGTATGAAGTACAAACTTTATGCAGCCCTGGTGTCCTTTAAACTTCATTTATAGTTAGACAAAATAAGAACAAATTTCATTTGGAGGAACGAATGGCCGAGAATATCATAGAAAATAATGAAAAAAAGTTGGGAATGAAGGAGAAATATCACTTCCAGATCTCAAATTGAATTTACAAGGAGTAATCATCAGAATTATTTGATACCAGTTGAAAAATAGAAAAGGGGATCAGCTGAAAAGATTAGATAAACAAAAATGAGAAACAATCTCAATAACCTGATGTTTGATAATATGGAGAATATCTATTAGTTGGGGAAGAGCCCTCTACTTGGAAAACTGGAAAGCAGTTCTGTAGAATTTTGATTTAGATCTACATTTCATACCATATACTCTAAGAAGCTTAAAATAAATATGTCACCTGAATATGAAAGGAGGTCACACCATATAAAACAATTAGAAGAGAATGAGATGAGATATTTTGCAACACATCCTTCATTGGAATGAGAACATTTCACAGCAATGAAACCATAGGTTTCCTTCCCTATTTAATATGAATCAAATGACGAAAAATTTGATTTTGGCTTTTATTATGTATTATGTAAAACAAAATATTAAATATAGCACTATGTGCATTGTGTGTGTGTGTGTGTGTGTAGCACTTTATTCTTATGTTCAGCACTGCCTTAATCATAACTATTGCAAGAATTGCCAAGAAGATTGAGGATTCTAGAGACAGATGCTATTGACACTTCTCACCCTCAGTTTTGTCTTGACTGTGGGACTGGCTGAGAGGAAGATTTCCTCTCATAAACTATCTTCTCCCATCCTTTGGATCTGTGGGAAGAAGAAGAGTCTGAGCCATAAGAGCTAGGACATAAGATGGAATTACATTTGCCATGGAAGCTGGCAGAGAGCTTGCAGTCATAAAGCCCCTACTTTTGTACTTTGGAGATGAGTTGGAGTATACTTATCTTGCAGGAGGCAAATCCTATGCTTCTGGAAACCTATTACAATGATTGTTCAATTTCCCCTTCCCCTTTCCCAAGATAACTAAGCTATGTTTTGGAGTCTGATGTTCCTCCCAGAGCAAGAGGCTCATTCTTACTTTTTAATGATTATTTTGTCTCTTAAGATCACCATTGATTCGACACCATGATGCCAATGGGATAAATCCCATTGCTAAAATTTTATTTTATTAATTTTTTTGTCATAAAATTAAATTATGTTTGTGCTTATTAACTAATGCAGCATTTAGAAGAGATGATTAGGAATGGAGAGAAATTGATCTAAAATTGCTACATTTTACCAGAGTGAGATTTCTGGCTGGGGGCTCAGAATAGTAACAGAGAAATTATTGATTCATTTTGCTTAACCTTCACAGGCCAGGGAGATTTTATTTACCAGAGTTTTTCCCAGCAAATAAAGGAGCAACCATTTGTAGGTAAATGGATCAGCTGAAATTGAGCTGGGCATCTGCCATCCATTTGGTCTGGTTTGAGGTAAACCCCTCCTTCAGAGAAGTCATCTGGGTGGCTAAGGCACAGGGGTGGGGAACCTGTGTCCTTGAGGCCACATGTGGCCTTCTAGGTCCTTGGGTATGGCCTTTTGACTGAGTCCAAGTTTTACAGAACAGGTCTTTTTATTAAGGGGATTTGTTCTGTGAAGTTTTGTTTTAGTCAAAGAACCACACTAGAGGGCCACATATGGGATCAAGGTTGCAAGTTCCTCACCCCTGTAAGTAAGGTAAATCATACTGTAAGGCAAGGAATAACCCAGCCTCCCCAAAAGGAGGGGGAGTAAGAGAGATTAACCCCTCTTGTCAGTTCATGAGTAGTGGAATGTTAACATCACTGCTTCATATATGTGACACTTTGAGTCCTTAGGATGTATATTCTATGGAGGATTTCAAATCTATAAGATCTACTTTTTTCTTTCATAGAAAAAAATGCTTAGTATGCAAGAAATATATAATGAGGCCAAGATTAAAGAAAGTAGTATAACAATGTCATTGTTGAGGCTGCAGATAGAAGGCTAAGGGAACCCTTATTTTCATTCCAGCAATGATTAGGGACTATGGTATACTTATTTAAATAATCCTTCCTCTTTTTGATATTTAAATTTTAAATGGAGGAAGACAGGTATTCTATATGCCCCTGCCTCTTGATCTATTGCTACCCATGGCAGACTTTATCTTTGAGATTACTCAATGTCATAGCAATAGACCATATTTATCAAGAACTTTAAAGTTTACAAAGAACTTTCCTTACAGTAACTTTGTGAAATCAACAGTACAAGTATTACCACCATTTTATGAAAGAAGAAGCAGGCTCAGGAAGATTAAGTGATTTTACTCATAGTTACCCAGATTCCAAGTAGTAGAATATGATTTAAACTTTGGTTTTCTGAGTTGCAGATATAGCCCTCTTCCCATCATATAGTACTATTGCTTAATGAGAGTAAGAATTTACATTTATTTATTGACTTAAGGCTGTTGTAGCCCTTTAAAAATCATCTTGTTTGATCCTCACAACAGTATGTATTCAACTTTTAAAATGTAAAGAAATTGAAGGAACAGTTTCTTTTTTTGTTTTAGTATCTGCAATGCCTTCCAAAATTTCTTCTTGTTGAGTTCTTTCAGTCATATCCAACTCTTTGTGACCCCATTTGGAGTTGTCTTGGTGAAGATAATAGAATTTCCTTCTCCAACTCATTTTACAGATGAGGAAACTGAGGCAAATGGGGTGAAAGGTCACACAACTAGTAAGTGCTTGAGGCTGGATTTGAACTCATGAAAATGAGCCTTCTTAACTCTAAATCTAGCACTTTTTCAGCACCTAGCTGTCCAATGGCATCTTAGAGTTGGGAGAAACCTTTATCATTATGAAAAACATGAAGCCTAGAGTAATTAAGTGAATTGCCCAAGGAGATATAGATAGAAAGTGGCAGTAGGGATTCAAATTCAGCTCATCTGACTAAATCAGCACTTAAATACAATTCACTTGCATGTCATGGCATCATCTCCTTAATGTCATAGTCCTGTTTGAGAACAAAGGACAAACAAAAAAAGCCAGCCACCTGCCAATTGCATCACACTCCCTCCATAGAAAGCAGTTAATAAATGTTTGTTTGTTAAGGAGGAGCACAGCCAAGATGGCGGAGTTAAAGCAGAGACTCACATAATCTCTTCCACAAACTCCTCTAGATATCTCTAAAAAGTGAATCTGAACAAAATTTTGAGCGGCAGAATTCACTAAGAGACAGAGTATGGCAGATTTCTAGCCCAGAATAGCCCAGAAGGTCAATGGGAAGGATTTGTTTCACAAGGCTGGGGGAGTGCAGGTTGCACCAGTGCAGACTTGGTATAACATCTAAATTCTTAGATGAGAAATTAAGAGAGTTACAGAAAGAAATAGATAGCAAAACTATACTAGTTGGGATCTCAACCTCCCCCTCTCTGAACTTGATAAATCTAACCTCAAAATAAACAAGAAAGAAGTTAAGGAGGTGAATAGAATTCTCGGAAAGGTAGATATGGTAGACCTGTCAGAAAATTAAGCAGGGATAGAAAGGAATATACCTTTTTCTCAGCAGCATGTGGCACATACACAAAAACTGACCATTTAGTAGGGCATAAAACTCTCACAATCCAATGCCAAAAGGTAGAAATAATCATTGCATCCTTTTCAGATCATGATGCAATAAAAATTATATGTAATAAAAGTCCATGGAAAGATAAACTAAAAATTAATTGGAAACTAAATAAGCTAATTCTAAAGAATGAGTGGGTCAAACAAGGCATCATAGAAACAATCAATAACTTCATTCAAGAGAATGACAATAATGAGAAAACCTGCCAGAACTTATGGGATACAGCAAAAGCAGTTCTTAAGGGAAATTTTGTATCTCTGAATGCTTACATGAATAAAATAGAGAAAGAGGAGATCAATGAATTGGGCTTGTAACTGAAAAACCTAGAAAAAGAACAAATTGAAAATCTCCAACTAAATACCAAATTAGAAATACTGAAAGCCAAAAGAAAAATTAATAAAATTGAAATTAAGTAAGAAAAATATTGAACAAATAAAACTAAGAGCTGGCTTTATGAAAAGCCCAATAAAATTGATAAACTTTTGGTCAATTTGATTAAAAAAACCAAATTGCCAGTATCAAAAATGAAAAGGACAAATTCACCTCCAATGAAGAGGAAATTAGAACAGTAATTAGAAATTACTTTGCCCACTTGTATGCCCATAAATTTGACAATCTTAGTGAAATGAATGGATATTTATGAAAATATGAATTGCCCATATTAACAAAAGAGGAAGTAAAATACTTAAATAACCACATCTCAGAAAAAGAAAATTGAACAAGCCATCAATGAATTCCCTAGGAAAAAATCTCCAGGGTCAGATGGATTTATAAGCAAATTCTATCAAATATTTAATGAACAGTTAATTCCAATACTATCTAGACTATTTGGGAAAATTAAGAAAGAAGTCCTATCAAATTCTTTTTATGATACAAATATCATTCTGAAACCTAAACAGGGAAGAGCCAAAACAGAGAAAGAAAATTATAGACCAATTTTCCTAATGAATATAGATGCAAAAATTTTAAATAATATTAGCAAAAAGATTATAGCAACTTATAATGAGAATAATTCACTTTGTCAGGTATAATTTATACCAGAAATGCAGGGCTGGTTCAATATTAGGAAAACTATCAGTATAATTGATCATATCAATACCAAAACTAACAGAAACCATATGATTATCTCAATAAATGCAGAAAAACTGACAAAATACAACATTCATTTTTATTGAAAACACTGAAGAACATAGGAATAAATGGAGCCTTCCTTAAAATAATAAGTAGTATCTACCTAAAACCATCAACAGTACATTACATGTACTGAAGATAACTTAGATGCATTTCCAATAAGATTTGGGGGTGAAACAATGATATCCATCACCACCACTGTTATTCAATATGGTGATAGAAATGTTAGCTGTAGCAATAAGAGAATAAAAAGAAATTGAAGGAATTAGAATAGGCAAAGGAGAAACTAAGTTATCACTCTTTGCAGATGATACGATGATATACTTAGAGAATCCCAGAGAATCAAGTAAAAAGCTACTTGAAATAATAAACAGCTTTGGCAAAGTTGCGAGATACAAAATAAACTTGCATAAATCATCTGCATTTCTATATATTACTAACAAAGCCCAACAGCAAGAGATTGAAAGACAAATTTCATTTAAGGTTACTGTAAACATCATAAAATATTTGGAAATCTACCTGCCAAAATAAACCCAGGAACTATATGAACACATTTAAAAAATATTTTTTGCACAAATAAAGTTAGATCTAAATAGTTCAAAAAACATCAGTTGCTCATGGGTAGGCCGAGCTAATATAATAGAAACAAAAATTCTACCTAAATTAATTTACTTATTCAATGCCATACCAATCAATCTACCAAAAATTATTTTATAGAGCTAAAAAAATAATATCAGAAGTCATCTGGAAGAACAAAAGGTCCAGAATAGTAAGGGAATTAATGAAAAGAAATACTAGTGAAGGTGGCTAAGCCATACCAGATCTCAAAATGTATTATAAAGCAGCAATCATCAAAACTGCTTTGTACTGGCTCAGAAATAGAGGGGTAGATCAGAAATAGATGGGTAGAGAGGAATAGGTTAGGTACATAAGACACAGTAGTCAATGATTGTAGCAGTCTACTTTTTGATAAACCCAAGGACTCCAGCTTCTGGGATAAGAACTCTCTATTTGACAAAAACTGCTGGGAAAACTGAAAAATAGTGGGGTCCAAAACTGGGTATAGATCCATGCCTAACACTGCATACCAGAATAAAGTCCAAATGGGTACATGATTGTGGTATAAAGGTTGATACTATTAAAAAAGTATGGGAACCAGGAATACTTTATTTGTCAGATTTATGGAGAATGAAGAAATTTATGACCAAACAAGAGATAGAGAACACCATGAAATGCAAAATGGATAATTTTGATTACGTTAAATTGAAAAGTTTTTGCACAAAGTCAATGCAACCAAGATTAGGAGGAAAGCAGAAAATTGGGAAAAATTTTTTTTACTAGTGTCTCTGATAAAGGCCTCATTTCTAAAATATATGGAGAACTGAGTCAAATTTACAAGAATACAAGTCATTCCCCAGTTGATAAATGGTCAAAGGTTATGTACAGGCTGTTTTCAGAGGAAGAAATTAAGCTATTTTAAAAAATACTCTGTATCACTATTAATTAGAGAAATGCAAATTAAAACAACTCTGAAGTACCACATCATACCTATTAGACTGGTTAACATGACAAAACAGGAAAATAATACGTGGTGGAGAAGATGTGGGAGAGTTGGAACACTAATTCATTGTTGGTGGAGCTATGAGCTGATCCAACCATTCTGGAGAGCAATTTGGAATTATGTCCAAAAGGCTATAAATATGTGCATACCCTTTAACCCAGCAATACCACTTCTAGGGATGTATCCCATATGGGGAAAGGACCCACATATACAAAAATATTTATAGAAGCTCTTTTTTGTGGTGGCAGATAATTAGAAATTGAGGGAATGCCCATCAATTGGAGAATGACTGAACAAATTGTAGTATATGAATGTAATGGAATACTATTGTACTATAAGAAATGGTGAATGGGCAGACCAGAAAAATCTGGAAAGACTTATACGAACTGATGCTGAGTGAAATGAGCAGAACCAGAAGAACATTATACACAGTATGCAAGGACTGCTTCTGATAGAACATTCCCAAAGGACTCTTCAACAATATGCCATCCACATCCACAGAAAGAACAATGGAATTGGAATGCAGATGAAGCAGACTATTTTCTCTTGCATTATGTTTTGTTTTGGTTTGTTTTTTTCTCATGGTTTCTCCCATTTGTTTTAATTCTTCTATGCAACATGACTAATGTGAAAATGTGTTTAACAAGAATATATGTGTAGATCCCATATAAGATTGCAAGCCATGTTGGGGTGGGGGTGGGGGGAAGAGAAAATTAAAAACTTCTGGCTTTGGTAGCTGAAAACTGAAAACAAATAAATTTAAAAATTAAAAAAAATGTTTATTGAATGTTGCATTTCTTCATTAACAAACAAATTCCTTAAGACCAGCGCTGTTTTGTTTTTGCCTTTGTATACCAGTGCTGTATAGAAAGAATTCAGTATCTATTTGCTGTTTGTTAATTCAAGGTGATAAGGACCTGAACCAGATTTGTAGGAGTGGGATTTGAGAGGAAAGGAAGATGTCAGAGGATTCAAGCTCTAACATAGTTAGAACTTGGTGACTGACTGGATATGAGGGACAAAGAAAACAGAGAAGTCAAAGCTGACTCCAAGGTTTTGAGACTAGGAAGCTATTAGAATAATCATAATGATTCACATGTCTTTTTTTTAATCTATTCACTTTTTAGAAATCATTATTTATGGAACTATAAATGCGTCTTTCTTAAGAATTAAATTCATTTTAATCTGAAATAGAAAATGCTCAGTTTTGGAAACATGGGAAAAGACTTTAATGAACTCATAAAAAATCATATTGATTCAAAGTCACATGCACTTTAAATCTATCATTCATATAGATTTATGGGCATCTGCCTTTTGTACTGAGTCTCTTTGAATTGATTAGGACTTTTAAAGTGTTAACTCCTTAAGTTTACATACTTGATGTGAAGGCATAATTGAGTTCCTTTCATTGTTTTGCTACATTTAAGATAGTGAAATGAATTTAAAATAGTGCAAAAGAAATTGCTACCATTGTGCAGGGATCAGCAAGAGTTGATAACCTTAAAAATTTTAATTACAGCTTTTAACTCATCTACTATTTCTGTAGCAAAATATACTGACCATTACCATTAGACAACAACATACGTATCATTGCAGTTTTAAAAGCCAGCATCATTTTGGGATTTATAACCTGTATAATGTAAAAGTCCTAAAAGGAAATTCTTTCTTTAAAAAATCTTTTTTTATTCTGTGCTCTGAAGTGAAAAAGTCATGTAAAAAAATAACAATGGGTGCAGACAGTATGAGGGGAGAGGAAGAGGTTTCATAGAGCCCCAAGTAGTAGGAGTGAAATTTGACCATCAGATTAGAGAATTCCAGCTAATACAGTCTCCCATTCCAAGGTCTGGAATTTTTTTCATAAAATTGTGGACTTCATGGAGAAAAAAGAGAGGGTTTAAATTCTCTCTGCAGTGGTTATAGTGGTTGTCATAAATTCAGGTTTGTACAAACTGGGGCTTGGCATGGATGTGTAAGACATTCAGTATACAGAAGATATACTTGCTTATGTGGATTCACAAATGGATTCTTTAGCTCACTTAAAATAGCTTCTCAGTTCTCTAGGGCAGTGGGTCTCTATTTCTCTCCTTTATAGCATATTATCTTTACTATGAGGAATCATGGCACACTGAATTTTAAAGCTCACAAATAAGGGATTTCCAGGCAGACTCAGGTCTCCAGATCTATTAATCAGATGTAGATACTTCCCCAGAAGGCATCTTTGTATTTCCACAAATAAAGTGACAATAATTCACATTTTCATAAAGTTTTAAGATTTACAATATGCTGCCCTCACAGCAACTCTATGACATAATGATAGAAATCAAGAAATCAGGAGGGGGAGTTTATTCATAGAGTAAAGTGACAGTTCAGATCTTTAATCAATACAATTTTAAAAAATTGTAAGGTTTTAGTATTATGCCTGAGAGAATAGACAAAAGGCAAGTGTAACTTGTAAGCTTATGCTCAGAAGAGAGGCATGTTAGAGACATAAATTTAGGAGTTAATTTGCTTAGAGGTAAGAGCTAAAGCCATGAGAATGGGTGAGACTTCTGAGGGAACTTTTGAGAGGGAAACATGAAAGGCCAAGGATTGAACACTGAAGAATTTTCATAGATGTGGGAAGAAATGAAGAAGGAAATGGACAAAGAGCAGTTAGAAGGGAAGAAGGAACATGTGAATCATTCAAATTGGTTCATCTCCTTCTTCAAACCATTTCTTTGAATCCATGACACTATTGTTTTGAGAGGTCAAATGAATGAGTACCAAACAAAGACCAATGGATTTGGTAATAAGAATGTTGTTGACTTTAAATCAGGAGTTTTAACAGAGGGTCTGTGAATTTGGGTTTTGCAAATATTTTGATAATCATATTTCAGTATAATTAGTTTTCTTTATATTCCTATGTATTTTGTTTTATTCATTTAAAAATATCATTCTGAGAAAAGATCTAGATATCACCAGGCTGACAAAGGGATCCAAGACTCCAAAAAGGTTAATTACTGCCTTAGTTGGAGAAGCTTCTATAGGAGGGAAGGAACATAAGCCCCCAGATGTCAAATTAAGAGGTAATAAGTAAGTAGATATATTTCATAAATTAAAAATGTTTAATAGTAAAATGGAGGAAAAAAAGATAACAAGTGGAGGGCATTGCAAGAATTTTGTTGTCGCTCAATTATTTCAATCATGTCTGACTTTTCATGACCTCATTTAGAGTTTTCTTGGCAAAAATATTGGAATAATTTATCATTTCTTCAACTCATTTTACAGAGGAGGAAACTGAGAGAAACAGGGTGAAGGGACTTGCATGGAGTCACACAGCTAGTAAGTATTTGAGGTCATATTTGAACGCACCAAGATGGGTCTTCCTGACGCAGCCCCAACCCTCTATCCACTGTGACAACCAGTTGCCTTGTAGCAAGATTAAAGGAAACTTATCCAAGATAGAAGAGATCTGTGCTACTATAAAAGCAGAGTCAGTGAAGTGGGCTAGAGATAAAAGAATTACTGAAGGTGTTAGAGTGGTCAGGGATAGTTTAGAAAATAAGATTTTGGGGTGAGAATGAGAGGAGTTAACCTTGGAGTGGAGGAAACTAGAAGGAAGGATGGAGAGATTTTGTAGACAAAGAAATATTTTGAGCTCATGTTTTACTTTATTTAAGATTTGGGTTTGCTTGAAATGTCATTGCTTTTGGAATTAAGTGTAGCAATCATTTGACACTGATGTTTGTAAAACTAGGTATGGTGCCAATGTTCAAATCCTGATTCTTTGACTGTGACCTTGGGCAAGTCAAGTGACTTCACTCTCTGGGCCTCAGCTTCTTTATATAAAAGACCAGGAGTGTGGACTCCAAAACCTCTGAGGTCTCTTTTAGTTTTGCTATAAATTGATGATACTATGTATATCTGGGATATATACCACGGGATAAGCATGGGATACTGTGTGTATCTGTTACAGGAATTTTAAGAGGGCACAAACATGAACTGAGGACTTCCAAATAGTTGTTGGTAAGTAGTATTCAATCTATATATATGTTTAGTAGAGCACTTGCTGTGTGCTCAGCAAGTCCTAAGTGGGTTATCATAGAAGGATAAGATATAATTCCCACCTTCAGAGAGTTTGTCATTAATTTGAAGGAGACCAGACTGATTTTTACAAGAAATAACTATTGAATGATATGTTATATTATACATTATTATATATTACATAATTGCCAAAGTTGTACAGACTCTTTCTCCGTGTGTGTGTGTGTGCGTGTGTGCGTGCGTGTGTGTGTGTGTGTGTGTGTGTGTGAGAGAGAGAGAGAGAGAGATAGAGAGAGAGAGAGAGAGAGAGAGAGAGAGAGAGAGAGAGAGAGAGAGAGAGAGAGACATAGTAGTTCAAGGAAAGGAAAGGTGGAATGTGGCATAGAGTATATGGAGAAAATTTTATGGAGTGGAGGGATTTTAGCTAAGCCTTGAAGGTTGGCCTCTGTACCCTTGGCCCTCTCCTTTGCATTTTATAAAATTTTACAGTTCAAAGGACATAGGACAGAGGTCATCTTGACCAATTTATTTTTTTTTTTAACAGGAATTCACTTTGCAATATCCTTAATGAGGATTTCTCCAGCTCCAGCCCTCTAATCCTATGATTTATGATGCCATAAGGGAGATCAATGCTACAGAGATCCTCTGGAAGCTTCAATGCTTCAAGAGAAAGAATGAAGAATGGTGTGAAGCCAGGAGAGGGTCCTGAGAATTATAAAGTGGGGAAAAAAACTCAGCCTAAAACAACTTGAGAATGACTGATATACATCCCAGCCATTCTT